>NC_046663.1:3403716-3439366 GCF_010883055.1 Belonocnema kinseyi | reverse complement strand
TGCCTAATTTTTCATGTAGAATTGAAACAACTGCACCTATAGATATCCTTGTGGCCTCAGCTGACTCACGCACTTTTAATCTTCTATCCTTCAACACCATATGGTGTTGAAGGACTGAAAACAGATGATTTGGAGCAATTCGCGCGCCATCTGTTGGTCATTCTAAGGACTTATTGAACCTCCTTCGTACCACCTCTTACTGTATTTAATTTTTAGTTTTCATAAATTTTTTGCCAGTTATTTCCTAGGTTGAATAATTAGTGTCCGGAAAAATCAGGGAATTTTGAAAATTGTATAATTTGGGGAATTTTTAATTTTAGAATTCATACGAATTGAATTTTTTCCAAAAAAAAATGTGATCAAGGTGTTTATCATTCTTGAAATCTATTATACAACCCCTCGTGAAAAACTATTATAGGAAATTCAATATTGGCCTAAAATGATTTTTATATGATGAAAATCTGATTGTTTTCTCCCGATTTGGAAAAATAATTCTAAAAAATCATTAGGTTTTCATGAATTAAACAAATTTAAACTTTAGTGAAATATATGAAAAGAATTTTATTTTTTGTGTTATTCTCTAAATGTCTGAAATCTTGTTTGTAAAATCTTTACAATTTTTGCGAAATCTGTATAAAATATTTGAAACATTTAAATATTTGACATTTTTTTTACATTTTCGTGAAATCTTACGAAATTTGTGTGAGATCCATTAATATTTTTCTGAGATTTTTTTATATGCTTAAAATCTTTGAAACTTTTTGGAATTTTTGAAATGTTTGGAAAAATCTTTGACATTTTCTAAAATATTCCGAAATTTTTTAAACTTTTAACATTTTTTTAAACCATTGTGAAATCTATTAAAAGTATTTCTAATTTTTTGAAATATTTATGTAATTCTTGAAATATCTGCAAAATATTAATAAAATTTTTGAAATATTGAAAAATATCTGCGAAATCTTTGAAAATGTTTAGAAACCTTTGTGAAATCTTTGAAACCTTCGGAAATTTTTGTGCAATTTTCTATATATTTAAAATCTATGAAATCTTTTGGAATTTTTGACCCCTTCTGAAATCTTCTGATATTTTTAAAATTTTTTACGTTTTTTTTAAATCTATGTGAAATCTATTGAAAGTATTTGAGAGATTATGAAATATTTGTGTAATTCCTTAAATGTTTTAGAATATTTGAAATGTTTAAAAAATATTTGAAATATTAGAAACCTCTGCAAAATCTTTGAAACCTTATGAAATTAAAAAAATTCGAATCTTTAAAATCTTTTTTAATATTTTTTTTTATATTTGTGTTATTCTTGAAATCTCTTAAATCTTGTTTGTAAAATCTTTAAAAAATTTTCAAAATCTTTGAAAGATTTAAAAGCTTTACGAAATTTTTCTGAAATATTTGATATTTTTTAGACATTTTCATGAAATCTTACGACATTTTTGTGAAATTTCTTAATATTTTTGTGAGATTTTATATATACTTAAAAACTTTGAAATCTTTTGGAATTTTTAAAATATTTTAAAAATCATTAAAAATCTTTAACATCTCCAATATTCTGAAATTTTTTAATCTTTTAACATTTTTTTAAACCTTTGTGAAATCTATTAAAAGTATTTCTGATTTTTAAAAATATTTGTTTAATTCTTTAAATCTTCTGAAATATTTCGAAATATTTGCAAAATATTAATCAAATCTTTGAAATATTTAAAAACTCTGCGAAATCTTTGAAACTTTATAAAATTTTTGTGATATTTGTTATATATTCAAATTTTTTGAAATCTTTTAGAATTTTTTAAATGTTTTTAAAATCTTTAAAAATCTGTGACATCTTGTAAAATCTTCTAAAATTTTTAAAGGTTTTTATATATTTTTTAAATCTTTGTGAAATCTATTGAAAGTATTTGAAATTTTTTCAAATATTTGTGTAATTCTTGAAATCTTCTGGAACATTTTGAAATATTTAAAATCTCTGCGAAATTTTTGAAAAGTTTTAGAAATTTTTTTGAACTTTTTGAAAACTTAGGAAAATTTAGTGATATTTTTTATATATTTAAAATCTTTCGAAATTTTTGAAATGTTTAAAAAATCTTCATACATTTTTGACAACTTTTAAAATTTTCTGAAAATTTTTACCTTTTTACATTTTTATAAATCTTTGTGAAATCTATTGAAAATATTTGAAAGCTCTTGACATATTTTGGTAATTTCCAAAAATTGATGATATTTGTTGTATATTTAAAATCTTTGAAATCTTTTGGAATTTTTGAAATGTTCTGAAAATTTTTTTAAATCTTTGACACCTTCTAAAATATTTTGAAATTTTTTTAACTTTCTAAAATTTCCAAACAATTTGAAATCTATTGAAAGTATTTGAAAGGTTTTGAAATATTTGTGTAATTCTTAAAATCTTTTGGAATATTTAAAATGTTTTTAAAATATTTGAAACCACTGCGCAATTTAAAAATTTTTTTAGAAATATTTAGAAATCTTTGAAACTTTGTGAAATTTTTATGATATTTGTTATATATTTAAAATCTTTGAAATCTTTTAGAATTTTTGAAATGTTTTAAAAATCTTTATAAATTTTTGACACCTTCTAAAATCTTCTGAAAATGTTTAAACTTTTTACCCTTTTTAAAATCTTTGTGAAACCTATTGAAAGTATTTGAAAGATTTTGAAATATTTGTGTAATTCTAAAATCTTTTTAAATATTTTGGAATATTTGAAATATTTTTAAACTATTTGAAACCTCTGCACAACTTAAAAATTTTTTTAGAAATCTTGGAAACTCTATGAAATTTTTGTGATATTTGTTATATATTTAAAATCTGTGAAATCTTTTAGAATTCTTGATATGTTTTGAAAATCTTTCACATCTTGTAAAATCTTCTAAATTTTTAAAGCTTTATATATATATTTTTTTAATTCTTTGTATAATTCTTGAAATCTTCTGGAATATTTGCAAAGTATTAATCAAATCTTTGAAGTATTTAAAACCTCTCCAAAATCTTTGAAAATTTTTAGAAATCTTTGTGAAATCTTTGGATATTTAAAATCATTGAAATCTTGAAGAATTTTTGAAATGTTTTAAAAATCTTTATAAATTTTTGACACCTTCTAAAATCTTCTGAAATTTTTTAAGCTTCTAATATTTTTTTAAATATTTGTGAAATATATTGAAAGTATTTAAAAGCTTTTGACATATTTTTGTAATTTTAACAATATTTTGAAATATTTTGGAATATTTGAAATGTTTAAAAAATATTTGAAATATTTGAAACCTCTACGAAATTTTTGGATTTTTTTAGAAATCTTTAGAAATGTTTAGGAATCTTTGAAACCTTATGTTCTCAAAATTTTTTTAAATCTCTGACATCTTCTAAAATATTTTGAAATTTTTTAAGCTTTATAAAATTTTCAAGCCTTTGGAAATCTATTGAAAGTATTTGAAAGGTTTTGAAATATTTGTGATATTTTTTATATATTTAAAATCTTTGAAATCTTTTAGAATTTTTGAAATGTTTTAAAAATCTTTATAAATTTTTTACACCTTAAAAACTTTCTGAAATTACTTAAGCTTCTAATATTTTTTTTAATATTTGTGAAATCTTTGAAACCTTATGGAATTAAAAAAATTTTAATCTTAAAAATCTTTTGGAAATTTTGAAATGTTTATAAAATCTTTAAAAATCGTTGACATTTTGTAAAGTCTTCTAAATTTTTTTAAGCTTTCTATATTTTTTAAAAATCTTTGTGAAATCTATTGAAAGTATTTAAAATTTTTTGAAATATTTGTTTAATTCTTGAAATCTTATGAAACATTTTGGAATATTTAAAATGGTTACAAAATATTGATCAATTCTTTGATATGTTTAGAACATCTGCGAATTCTTTGAAATTTTTCTTTATTTTCCTTCATCTTTAATATTCAAATTACCAGAATTTCAATATTGCAATACTTTTAATATAGAATCTCTTATAAACGGAATAAAACAGTATTTCAGATACAAATTTATTCATTTATTTTGAACAAAAAATTTATTTTCTACCATAAAAGATGACTTTCTAACAAAACACTTGAATTTTCAACATAAGATAAATTTCTAACAAAAAATGGTCGTAGTTTATATTTGCAATAAAAAAAAAGATTAAATTTATACAAAAAATTATAATTTAAAAATCAAAAAGACGAATTTTCAACAAATAAAGATTTTCCACTAAAGAAAGAAATATAAATTTATCTAAATTGTCGAACTTTAAACAAAAAGAAGAATTTTCTCTACAAACTTTAAATTTTCAAATGAAAAATATGAATTGTTAGCAAAAAATTAATTTTGCACGAAACTCGTGTAATTCAACCCGCAAAAAATGAAATTTTAAACCAAGAAAATGATTATTTTACCAAAAAAGGAGAATTTTCCACTAAAAAAAAAAAGTTACATTTTCAGTTAAGAAATAATTTTAAACCAAAAAAAGGCTTTTCTACTAAACAATTAAATTTTGAACCAAAGACAGGCTTTCAATCAAAAAAAAAATTTTAAACAATATAGTTAAAATTTCAACCAGAAATGAATTTTTTACTAGTACAGATGAATTTTTTAAATAAAGAAAATACATTTTTTAAAGAAATAATTGAATCTTCAGTTAAAGAAGATTGGAGTAGACATTTCACGATCAAAATATGAATTTTTAAACAAGGAATAAGTATCTACGAAAAAAAATTTAATTTTTAATCCAAAAAGACGAATTTTTAAACAAAAAGTAAGATTTTTTTAGCAAATTTGTCGAATTTTCTACCGAAAAATTGTATTTTTATGAAAGAAAAGATAAATTTTTTTTAAACAGATGAATTTTTATGTTTTAAAAATTAAATAGTTGAATTTTCACCAAAAAAAGATTCCAATTGACTTTTTAAGACCAAAATATAAATTTCTTAACAAAGAATAATTTCTTACGAAAAAAATGGAATTTTCTATCCCAGAAGATGAATTTTTTCAACCAAAAAGTATAAATTTCTAACAAAATAGTTTCATTCTCTAACAAATAGTATCGACTTTTTAGCAAAATAGTTGAATTGTTCACCAAGTAGTTGCATTTTTATACAAGAAAGATGAAATTTCTCTTAAAAAAGACGATTTTTTAATTAAATGAAGACAAATTTTCAAATAAATAGTTGAATCTTCATCCAGAAAATATTTCAGTTCTCTTTTCAATACCAAAATATTAAATTTAAACAAAAAGTAAATTTTCTACGAAATATTTCAATTTTTAACCAAAAAGTAGAATTTTCAACCTAAAAGTATGACGTTTTAGCAAAACAGTTGAATTTTCTACCAGATAGTTGCATTTCTCTCCAAAGAAAGACCAAAAATATCTATTAAAACAAGTAAATTTTTATTTAAAAAAAAAGGTTTTAAAAAACAGTAGGATTTTCATCCAGAAAAGATTTCAGTTCTCTTTTCAAAACTAAAATATTAAGTTCAAAGAAAAATAATTTCTTTTAAAGCAGGTGAATTTTAGAATCGAATAGTTAAATTTTCAAAAAATAGTTGATTTTTCAAGCGAACAACAAAATGAGAATTGTAAACAATAAGTTATTTTTCTGCTAAATATTCGAATTTTTAATCAAGTTTTGTGGCTTTTTAACAAGATTGTTAAATTTTCAATCAAACAGTTGTATTTTTTATTAAATTTTTAAAAAAAATTTAAAATTGTAATTAAATTTGTATCCAAAAAACTTTCAGATGACTTATCAATAACGAAATATGATTTTTAAACAAAAGAATAATGTTCTACGAAAAGACTTGAATTTTCAACAAAAAAGAGTTGAATTTTCAAAGTCTTTTTTAGAGCCGTTTTTATTTTTTCTTTTTCTAATATCAGTTTTTAAGGCATTTAAAAGAAGGATTTTTTTTTAAAGTAGAAAAATAAGTTTTTGAGTTCGAGAAGTTTGAGCTGTTTTTGTTTTGTAAAAACGTAGTTTTTTACGTTGGTATAAAGTTAGTTACATTAGAAATTATCTAAAAAGACACTTATTATACAAGATTTATATCATAAAGAATAATAAATATCATATTTCTATTTTAAACATAACTTATTTCGGAAATAAATCCTTTTTTTTCAAATTACTTAAAAAATTGACATTAAACAAGCGAAAATAAAAAACGGCTCTAAGAATGATTGTAATTTTTCTTGGAAATTGTTTCTGAATAATTCTAGAACGAAACCCAACCAGTTGAACTTACAACCAAAAAGGTTGTCTTTGACGGAAAACTGTTAAATTTACAACCAAATGATAAAATTTATAACTGAAGAAGTTTTTTGCGAATTTGCAAAAATTACTTATATAGCCCCCCTCCCCCCTCCCTTGAACTGTTACTTAATTTAATCACGGTTCCTAATTTTTGAAAGACCCCATTAATTTCCTGAAAAATTCTATGACATTTTTATCAATTTGTGGCACTATTTAGACTATTTTTTAAATCTCTGATGTGAGTCCGAGGACTGAAAATACTGTCCTGAATTTTGATAAAAAATAAAATTTTAAGGGCCGTCTGGTGTTTGGTAATCGTCTAGTTCCAACGACTCTCTCCATAACAGTGGAAGAGGCACACTTTGTGTATTCGACGAAGCCCGCAGCATCTCGCCATGATCATTTTATGCATTTTACAAAATGCAATGCAGAAAACTTTAAAGTAATTTTAGCACCCAGTCCTAAATATACGGGAATGGTTGATGATCCCCCAAGATACATGGGCGAGGGTTTTGTTGTTTTGAGCTCGAACAATATTGAGCTCTACTATTACATGGATGAGCCTGGATTCGTCCCAGAGCATCCAGAGATGATTCGGCTAGCAAATGGTGATGTGGTGGAAGCCATGCCTCCCATCTGGGGAATAGACATCAAATGCGGTAAGATATTCCCGAAATCTGTACATAACAGGGATCACAGTCCCTCCTCTTTTTTCCCCATTTTTCCTACCCTATTTTCCATTTTATTACTTTTATACAACTTACAGATTCATTTTTTAGGAATGATAAACGGAAAATCAAGATATTACTGAATGAAAAGCTTGTATGAAGCTTTTTTTTACGATATCGATTTCAAATTCGTAATATTTCGAGTAAAAATATTTCGTTTTCAACGAAATAGATGCATTTTTATTAAAATAGTTGATTTTTATCCAAAAAAGGATTAAATTTCTTTGAAAACAGATGAATTTTTATCGAAAAAAGATTCCAGTTGACTTTTTAAGACCAAAATATAAATTTCTTAAGGCCATGTGACGAGTGGGTCACGTGACCAGATTTCTACCTTACCGCCAACTTTTCTTATTTCCCAACTTATTTTCATACGAGGCGCCACATCGAGATGAAAATTTGGGATAATAAATAAGAAGCACTAAGAAAGGTGGGTCTGGTCCTAAACTTGAATAATTATAAACAAAAGCAAAAAAAGTTATTTACAACAAAAAACTTTTTTCATAATTATACAACTTTAGGACCAGGCCCTTCATTCTTAGTGCTGCTCGTTAAATATGCCAAATTTTCAACTCGATGTGGTGTTTCGTGTGAATATCAGCTGGGAAATAAAAAAAGTGACGGTAAGGTAGGAATCTGGTCACGTGACCCATTCATCACATGGCCTTAAGGGCATGTGATACTTAGAAAATTGTCGACTTTATCAGTTTTAGGTTTCCCCCGCTTTTTTTCTAGATATATAAATATTTTGTTTTAAAAATTTGGGAAATAATAGCGAACATGTAAACGGACGTCCCCACACACTTTTTTTTGTGGATTAATTAAAAAAAGTTTTAATTTAGCAAAATTTGATTAATTTCCATAGCGCTTAGGAAATAGTATCGATTTTTTCAGTGTTCGATTCCCCCTGCTTTTTTCCTAGGATAAGAAATATTTTGACTTCAAAATCTGGGCAATAATAGCGAACATGTTAACTATATTTCGAGGTTATGTGTGTTACAATTCACCCGAGCGTTACTTCCAAACTACACAATATTTTTGGACGAAAACTTTGAACTTACAAATAAACATAGTAACTAATATCCCGGAACTAACCTTGTTTGCAGGCAATCAAAAAAGTTTATTTCATAAATAATTCACAGATTATCGGAAAGGCAGAGATGAAAACGACGTAACCTCAAAATAATGCATATGCATACAATTTTTATTTAACATAATAAATTTTTCTTGTTATTATCCCTCAAAAAAGAGTCCGGGGACGTCCGTTATGATATTTTATAGCATCTCCGAATTCAGTTTTAAAAATTTTTCATTTTTCGGGGAAAAAAGCCGGGGAAACTGTAAGTATTACATGCCCTTAACAAAGAATAATTTTTTACGAAAAAAATTGAATTTTTTATCTCAAAATACGAATTTTTTTTCAACCAAAAAGGATACATTTCTAACAAAATGGTTTAATTCTCTAACAAATAGTATGACTTTTTATCAAAATAGTTGAATTCTTTAACAGGTATTAAAAGTAATTAAAAGAAAACATATTTCAGTTCTCTTTTCAATACCAAAATATTAAATTTGACTAAGAAGTAAATTTTCTACGAAATAGTTGAATTTTCAACAAAAAAGTATAATTTTCAGCCATAAAGTATGACTTTTTAGAAAAATAGTTGAATTCTTTACCATATAGTTGCATTTTTATAAAAGAAAGATGAAATTTCTTTCGAAACAGATGATTTTTTATTTTAAAAATATTAAATAGTCCAGATTAATTGTTTTGGAATGATCAACGGGAGGATTCTTTTGACGATACCAATTTCAAATTCGTAATACTTCAAGTAAACATATTTCGTTTTCAACGAAATAGATGCATTTTTAAATAAAATAGTTGATTTTCATACAAAAATAGATCAATTTTATACAAAAAGAAGACGAATTTTCAACAAAGACTATTTTTTAACAAAATATATGAATTCTCAACCAAATTGTTGAGTTTCTAACTCAAAACGATTTTCAACCAAAAATTTAATTATAAAATTTTTCATTGAAACTATTAATTTCAAACTAGAAAAGGAATTTGTAACGTAATAGTTTATTCTTCAACGAAAGAGTTGAATCCTCAATCAAAAGAGATTAATTTTCCAACCAAAAAGATCCATTTTCCACCTAAACAGAATTTTCAGCCAACAAAGAAAAAAATTAAATCCAACGTCTTAAATTTTTAAGTAAAAAAAAGATAATTTTTTACTAAAATAATTAAACTTTCAACTAGAAAAAAAATTTAAGCAAAAATGAAGTAGGTTACATTTTCATTTAAAAAAATTTATTTTTAAGTGATAAAAAAAACAATTTTCAAAAAAATATTTACATTTGTAACCAAAAGGAAGAAGTCTTAACAACTAAAAAAGACAAATTTGTTAATAAAAAAAATGATTCCAAAATATGAAATTTTCAAGCCAAAAAGACGATTTTTCTACAACACAGTTGAGTTGTTACATAAAAAATATGAACTATTAACCAAAAAATTAATTTACAACCAAATTTTTCAATTTTAATACATAAAAAAAAATAATTTTGTACCAAAATAATTGAATTTTTAACAAGAACAAATTTTTTCAAGTGAAAATGAAATAATTACATTTTCAGTTTAAAAAAATAAATTTTCAACTAAAAAAAATATTTAAATATTTAACCAAAGTAATGAATTTGTAACTAAACTGTTTAATTTTCCAAATAAAAAGAGAAATTTTCCACCAAAACAGATTTTTTAGTCAATAGAAAAAAAAATTAAATCTAAAATGTTGAATTTTTAAGTAAAAAAAAGATAATTTTTTACTAAAATAATTGAACTTTCAACTAGAAAAAATTGAAGCAATAATGAAATAGGAAACATTTTCATTAGAAAAAAATTGTTTTTAAACAACAACAAAATTTCAAAAAAATTAGTTACGTTTATAACCAAAAAGATGAATTTTTAACAACAAAAAAGAAAAATTTGGTAATAAAAAGAAATGATTCCAAAATGTGAAATTTTCAAGCCAAAAAGACGATTTTTCTACAACTCAATTGAGTTTTTACATAAAAAATATAAATTATTAACCAAAAAATGAATTTCCAACCAAATTTTTTAATTTTAAGACATAAAAAAATATTTTTGTACCAAAATAATTGAATTTTTAACAAGAATAACATTTTTTCAAGAAAAAAATGGAATAATTACATTTTCAGCTTATAAAAATTAGTTTTGAACTTAAAAAACAATATTAAACATAATAGTTAAGATTTCAACCAAAGATTTAAATCCTCGATCTAAACAGATACATTTTCAAACCAAGAAGGGGAATTTTTTGCCAAAACATATTTTTTCGTCAATAAAGAAAAAGTTTTAATTCAAAATGTTGAATTTCTAAGCCAAAAGGACGAATTTGTTACAAAGCAGTTGAGTTTTTCAACCAAAAATATGCTCTTTTAACAAAAAAGTTTATTTCCAACCAAAAACGTTACATTTTAAGGCAAAAAAAATTTTCTACCAAAATAATTGAATTAACAAAAAAAAAAAAGGATTTCATGCGAAAAAGGAATAGTTATTTTTTCAGTTAAAAAATTTATTTTAAACTAAAAAAAAAGTTCAATAAAATAGTTAAATTTGCAACCAAAGTGGTGAATTTGTAACTAAAATGATAAAATTTGAAGAAAAAAAATTTGTTAAAAGTTTATCTTTCTATAAAAAAAAAAGTTTCAAGCGAAATATATCAATTTTTAAACAAAAAAGAGTAATTTTCAACAAAGAAAATTTTTTAGTCATTAAAGAAAAAAATTTAGACTAAAATGTTGAATATTTAACAAAAAAAAGGATTTTCTGTCGCAAAAAGAAAATTCTTAAAAAAATACATGCATTTTCTACCAAATAGTTGAGTTTCTAACTCAAAAAGATTTTGAACCCAAAATGGAATTGTAAAAATTTCATCTGAAACTTAATTTTCGATTAAAAAAGAAATTTTTAACATGGTGGTTCAATATTCCATAAAATAGTTTAATCTTCAATCAAAACGGATTAATTTTTTAACCAAAAGGATACATTTTCCACTAAAACAGGTTTTATAGTCAATAAAGGAAAAATTTTAATCTACAATTTTGAATTTTTAAGAAAAAAAAGAATTTTCTACCAAAATAATTGAATTGTTAACTAGTAGAAAAAATTCAAACGAATTTTCTACAAAACAGTCAAATTTTTAAATAAAAAATACGAATTATTAACCAAAAAATTAATTTACAAAGAATTTGTTCAATTTTAAGGGGAAAAAATTAATATTCTGCCAAAATAATAGAATTTTTAACAAGAACGAAATTTTCTAAGGAAAAATTGAATAGTAACATTTTCAGTAAATAAAAATTAATTTTTAACTAAAAAAAAATTTAATAAAATAGTTAAATTTTCAACCTAAGTGATGAATTTTTTGAATAAAATTATAAATCTTGACCAAAAAGATGTTATCAACCAATTTAATTTCTATCAAAAAAGGAAAAATGGAGTAGATACCTTTTCATTTAGAAAAATTGATTAAAAAAAAATTTAACTAAAAAAATTAATTTTCTATTAAAAAATGGATTATTAACTGAATAGTTCAATTTTCAACAAAACTCTCCAATTTCAAGGCAAAAAAAAAATGATCTTATACGAAAGCAATTTAATTTTAATCTAAAAAAGATCACTTGTCATTAAAAGATGGACTATTTAAATTTTTATTTAAAAAAAAGGATTTTCCACCAAAAAAATGTCAAAAAAAAAAAAAAATTAATTAATTCTTTTTACCAAATATTTAAAGTTTCAACATACAGTGCTAAATTTTCAAGCAAATATTTGAAAATTTTAATTAAAAAAAAATACTTTTTCAATTAAAAACGATAAAATTTCAACCAAACATGTAAAAGTTGATATTTCATCAAAAAAGACTTTAATTTTAAATAAAAAACAGTTAAATTCTTTGAACATTACGAATTTTCAACAAAGTAGTGGATTTTCCCACCAAAAAAAGATTTTTGAGCCAAGAAAGAAAAAATGTTAAAAACAAATTGCTAAATTTGAACAAAATAGGTTTAATTTTAATTCAATTCAATTCAATTCAATTTTTTACAAAAGAGTTGAATTTTTAAACAAGGATTTTAAAGTTCAAACAGAATTTAAAAGTTGATATTTCATCAAAAAAGATTTTAATTTTGAATAAAAAACAGTTGGAATTTTTCGAAAAAGACGATTTTTCAACGAAATACTGGATTTCTCATGTGAAAAAATCGATCAACAAAAATGTAAAAGTTGATATCTGAAACAAAAAATATTAATTGAAAAAAATAGTTTTTTCAATTTTCCACGAAATAATTGTATTATCAATCAAAAAATTGGACTTGCCAGAAAATAGTTGAATTTATTTATCAAATAGTTGCATTTTTTTAAACGAAAATTTAAATATGCAATTTTGATCTGAAAATTTATTTTTTAAAGTTTAAAATTCACGTGTTTGGTTGAAAATTGGAATATTTAATTTGAAGATTCATAATTTTATGTGAAAATTCACCTTTTTTGTTTAAAATTCTACTTTTCCGGTTAAAGATTCATAATTTCAGTTGAAAATTTATCAATTTTGTTGAAAAATTAATGTTTTATGTGTAAAGTTAATTATTCTATTTTTGGTTGAAAATTGTTCTTTTTTAGTTCAAACTCTAAATGTTTGGTTGAAAATTTGTCTTTTTTGTTGAGAATTTAAACTGTTTCTTTAAAAATTCGTGTATTTTGTTGAAAAATCGTCTTTTTTGGTAGAAAAATCTTTTATTTTGGAAAATTTCACTTTCTGGTTAAAAATTTAAGTATTTCAGTTAAGTATTCATAATTTTAGTTGAAAATTCAAACTTTTCAGTTAAATTTGAATAATTTCATATGAAAATTCAAATTTTTCAGTAAAATATTAATCATTTTAGTGTAAAATTTATCTTTTTCAGTTGAGAATTTAAACTATTTCGTTAAGAATTCATGTATTTTGTTGAAAAATCTTCTTTTTTGGTAGAAAAATCTTAATTTTTGAAAATTTCAATTTTGGTTGAAAATTGATGTGTTTTTTGTTGAGAATTTAAACTATTTCGTTAAAAACTCGTCTATTTTGTTGAAAAATCGTCTTTTTTGGTAGAAAATTCTTTTATTTTGGAAAATTTCACTTTTTGGTTAAAAATTAAATTATTTCAGTTAAGTATTCATAGCTTTAGTTGAAAATTCAAACTTTTCAGTTAAATTTGAATAATTTCATATGAAAATTTAAATTTTCCAGTAAAATATTAATAATTTTATATGAAAATTCAAATTTTCCATTTAAATATTAATCATTTTAGTGTAAAATTAATCTTTTTGGTTGAAAATTGAAATATTTGGTTAATAATTTATCTATCATATCGAAAATGCAATATTTTTACTTGAAAAATTAGGAATTCCACATTAATTTTACCTAAATATGTACTGAATTTAAGTGTAACAATATAAAATATAAATTAGATCGAATTATTATTCAAATTCATGGACTCCCGGGATAAATTCAAGCAATTATTAATTATATTTTAGTATTATTGAAACACTTGGTGCTAATATATTTAAGAATATCTTGTAATATAATTTCTCAAAGCCTTCTAAATTAAACATATTAATTGAATCCCTAGAAACTAAAAAAAAAAACATTATTTATAATACATAATTGTTTTAAAAAATGCGAAATATTCGAATGGCTCCATATCGGGAAGAATTATACATGGACAAAGTCCAAAGTTTTTATTTAAAAAATAAAATTCCCTTTTAATCTCCTTTTTTCGCCTTAAGGGCATGTGATAACTTCGTCGTGTGGTAAATCGGATTCAGTTCCATCGACTTTTTTCCACAAAAATAATAATTTTTAAAAACTGAATTCGGAGTTGCTATAAAATATTATAAGGGATGTCCCCGAACTCTTTTTTTAAGGGCATGTGACACAGCTAAATACCTATATTACCGACCTCACTTTATCAGTTCACTGAATGTTTTTTTCAACCTAAGAACTTTTTTTGTAAATAAAATATCGAGCTGAAACTTTGGAAAATCCATTAGAGTACAATAAAGTACATTTAGGTACTGCATTTTGGTAGGAACTTCACTGAAAATTATTTTATCTTTTTTCTGAACCTCAACATTTTTTGAATGTTCGAACTTTTTTTATACATAAAATATTGGTATCAAACTTTGAGAAAGGCAAGAGCCGAAAGAAAACTACGTTTAAGTGCAAATCTAATAATAAAAGATGTATAAAAAAATATTTTAACTATCAATTCCATCGGCATCAGCCGGTAACGTTGTACACGAAAATACGAACTCTCTAGAGCCTCGTCTAGTGGCCGCCAGGGTTCGTATTTTCGTGTACAACGTTACCGGCTGATGCCGTTGGAATTGATTGTTGAAATATATTTTTTTACATCTTTTATTATTAAGCTTTGTACTTAAACGTAGTTTTCTTTCGGCTCCTGCATTTCTCAAAGTTTGATACCAATATTTTATGTATAAAAAAAGTTCGAACGTTCAAAAATGTCGAGGTTCAGAAAAAAGATGAAATAATTTTCAGTGAAGTTCCTACCAAAATACAGTACCTAAACGTACTTTATTGTACTTTAATACATCTTCCAAAGTTTCAGCTCGATATCTTATTTACAAAAAAAGTTCTTAGGTTCAAAAAAACATTCAGTGAACTGAAAAAGTGAGGTCGGTAATATAGGTATTTAGCTGTGTCACATGCCCTTAAAGGGATATTAACAAAAAATGTTTTTGTGTTAAATAAAAATTTAATGCATGTGCACTATATTGAGGTTAGGATCGGGTTTCAACTGTCTACCATTCCGATAATGTAGGTCTCTGTCACACCAATGCTGCCGGTAGCAACTTAGAAATTATTTATGAAATAAACTTTTTTAAATGTCTACAAAGTTAGTTCTGGGACAATCGTTACTATGTTTTCTTGCTTCTCCTAAGTTTTCAGCCAAAAATATTGTGTGATTTGAAAGTAAAGCTGGGGAGATTTGTAAAACACATAACCTGAAAATACACACACGTTAATCGAATTTAGCAAAATAAAATTTTTTGAAATTATTCAACAAACGAAGAGTTCTGGGACGTCCGTTAGCATGGTCGTATTGATTCTCCAGATTTTGAAGACAAAATATTTATTATTTTAGGAAAAAAGCCGAGGGACTTTAATACTAGTAAAATCGATAATTTTTTCGGTATGTTTATAATTTTTGTAGGTAAAGGTACCGACTTTAGTTACGGACCGTGGGCCGACAGACAAAGAGAGCATCTTTTCAAATTCTTTTATCCCAATGAATATCAGTCTCTTAAAGTGACGAAATCTCCGATTCCTGGAGAGAAGCGGCAAGTCCAGTCCTTCGACATTCGACTCTCGACTTTAAACGAAGCAACGATCGACATATTATTTAGTAAAAATAGAGAAACGAACGCAGTCCACGTGAATGTGGGTGCGGGCTCGTATTTAGAAATTACAATGCCATGGATAGTTTTACAAGACGGCTACTCGACCAAAATCACCGGACAGTTGCTCCATCTGGAGGCGACGACTAGTCTCCAGTATCGCAGTCTGGTGGAAAGTGAGACTTTGGAATTTGGCGTCAAGTGTCATTATCCCATCAGATGGAACGATCATCAAGAGTGGACGTTAAACTTGACGGGCTGCAAAGCAACTGCGAATCTCGTCTACTCGCACAAGGAATTTTTTCAGGTACATTTTCTGCTTTGAATCCACTCTCTCTTCAGTCTTGTCAAATTTCGTGCAATGATATGCACCTTTGCAATACCACGTACCTTTGCAACCCCACGTACCTTTGCAATCCCACGTACCTTTGCAATCCCACGTACCTTTGCAATCCCACGTACCTTTGCAATCCCACGTACCTTTGCAATTCCATGCAATTTTTTGCAATTTAATTAAATTCCTTTCGATCCCATACATTTCTTTGCAATCTTGATGCTAACCCATGCGCAATATCATTTGCAATCCGGCAATAGCCTTCAAAATCGCGGCTTTTTATTAAAAATCCAAGTTTTCACCGGTTTTTTATCAGTTAAAAAGGAAGTTTATATTATTTATAGAATGTAACGTTCCTTAAATCTGATTTTGCTCTGTGAGATTTTTTTCACTGACTTAATCTTAATAATCAAATTTATGTTTTCTTCGCTTATTCCTCGTTTATCCGGACTTGAACAGAAAGTTTAAGAAAAAATGCACTTGGTTGAATGGTTAAACTCTTTTGTTACATATTCATCCCTTTGGTTGAAAATTTATGCATTTTTTAAAAAATCGTTTTTTTTATGTTGTTTTTTTTTTGGTAGAAAATGAATTTAGTTTGAAAATTCAACTATTTGGTAAAAAATGTATGTATCTTGTCGAAAATGTTCATTTTTTTGGTAGAAATTCAACTTTTGTGTTACAGTTTAACTGTTTTGTTAGAAATTAATTTTGTATTGAAAATCCATATTTTTGCGTTGAAAATTTATCGCCTTTTTGGCTTGAAAATTTTAATATTTGGCTTAAAATTAATATGTTATATTTGAAGATTCAACTATTTGGTTGAAAATCAACTTTTTGTTGAAAATTAATCTTTTTATGTAATAAATTCATCTCTTTTGGAAGAAAAAAACCATTATTTTTGATGAAAAAATGTTAAAATTCACAAAAATAAATATTAATTTTAACCATGTTTTTTGCATTTTAATAAATTACGGCTTATTTCTTCCGCAAAAAAATTCTATACAACTCGACTCTTTCCAATTTTAAAAATAATTAAGTAATCTTAAAATATAATTATTTAGTTTAACAAATTTGTCTAACCATTTAGAGTCATATAATTTGGAATAATATCTGTTATAATATTTTGATTCTCGGAATCATAAAAAAACTATTTTTTTCATATATCTGATTTTTGGCACGAGAACTATCCTAATAGGGTTGTTTCCAAAGTCAGATATCATTTTTCCAATAAATGAATGTTATAGTTTATATAATTTTATTTTTAAAGACGCCCATAAAATATTTTTTGCATATTGTTTACTATTTTTACTTTAATGTTAAAATATGAATTTTTTTTTATAACAATGTCGATTGGAGGACCCCTTGGCAATAAGATTTTGGGAAAATTCAAAATTATTCAGATTTTCTTTTGAAAGATTAATTTTTAAGTTTTGAAGATTTTAAATATGTCGTAAAAGAATCTGAAAGATTTTAAAACAATTTTTCGGATTAAAAATTTTTTATTTGTACAAAACAAAAACTAGAAGTTTTTCAAGAATTTTTAAAGCCTGGTTAAATATCAGTTGATTTCTTTATTTTGAAAAACAGAATTCTAGAAGAAAATTAAATTAGATTTAGGAAATATAAAAAAATTCTATTATGCTTAATTAATATTTAAAAGTATTGATGCAATTTAAAGTTAATTTAAAACTTTTGTAAAATTCCAGGTTTTTTTTTAAATGAGCATTATTGAAGAGTTTGAAAAAAGAAGCTTAAGATTTAAAACGAAACGGAAATTTTCATTAAACATCTTTTCAAATTAAACAGGAACTAAAGTTATATCAAGCTAAAAAATAAACTTTGTTAAAAATGATTTATAAAATCGAGGAAAATATTTTATTGCTAACTATAACAATTTTGAAAAAGAACTCGAGATAAACCTTTGAGATAAATATTTCACTATTTTCATTGTTTATTAAACAATAGTTTTGAGGGCTTAATGTTTTTCTCTCTTACTTTAAGTAAAAATTGCAACTATTATTTAATCGTAATGCTGTAGGGTTTTTTTATTCCTTAAAATATTCTCTGCAAATTTCATTGGTACGTTTTGTTTTTAACGTTTATTTAGGGATTATAAAATCGTTATTTTAATTTTAAATAAGCGATACAACATTAGAATTAAATAAGAATTGAAACTTTTACCTACAGAGAAAAAGGAAAACATTCAACTTTAAACTATTATTGTCAAATAAAGAAAACCGAAATATTTTTTTCAAAAGTTCACCTCGAGTTCTTTTCCAAAATTAGTTATAACTAACATTAGCGTATTTTCCTTCATATTGTAAATAATTTTTAACAAGGTTCATTTTTTGAACTTGAAATAACATATGTTAATAATAAATAATAATAAATCAGAAAGCATATTGTGTTCATTAAAACGCATAATTTGTTTATTAAAATATTTGAAAATCAGAAGTGATTCGGATATTTAAAAATTACACAAATAATTATATGTCTAATTGGATTGCGCATGAATAATGATTTGTTGTGGTTAGTAGAAATGCATTCGGATTTACGTCTAAAAGCAGTGAATTTTACGATTTTCGCTAATTATTTTTTATTCAAAAGACAATAAAAACCTTAAAAATTACGCTCTTTAGCCAGAACTATCAAAAAATTATTTTTATTTGAAGAACATTTTTTTAAACTCTTTCGTCATGCAATATTTGAATTCTAAGCCAACTGCATAGCTGGCGCCGCCACACGGCGACCGACAACTCTCATGACAAATATTTTCCACGGGCTTCCAGAAAAGTAGATGGGGCTGGTTTTCGTTAAAGCCACATCGTCAAATTGATAGATAATTATGAGAACCTCTGAGTCACGTGACACCCACGTGACACCAATTTGAATAAGTGTTTTACCGCCTTCAATTTTTAATGATTTTTTTTTTCTGTGGACCGACTCAACAAAAAAAAAAAATTCTAAAATTTCGAAACAACCCTATTAATCCATACTGTCATGTAGAGCTCATTTTTCTGGCTTGTTTCACTATTTTTCTTGGCACATTATTGAAACCTTATTCGCGTTTGCAATACTTTCCTGTCTGGGAAATTCGCCTAAATATCAGAAAAAAGCGAGGGAAATTATTCCTTTCCAACGATTTTTTCAGGATATGATCAACGACTGGGGTAGCAAATCACGACCAGACATTTTGCATTTTGTGCCATACACCTGGAAAATTAGCCTTCTAATGAAAGAATTTGAACTAATAACAATTAGTAACGAGTACAACTGGATTGACTGTTCCTCTCAGAATCAGGAAAATGCGCACATTGCCTTTTGCGGGGAATTCTTTGACCTCTCGTTCGATTTGCCCTTTACGGACTTTCTCCCAGTGACGATCCCCTTGCGTTTTTGGCTTCAAGGGGAGAGTGTGGATTTGGCCTTCTATCTACCCGAAGTCAACACCAATCGTGTTGTTCTGTTGGCCCTGCACAAAAATGCCAAAATCATGACGAGAGACGGTTCCTGTAAACCGATTTCGGAACTCAACCGGGGAAAAAAGTGGAGAAACGTCTGCCAGAGCGGATTAGGTTGGGTGGATTGTTGGTCCGTCCCGATTGTTGCCGTGAGCATCAACTACACTTACCATCCCTGTTCGCCCTTGGGACCAACACCACAAGCGAACATCACCACACCCGAGAAGGAGGAGATCCTACTCTCTCCGATGAGGATACCCAGATGCAGAAAATCGCCTGGACTCTATTGTTCACAGGACGGCAACCAAAAGTTTGATCCGCAGACTTTGATACCAGACAAAGTCAGTCTCGAGCTTGAAATTGGCCCCTCAGTTCTCTACCTGAACGGCTCTCTGATCAAACACTTTGTGCATCTGAAGGAAAATATATTCGGCGATTACCAAGCGTTCACAGACATGCAGAAAACGCAAACTAGTTCAACCTCGGTTGCTGCGGAGAAGACAAAAGACAAAGATGCTCAGAATAGCAGTGTGGAAGCTTCAGTGGAGGATGAAGAAGCGAGAACAAAAGCCTTCGATCCTCGGGACTATCGACCTCTCGAAGTTACAGTTGGGATCACGATGCACGATATTCAGGCGCACTTGGTGAAAAACTGCAACGAGAGTGATCCGCCGTGTCCGATTATTTTACTCGAGCGATTTGGATTTGAAATGAGGAAGGGCTTCAGGGAAACGCAGCTTCAGTTGCTGCTCTCGCCGGCCATCATGCTGCTCACGGATAATGTCACGAGGTCGGGAAAGGAGAGACATTTGAATCAAGGACATCTGATGTTGAGTGCCTTGCAAGTGAGAGGTCACGCGATGTTCAGCAGCGAGGGCAGGAGCCTGGACCAGGAGACTTTGGAGTACGCGTGGATGATCGAGGTTCAGTTGGGAAAGCTGAGTGGAAAAATCACTTCTCCGCAGTTGCATCATTTGATCACATCGCTCGAAACTTTTCTCTTGATGGCCAAGAATTCGGAAAATAGTTTGAGACCTCCCGATTTGCCGCATCATTGTCATCATGGTTTGTCACCGCTTCAGTGTCCAGACAGCAATCCTGATTTACACTACAGGTGAGCTTTTTGCAGTCTGATTATCGCGGATTTTTATTAAATTTTCAAGTGCCGAGTAGGGTTCTAAAGACAGGGTGGACGCTCGCCCCGGAACCAGGAAAAGACCGTCAATTTATTTTTTTGGCCGGGAATTTCACAAATTTTTAGAAAAAAATAGTTTAGAATGTGTAATTCGAAAATATTTCACTTGAAGACAGAATCAATTAAAAATTAAAAGGTTTTCTAATCAAATATTTTTGATAAAAAACGTTTTTAGTTGGTCAACTGTGAATATGAAGTAATTAATAATTTTTTTAAATCGAAATGCACTTCATTCAAGATTTAAAATGTACATTTTCACGTTCCGAGATACCCTGAATCCGCAGGGACCGTACTTAAATTACATAACAGCTGGGGGTGGGGGGGGGGGGTTGTTGCGATTTATTACGGAAGAGGGAAGGAGGTGCGTCATTTATTTACATAATTTTTGTAAATTCGCAAACTCTTTTGGTAAAAAATTTAACTTTTGTTTAAAATTCATAATTTATTGTTGATAAGTCAACTGAATTCGTTTTTGGATAAAAATGTTTTTTTTTGTTTAAAATTTGTCTTATAGATTTAAAAATTCATCTTTTTTAGTAGAAATATTGCATTTTTCTTGAATAAAAATGCAATAGTTCGGTTGAAAGTTGAACTCTTTTTTTGAAAATTTGTCTTTTTAATCTTAAAATTCACCTGATTGAGTAGGAATTATATCTTTCTTGGATAAAAATGCAACTATATATAAAATTGCAACTATTTAGTAAAGAATTAAACAATTTTGTTAAAAAGTCATCCCTTTTGGTTAAACATTCGTCTTTTTGGATTGAAAATTCAATTTTTTCCATAAAAACTTATTCATTGTTCAAAAATTCATAATTTGATCTTGAAAAGTCAACGTGAAATCTTTTTTGCATAAAAACTATTTTTTTCTCAAAATTTCTCTATATGATTTAAAAGTTCAACTTTTTTATTAGAAATATTGCATCTTTCTTAGATAAAAATGCAAATTTTTTTTCAAAAATTCAACTTATTCTCAGAAAATTTACTTTGCGTGTAAAATACGTATTTTTGTGTTAAAAAGTCAATTAAAATCTTTTTTGGATGAAAATTTAATTATTTTTTTGAATATTTGTCTTTTTGATTAAAAAATTTACCTGTTTTAGTAGAATTTTCATTTTCCTCTGACAAAATTCAACTGTTTGATTGAAAATTTAACAATATTGTTAAAACTTTTTTGATTATAAATTCGACTATTTAGCAAAAAATGAACTTATTTTTAGTGCTATTATTTATATATTTATTATTGTTATTATTATAAATTAATTTATTCTTATTTTGGTGCATAGAAGTGAACTAGAATCTTCTTTGGATAAAAATTTAACTATTTAATTAGCAATTAACTGTACGGATCAAAATTCAACTCTTTTTTGAAAATTTGTCCTCTTGATTTTAAAATTCACCTGATTTAGCAGGAATTACATCTTTCTTGGATAAAAATTCATTATTAAAATTTTATATTTTAGTGTTGAAAAGAGAGCTACAATCTTTTGTGGATGAAAATTCATGTATTTTTTTAAAATAAAAATTCATCCTGTATAAAAGAATTTTCATATTTTTTATATGTAAAAATGCAATTATTTGATAGAGAATTAAACAATTTTCTTAAAACGTCAAACTTTTTGGTTAAAAATTCGACTTTTTACCAAAACATCTCTTTTTGGATTGCAAATTTATTGTTTTGATAAAAAAATTCATCTGTTTGAGTAGAAATTTCATTTAAAAAAAATAAAAATATACATTTTTAGTGAAAAATGATTGTTTTTTGTTTGAGTATTCCACTATTTTGTTTCAAAGATTTAAGATGTCCACGAAGGAAAAATAAGGAGGCCCAACTCTTTTTCCTCACTTGGCAATAGAAACATTACCGTAAGTGGTATGCACATTATAGGAAGATCTTAAATTTTCGTGCGCATGTGCGCAGTTGTCATCTTCCTATACATGGAAATGTGTGCGAGTACGTACAATAAACGTCTAATATATTTTATAATTTTTATATTTTATAATATATTTGATGTTTATGTATTTATTTCTTGTATCTTTCGTATGATGAACAACAAAAGAACAGAACCTCTCTAACTTACGTTAAGTTGACAAACTTTCTCACTCGCACACTTTTCCATTTACAGGAAGAGGACAATTGCGCACCTGCGCACGAAAATTTAAGATCTTCGTGTAATGTGCCTACCTCTTATGGTAATGTTTTTATTGCCAGTTTCAAATAGCTTCATCTGTTTTATTGAAAGTTTAATTGCTTTGTTGAAAAGTAATATTTTAAAATTAAAAATGCAATTACTTTGGTAAAGTTAAACTACATTGTTTAAAAAAAATGTTATTGAAAGCTTATGCTTTCGGTTGAAAATTTAACTGTTTGGTGGAAAAGCCCTCTTACTGTTTTAAAATTAATTTTTTTAACCGAAAATGTAATTTTGAATTTTTTTAAAGATTGATCGTATTTAGTTGAAAAATCTTTCTTTTTTTGTTTATTTAATAATAATAGTTTCTTAGTTTTAAACTTAATTTTTGTTCGATAAAAATGCATCAATTTCGTGGAAAATGATTTTTTTTGCTGAAGTCATATTTTTTGTTTGAAATTTTCATTTTTGTAGAGAAAATGTATCTTTTGGCTTGAAGGTTCAATAATTTAGATAAACTTTTATTTCTTTGTTGAGTGATTGAAATATAAACTGTGACCCTTTTTTGTTGACCATTTATCTTTCTGGGTTGAAAATATTACAAGATTAAAATTCTGGTACATATTTGAATATTAATGATGAAGAAAAATGAAAAATTAGTCAAGGAAAAATAAGGAAATTTGGGGGTCTTAAAGAGGACCTATAATCCTTTACATAATTTAAGTACGGTCTCGTAATTAAATAAAGCAATAATTCGATGATTGATGGGGGTCCAGAGAACCATCAACATAGACAAATCGTGGAATTTTGAAAGCCTTCTATTGTGAGAATTAGCATTAGTTATGAAGAAAGTTGGCTGTATCTGATGAAAAGTTTATTTCAGATGTCCAAGTTCAGAGGACATCAAGTACAGAATGACGAGGGTGTCGATAGACGCATTGGACTTGTACCTTCAAGAATCAGGAACAGCCACTCAAATTTGGGTTTCGCCGATTCGTGTTTCCACCTGTAATTTGCACGGGCAACAAGTGAAATCTGGAGTGACTGGTGTCTTGCCCACAATATTAATTCGACAATTTGTCTCTGCATCCGGCCATTTTGCCAACACGAGCAATACGAATACGACTGGTAGTGGGCGATCGCACAACAACGCAAGTAGCAGAATGTCAGGTAAATCAAAAATTTTTAAAAATCAGGGTTGCGACTTGAACGAGAAAAAACCGAGAAATGGCTGAGAATTTAATTTAAAAAACGGGGAATTTACTTCTGATTTCAGGAAAATTCAAGTTTTTATTATTTTAATAATTTTTTGTAATTTAGAAATGTAATTTCTATTTTATATGCAGTCGCAGGTCTTCATTATTTCCATTTTATTTTAGTATATTAGATTATATTTATTATCATTATTTATTACTGATTTTTTTATATTGTTCGAGAGTACTTTAAGATACTTAATATTAATGAACCTACTTGTTCACGTAAAACTACACTTAAAGGCATTTAACTCAACCTAGAAAACTTAATACTTTTACCGTAAAACCCCAATAAATGTCTGGATTTTTATTAAATAAAAAGAGTTTATCATATTATTTGAAGAATGTAACGTTCCTTGAATCTGATTTTCTACATTGTTATCTATAATTTACTAGAAAAAGAATTTTCATATTTTTCCATTATACATATAAAAAGAAACCTTTTGCAATTTTTTTTCTCTAAATTAATTTTGATAATCGAATTGATGATATTCAGAACATATAGAAACAATCATTTTCTAAATTTTTCAACAAATGGATTCATTACGTTTTATTAGCTTACTCCTCATTTATCCTGACTTGAACAGGGAATTTGATCAAATATTACTTGGTTGAAAGGTAAACTTTTTTCTTACAAATTCACCACTTTGATTCAAAATGTATTTTTTTTATTTGAAAATTCAACCATTTGGTTGAGAATTTATGAACTTTGTTTAAAATGGTATTTTTCGGAAGAAAATTAATACTTTTGGTTGAAAATTGAACTATTTTGGTAGAAACCTACACTATTTGCTTTAAAATTTACTTTTTTTTGTTGAAAACCTGTCTGTTTGGCTAGATTGATGTCCGCTAAAGTATATTCATGGTTATAAATAATATTTATAATCATGAATAATATTTAGCAAACATCCATGATTCGTTCTTTCGTCGCCTGGGCGTTTTAACCCTACCTCTCATTCGACTTAGAATAAATTGACTCGCGACACTCAGTCAAAAAATATCAAAGTATCTCGGACACTCGACAGTGCAAGCGCGGCTTCGATCATCGTTCACGCTAGTAGACTCATGCTTGATGAAAGCACGTCAATCGTGCGACATCCGCGTCCAACCGCATTGCTAAAAAGATACTCGCTCGTTAACTTTGGCGATGCGACCGCCACGTGGCTAGCCGTTAAGTATAGCGCGTTTTGAGACCAAGAGTCACTTCTCCTAGAGCCTCCAGAACGTGCACATCAATTCTCCTGAATTAAAGGACAATTTCCGCCTTAACTCGCCTTCTTACCTTTCAGGACCCCCCTATCTAACATTTGCATGTCGCCTTCACAGCACAGTCGCAGCCGACCCGTTTTACGGAGATTTACTCCCGTATCGGAAGTAACACCCCGCCACGCGGAGAAATCCAACTTCAGCACGGAGAGAGTCTTGTCCATATCGACGAAATTCGATTCCATCATCAAAAAGCCCAATATCACCGTGAAAATCCCGTATCCCCACAGAACCCAATCCTCTGTTAGAATATGAGCTTTTAGCTCGCTCTCTCATGTCGGTGCTACATACCGCGTGCGGCAAGGCGCCCTTATCACCGTACCGCTAAGCATCTTGCTTCTTTTGGCTTCCGAAAGCCACGTCACCGCAAACGGACGACACCAACCCCGGATGTCGCACAAGCTCCCTCAGTCTCTCTCCTAGGACTTCCCCCGTAAAACGCCCTGATCCTCGCGGCGCGGATCCATCTTCTTCTTCTTTTGTGTTCTTTTCTTTAGCACTAGGTCTGTAAGCATGTCCAGGTTTTCGCGTTGGACACCCCTTGCTGATAACAGCGAGACCTATCCGGCCATAGCAATTATTTATAATTTTCTAGACTTTCAAGTATGTATTTTCATGGATAGAGTATAGATGGAGCTATATATGCTTAGCAGTGTTCGTAGAGTAGGTGGGTAATTCAAGTAGGATTGTTGTGTCCAATGTATGTGATTTCATAATTTGTGGGGTTCATGAGTCATAAAGCGTGAGCAATTTAAAGCATGAGGCGTATAAGTAAAGAAAAGCAAAAAGGGAGAAAGCAATATATAAAATAGCAGTTTAAACTAGTAGTTCGCAGTCTCTAAGAAATTTTATAATTAGATTACAAGCATAACTATTAGGTTCATATAAGAAGCTTTCCGCGCAGAAAGGAAGAAATTTGTTTTTTTTTTTGTTTAAGGATAATTCGAGTTTTTCCTTTGTTTATGAAAGCAGGGACAGGCTCATAAAACATGATTAATATCTTCTTCAGCATGCCCGCAAGGACATTCGTATGGCTCTACAAAATTTTTCCTAGCTAAACTACCAGCAAGAGCGTAATGATTGCTTCTAAGACGACAGATATTAACAATATCATTTCTATTTCCCGATTTTCATTGAAAAAGTCAAGTTTTTGGAAAGGTTGAAAACAAGTTTCGAAAGTAATAAAGGCCCACTCGTCTGCGTGAACTATCTCTTTCTAGGTCGGAATTCGTAAGTCTGAAGTGCGTGTCATAGATTCACTTGAAGAAATCAGTATAAGAGATTCGATAATCTAAAGGGGTTCCAGAGGTTAGAGCCATTTTGGCTAGTTTATCAGCAACTTCGTTGCCAAAGATTCCTTTATGTCCAGGTATCCAATAGAGACTAATATTAATATTAGCTTCTTTCGCAATGGAGAGAAGATTTCTTATTTTGTAAATAAAATAATTTTTGGTTTCTAAGTGATTAAAGTTAAGGCATGCATGTAAGACACTTTTGGAGTCTGAGGCTATTACAGCTGGGGATATTTCTTCCTCTAGTATAATTTCTAATGCTTCAGATAAAGCAGCAGCTTCAATCGTGAAAATAGATGAGTGGTGAAATATTTTAAATGTCCTAAAGATTTGTAATGGGGGACAAGTAATTCCGATTCCTGTGTGTTTAGTTGCTTCTTTCTGAGAACCATCTGTGTAAAATTTTTTTGCATTTTTGAGATTTTTCCTAATATATTGGTTAAAGTCCAGATTTGGGGAAGAACTTTTTATTAAAATTTCGCCCAATTGTAGGTTTATATTAGGGGTATCGAATTCAAGAGAGTAATCTAAAAGGTAGTTGAGAGGGGTATAGGAATGCATAATTTTGGACTCAAATTTATTTAAGTGCATGTAGTCATTTAGTAAGACGAAGGTATTTCTATAATTATAAGCATTATTTCTAGCTGTGGTTGATTCTAGCCTATAAAGGGATTCAAGTAATGGATGTCCTTCCATTGAAAAGACTTTTTAGAGAATTTTTACTGTTAGGAGTTGCAAGCGGCGAAGTAGGGGAGGCTCTTTTAGTTCGGCGTATATGACCGGGATAGGGATGGATATACGATAACCAAGGATTAATCTTAGAATTTGATTTTGTAGTTTGCAGATTTTATCATATGGTTTACAGCTATAGATTGTTAAAGCTTGGCATCTATATTCAAGAAAGCTTCTAATTAGAGAGTGGTACAGCATACGCAAGGTTTTGGAATTAGCGCCCCACCAAGTTCCCCTAAGAAATTTAATGATATTGGTAACTTTGTGGATTCTGTCTATTAGGTATGTAAAATGAGGTATCCAGGATAGCTGGCAGTCGAAAATCAGTCCTAGGAAGGTCACTTCATGAGAAAGTGAAATTCTGTTATTGTATAAAATTACATGGGAATCCCTTGGGATGCGATTCTTGTTGGAATTAAAAGTAACTAACTTAATCTTTTCCACTGAGATATTGAGGCGTCTTAATTTAAAAAAATTTTGTAGGGAGTTGAGGCTTAATTGTAAGATGTGGATGCATTTGTGAACGTTACGTGATGAGTAAAATATGACAATGTCATCAACAAATTGCAGAATTTTACATAAGTAATGTGTAGATGTTATATAAGGCTGGACTTGAGACACTTCCTTGGAGGAGACCTCTCTGAAATTTATGTGGGCCTACATTTGAGTTGTTAATTCTAAAGAAGACAATCCTTTCTGTAGTTAGGCATTCAAAAAATTTGCAGATTTCCCTGGGGACATCCAGTTCTCGCAAGTCAGTAATTAAAATATTAGGAACCACCCTATCATAAGCCGCTTCTATGTCGAGGAACAATGCTGCTGTGTAGGAGTTTTCTGCAAAAGATGTATGAATTTCTGTGGATAGGATGACAAGACTATCACTACAAGATCGATTCTTTCTGAATCCAAACTGAGAGTTATGGATTAGAATTTGGTTTTCAAGCCACCAATGTAAACGATTAGTAATCAGTCTCTCCAAAAGTTTCAAGAAGCAGGATGCAAGGGCAATTAGACGGAATTTGTGTGAGTTGGGTTTAGGGATTAGAAAAACGAGGTAGTTACTCAAAGATTCAGGAAAGGAACCGGGAGAGGATTTGGTTTTAGATTTTTTCACAGCATGTTTTATTTCTTGGAGTATAAATGGTAAATGGTACAGAGAGATAGTGTGAAGTTATGGTGGGAACGTAAGGGGGTGGGGAATTAGGAAGGAGAAGAATAGGAGGTAGGAAATTTGAGGGTGCACTGACTTGGTGGAATCTTTCTATGAAATCCTTCATTTTTGTTATGGTTTCTGTGTTTGCAGTGGAAGTGGTAGGTGAAGGCAGAGATAATAATCTATGTCTGAAGCCCCGAATTTTGTTCCAAACGTTAGAAAGCTTAGAGGTTGAAGATAAGGATTCACAAAAAGACCTAAACCCTAGTATTTTCATTTTTTAAGGTTCGTTTTGTAGTGGCTTCAAATTTTTGAAGGTCCAGAAAGTTCTCAGAGGTGCACCTGTCGTGGTATCTGCCAAGTTTGGCTTTTCTTTGTCTTTCAAGTTTGGTGCATTCTTCATTCCACCAAGTTGGGGAATTTGGATGATCTCGGGAGGGTTTGTTGTCTATTTCTGGACCTGCTGTGTGGAGGGCTGTATCAATTAAGTCAAAGTGTCAAATGCTTGAAGAGCTAAGAAAGGAGTTGGAGTAACATGAGTATCTGCATCATCAAATTGAACATCTTTTAAGGTTTCATAAAAGGTGGTCCAACAAACCTTTTTCAGATTGTATTTATGAGAGAAAAACTCGAAGAAAGAGGAAGAAATTCGAACAGTGGTGGAGATCGGGAAATGATCACTGCCCATTTTGTTTTGTTCAACCTTCGAGTCACTAAGAGGAAAGAGGTTGCTTGAAACAATAGTGAGGTCTATAGCTGATTTGCCTTCGTAGGGACGGGTAAAACGTGTAGGAGAACCATCATTGAGAATGCTGAGAGTAGAATTCCCAATCGTCTCTAATAATTTGTTTCCGGAGGAAGAGGATACATCGCATCCCCATGATTGATGATGGCAGTTGAAGTCTCCTCCGATAAATATAGACGGGAAATGTCCCGAAATTGTATTGAGGAAATTGTCCCAGTCAATAGAGATATTGGAGCACTAGGATTTCTGTATACATTAATTATGATGAGTTCGCCCCAATTAGAGGAGATAGAGATAGAAAGTGTATCCAAATGGTCCAGAAATTCATATACCGGAGTTTGAGTGAATGGAATAAATTTCCTAATTGCTATTACTAAACTGCAATCCATGTGATTGGTACGATCTTTTCGAATGGTATTAAAGTTTTTTAGAAAGAAGTTATTTTTTTGAAGCCAAGTTTCATTTAACAATACATCATAATTATGTAAAATTCTTTCCAAGGTACCTTTTTTATAAAAGATACCTCTACAATTCCATTGGATAATCCTTCACTTTGTTAAATTTCTCATAATCGTATAAGTTCAGTATGTTATTAAATGTTAAGATTATATAATATTTGAAAGTCCATTGTCTATGAACGGGTTTGGATTTCATACAATCAAGGGATTTAACAATCTGTTCAAGTCCCCCACTTTGGATGAGGGAGATGATTGGAGAAAAAAGTTTGAGTAAATACATTAAGGATGAAATCATATTTACGAGATTTTTGTTGTTGACAAAAGATGAGAGGGGTGGGATAGGAGATCTAGATGGGGGGCTAAGGGGTCGATTTTGTAAAAGAATTCCATTACCAGAAGGGCTGGGTTCTCTCGAGTAAAGGTAGGAGAAAGACTGAATAGATTGAGATTCCGATTGTGATGGATTGGTGTTTTTTCGGTGAGGAAGTGGAGAGGAGGAGGGGGTAAAGGAACGATGGTTTATAGGCCGCGATTTTCCTAATTCGTTTTTCTTCTACGTATTTGCGGCAAGATTTATCAGTGGCCCACTGGGATCCATCACAATTAAGACATTTAGGATTATCAGAGACTTTGGCGCAGATTTGATCTATGTCGTGGGGTTTTTCGCCACAGTATAAGCATCGCGGGTTTTTGCAAATGCTTTTCACATGTCCGTGGCTGTAGTAGGAGTAGCAAATCTTTGTTTGAGTGACATAAAGATCAACACGGAGGAAAAGGAAGAAAAGTTTAATGTCTTGTAAAAGATTTGACCATCGAAGGTAAGGAGAACTGTGGTACCAGGAGTTTAATTTCCCTCTTTGTCTTTTCATTCAAAGCGTTTGACTTCGATGATAGGGTCACAACTAATTAATTGTTCTTTAATTTCTTCTATTGAGAAATCAACAGGCACATTTCTTATTAGACCTAAACGAGTGATTCTAAAGTTAGGGATGTGGGCTTTGAGATTAGGGTTAATTTTTTCTAAGTTTTCGACAATTTTGTTGGCTCCAGGGCCAGATTTGCAAAGTACAGTAAATCTAGATGTTCTCTTCTTTTTGCGTTCAATGACTACATCCTTAAAATTTTTGTGTAGAATTTTACTTAAAGACAGAACCTGGATGGGGGGATTAGTAGTACTGTCGATTTCAACTGTGAATGGGCCCTTGTTATTATTAGGGTAGAGATTTTTCGGTTCCAGAGTTTCGTGATTGAAAGGAAATTGGGTGCTGTTAGTATGTCTCGATTTGGAGATATTACTATCATTATGAGGGTCATCTAAAGTTCTCTTGTTGGTAGCTTTTACTTTATTTATAGCCAAATGAGGGCTTTGCTCAGAAGGATTCCCGTTTTCGTTGTGATTATGATTAGGAGATACATTGCTTGTAGTTTCTGAGGAGATACTCGTATTCATTTCGGAGTCAATGTTCGGAAAAGATAAGTTAGGATGAACCATTACTTGGGAGGTTAGGTTTTGAGGATTCTGTGTGGAGGCGATTTCCTGCATAAGAGGTTTGTGAATTAGATTAGCATTAGTTTCGTGAAATTCATCTAAATCTTCATCTAACTGATCTACTACCTTATGAGTATAGGTCCCCATGCTTAGAATGAAGTACACTGGCCCGGAGGCCGGCGCTCTAATGAGCACCCACCTGCCTTTCCTTGTAGAGAAGTTCAGAAGATAGATTTTTTATCACCCTGTTTAATTAGTGATTGGTTCTCTTGAAACCCACAAGAAAACGAAACAGTGTGTCAAGAATCCGCGAAATCTGCCTAGATTCAGCAATCAGCTCAACCCTATTAACACTTGGTCGGCCATCTTTTCGCGGATCCATCTTACACTCCCCTTAAAACGTCGTCACGCGTACGGCACGCACACTAATTGTGGTTCTCCCACTACGTGTGCTATTTTGCTCATGATTTGCGCCCATGATTTACGCATGCGTGCACCTAATATCGTGCTAATAGAGAGGGCGCCCGATAAGTCCGCAATTCCTGGCATTTTCCGCCCCTACAGACCCCAAGTTGGAAAGTCATCGGACTTGTACTGTACTTGGATCTTAATCCCGGTAGTACTTCATGGTTCCTCTCTCTCAGGAGTCCACCCCTACCTCCACTACGAGGTTGGGAATATCCCGACTGGACGATTCCTCGATTGTAACAATGATCGACGATTATGACACTCCGGAGGCTGCTGCATTAGCATCCGATATTGCACTTGCCACCCCGTACAACCGAGTTCATAAAAATACAATTCGAATAACTCGCTGGCGTCGCAACATCATTAAGAGCGACAGTAATGCGTGTGATTGCTCCATCACCGCAGATCACAAAACCAATTAGCCGAGCGGTCTACATGAAAAAGTAAGCAGACTTTCATCATCTAATCGAAAACTTCCAAAACAATCGGTCCTTTTTAGGACCACCAAGTGTTTCAAGCATACATTCACTATCTATTTCTTATCTCTCCGTCTTGAATTAATTAATTTTCCCACTCAATCTAAGTTTAATACTTTTGAATCAGCCTCTACTCACAGACTAACCTCAAGATAATTAATCTCTTTTAAAAGAAACTTAATCTTTCTTGCTTAAAAATGCTTCTTTTGGTTTGAAAATTATTTTATTTCGGCTTAGGGTTAAACTATTTGGTTAAAAAGTAACTTTCATTAAAAATTAATATTTCTGGGTTAAAAATTCAACTGAAAAAATTATAAATCTTTTTTAAACTATAATGATTTTTTATTTTGATATTAATTTTTTTTCTACATGGGCAATTGTCAATATTTTTTCAATATTGATTTAAAATTGTGAAAAACTGCTCTCTAGTGATTAACATATATGATCATTAAAAAAATATATGAACCATTTGAATACAAAGATTTTTTTAAATGTCAATTTTCGGTATAAATAAAAATGCTGACGCTAACAAAAGAGAGTAACGTAAATTGTTGAAAAATGTTCAATCCTTGAAATCTTATAATATTTGTTTACCAATATCCATTTCCGGTGTAAAACGCTGACATAACCTAAAATTGTCGAAAATTGAGAATCTTTATTATGATTATTACAACAAATTTTAGAAGGAAACCCCAACTGTAAATAACAAAAAAACTATGTTAGGTCATGATTGTTTATTTAAACGTAGTCATTTGCATATCTGCTTTTTCTACCGCTTTAATCAAGAGTCGTAATTTTCATTCAATTTTCATTTACTAAAAAAATTCTATTTCTTAGAAGGCAAATAAAATAATTATGATAAAAACGTGATGGAATATAATTGTAAAATTAAATAAAAATTACGGATTTCGTCTAAATCTGCAGAAAAAATACAAGTACAATAATCAATGGGCCTTTTTTTGCGAATTTTGTCAATCAAGTTAAAGATTAGGTGATTTTGAACTTGATCGTATACCTAGAACATCGTTAAAAGGGATTATTTGCAAATTTAATTCTCGAAATTTATATTTTCACCAAAAATGATAGCGATATTTATGAAATATATGATTACGGCACTTTTTCAGGTAGGAAAATAAAAATTTATTCATAAATTTTATGTTATAACAACAAAAATATCTTAACTAAATGTCAGACATTCTACCTGCAAAACCTGGAACTATCGGATTTTTTTTAAAGTCATGAAATTTTTTTGAGAGTTTGCTTTTTTTTTTAATTGCCATATTAAATTGAATCACAATTATTATTAATTTATAAAAGTAGGTTAATATTTAAATATATTGAACTATTTTGCTGAAAGTTAAACTCTTTTGTTAAAAATTAATTTTTCGGTATAAAAGATTCATCATTTTAGTCAAAAACTCATGACCTTGCTTAAGAAATGAACTATTTTGTTGAAAATTCGTGGGCTCAAAATTAATTTTCTTACTGAAAAATTAACTATTTAAGTTGCAACTTAATCTTATTTTTTAAATATTTGTTTTTTTTTGTTGAAAAATATATTTTTTCCCCTGAAAATGTAATTATTCAATATTTAGTTGGAAAAGTATTTTTTTATTTGAAAATTTGTACTGTTTTGGTAGAAATTAATCTTCTGGGTTAAAAATTAATTTTTTGTTGGAAATTTAATCATTTTAGTTGAAAATTCATGTTTTTGGTTTCAAATTCAACCATTCTAGTTAAAGATTCATAATTTTAGTTGAAAATTCATTACTTTGTTTGAAAATATAACATTTTTTTTTAAAGTTAGTTTTTTTTAAATTGGTTGTTTTTTTATCGGAAAATTAAACTATTCCAATTGAAAATTACATGCTTTTAATTGAAAATTCATTTCTTATAGGTTAAACATTAATTTTTTACTGAAAAGTTAACTATTTCATTTTTGGTTCACAATTGATCTTTTTAATTGAAAATTCATGTATTTTCTTGAAAATTTGTCTTCTTTGGTCAAAATTCATCTTTTTGGTTAAAAAAAAATCAACTGTTCCAGTTAAAGATTGATAATTTTGTTTGAAAATTCATCTTTTTTGTTTAAAATTCAATTATTTCATTTTGGGTTGAAACTTCAAATTTTTTATTTAAAATTCAACTATTTGGTTGAGAATTTGTTTTTGATAGCTGATAATTCAAACATTGAAACCAAAATTAATTTATTTTGTTAAAAAATCGTCTTTGTGGTAGAAAATTAATCTCTATTGCTAAAAATTCAAGTATTCAAGTTAAATATTCATGATTATAGTTGAAAATTCATCTTTCTGGTTGAAAATAAAACTACTTGGTTGAAAGTTAAATTAAATTTGTTTTTAAAGAAATATGTTTTTTTTTGTGTAAGTTAATTTTTGTAACTGAAATTGTAATTTCCATTTCTGGTTAAAAACTGATCTCTTTTAGTTAAAAATTCAGCTATTTGTTTTAAAATTAATCTTTTTATTTGTAAATTCAACCGTTTGCTTGATAATTAATGTATTTTCTTGAACATTCGTCTTTGATAAAAATTAAAATTTCTTGATTGAAATTTTTTTTTAAATTTAAAATTTAACTATTCCATTGTTGGTTGGAACTTGATCTTTTTTAGTTTAAAATTCAAGTTTTTGGTTAAAAAATTCTCTTTTTTATTTTAAATTCGAACCTTTTATTGAAAGTTCATGTATTTTGATGAAAATTCGTCTTTGTTGTAGAAAATTCATCTTTTAGGTGGAAAATTCAAGAATTCCAGTTAAATATTCATAATTTTAGTTGTAAATTAATCTTTCTGGTTGCGAATAAAACTACTTGGTTGAAAATTAAATTAAATTTGTTTTTAGAGAGCCTGTGAAATTTACACAGACTGTCACAGTTCGGTTACCCCCTCCCCCCCAATTGTGACATCTTTTATGGAAGCTCTATTAAAATAAATATCTTTTGTGTGGATAATTTTCTTTTTTAACTAAAAATTTACCTATTCCTTGTTTGTTTAAAAATTGATCTTCTTAGTTGAAAATTCACCTGTTTTGTAGAAAATCAATCTTCTTGGTTTAAAATCCTTCTTTTTGGTTCACAATAAAACTACTTGGTTGACAGTGAAATTTGTTTCTAAGGTCATCTGCCTTAGTGTGGAAATTAATTTTCTTAACTAAAAATGTAACTATTTCATTTTTGGTTTAAAATTGATCTTCTTAAAAATCGTAATTTTTATTTGAAGTGTTAGATATAATACAAATTTGTTTGAATTATTATTGAAATTCATGGACGCTAGAGATGAATTCAAGGAATGATTAATTATATTTTTTGTATTATTTAATTATTTAATTAATCGACCTTGCTAAAATATTTAAGATCTTCTAATATTAATTGCATTTCTAGAAACTGAAAAAAACCATATTTTATAATAAAATCGCGAAGCCAAGTCGATTGTTTAAAAATATGAGAAACATTTTGATGGCTCCATAATTTAAGTCGACACCTTGATGATCGTAGTTTCAAGAAAAAGTGAGAAAAGGGACAAAATTCTGAAATATGGGAATAAAGGGAAAAAAGGAATAGGGGATTGACCGTCATCCCTGTTTTTTACAATGATTTTCTTTCTACAGGGTGGTCCATCTAGTGTTTGGAATTTGAATCACGGATTTTATGACAGTCAAACGTCAATTGTCATTCTTGATGCCATAAATAGTTAGTTATATGTT
>NC_046663.1:3390274-3403616 GCF_010883055.1 Belonocnema kinseyi | reverse complement strand
CCGAAAATATTGCTGCTGTGGCTGAAAGTGTGCGTGAACAACCATCAACATCAACTCGGCACCGTTCACAACAATTGGCCATTTCACGCACTTCTCTGATGCAAATTTTGCGAAAAGATCTTGCAATAAAGCCATATAAAGTTCAATTGGTTCATCAGTTAAAGCCTATTGATCATCCGAACCGTCTACAGTTCGCAAATTGGACTGAAGATCGTTTGATTGAAGATGATGAATTTTATCGAAAAATCATTTTTTCGGACGAAGCACATTTTCACCTCGGTGGTTATGTCAACAAGCAAAATTGTCGCATCTGGGGCACGAAAAATCCACATGTCGTCGTAGAAAAGCCAATGCATCCACAACGAGTCACTGTTTGGTGCGGATTTTGGTCTGGTGGCATCATCGGCCCATTTTTCTTCGAAAATGATGAAGGAGCCACCGTAACCGTCAATGGTGAGCACTGCCGGGCAATGTTAACTGACTGGCTTTTAACTGAAATTGACGGAATGGATATGAACAACATTTGGTTTCAACAAGACGGCGCTACGTGCCACACAGCGCATGCCACAATCGATATTCTGCGTCCAATCTTCGAAAATCGAATAATCAGCAAAAATGGTGATGTGAATTGGCCTCCCCGGAGCTGCGATTTGACGCCATTGGACTATTTTCTGTGGGGAGCGGTGAAGGATAAATGTTATGCAAACAATCCAGAAACAATTCAAGACCTCAAGACCGAAATTCATGCCGCTATTGCTGAAATAAGGCCAGAGACAATCGAAAATGTACTCAAAAATTGGGTTGATCGAATGGGCTATTGCCAAGTCAGACGTGGTGGACATTTGACCGAAATTAGTTTTCATAAATAAATTTCATAAATATACCTTTTAAATAAATGTTCAACCATTGAAAAATATTGATCCGTTTTTGTTTTATAGCAAAATCAAATTCCAATTTTTAAATGGACCACCCTGTATATATTTGTAAACATATTACATTAAAAAAATAACATTTTACGAAAGCTTGGAACTTGAAATTTCAGCATTAATTCTCCATAGATTGATTCCTTGCTCGAAAAATAATAAAAATCCATCGCCAACTATTTTTAGGTGATGGATCCGACATTTGGCTTGAGGTTGGATCCGTGTCTTTGGGTCCCGTGGTCATTGAAGCTGCAATCTCCCTTCCAACACCAGAGCACAATCTTCATTTAGTTCAAAACAAATACTTGAAAACTCACGACGAAACGTCGAAACGACTGTGGTTCCTTTGGCCTCAGGAAAGTGGAGTGAAGCCGACGAAATGTGGATGCATAGGCGGCTGCATCTTCTTTGGCAACAATAAAAACGGCCCGAAATTCTTCAAGCCGAGTTATCACGACCTCCACGATGGAATCAACATTGCTGCGTACAGGTTAGTAAATTGTTTCCAGAAGTTTGATCAATACAAATTTATTTTATTATGCGTAAACCAGTCTTCGACGGAGCTCGTTGTTCCTCTTTTTCTCAGCCGAAAATTCCTGTACAGAAATACGCATGGGGTCATAACAATGTTGTAGAAGATAGTTTGTATTTACATTTCTCGAAGCTTCTCGAAACAGGATTTTACCAGGAATTGAGAACCTTCTAAAACTCGTTACCGGGAAGTTTCATTTTGCGCTCGAGCTCTGATTGGTTATCTTGCGTGAGGCCCTCCCCTTTCCAATCACCTAAACGCGCTTGCGAGCGAGCGGGAGAAAAAGGCCGGGCCAGTCTGGTTCGAGCAAGCAACGTGTGAACGTAAACTGAATAAACTTGTGATTATTGAACTACCCGTTCGCTTATTATTATTTCTCGTTTATCCTTCTCCCCACGGACTACAATATTATTATTTGATCGTAATATAAATACTTCATTTTTTGATCCAATGGCGGGAGGACGTCCTATTTCATATCAACATTTATTTTCATTCTTTCGACATCCAGAAGTTTATATTTCAATTTTACATGAATTTAGAATAATTTCTCATTTATATAAATTTGTTTAAAAGTTATTAACAATTAAAGTTCTGGAGCATTTTTTCAACAATGGATTACTCGCGAACGGCTCAAAAAACTCAATAATCAATTTATGAAAAATTTGGTTACGAAGTATACTTTACGCTAAAAAAATGTTCGGTAGTAAAAAAAAATTTTTTATTGATTAAATAATCGTGTGCTTCAAACAATTGAAAATTAATTAAGCTTCCCCGTCTGTGAAAGAATTCTTTCACGTTGCAGTAGATTCTACAATCTCTTCGACAAATTTTGGTGAAAATAAATGTTCGTATTTTCCAGTAGTTCAAAAGTTATTGATTCTTTTTGTGATCTCCAGCGCTGGTCCAGGCGCTTGAAAATTCATCTTTTTTAGTTTAAAATTAAACTACTAGGTTGAATGTTTGAAGCGATTTGTTAAAAAAAAACTTTTTTTTTTTTGTAGAAAACTAATCTTCCTTGTTGAAAATTTCACTATACTTTTTTGAAGATTAAACTATTTTACTAAAAATTCAGTTTGAAAATTCAACTATCTGGTTAAAAATTCATATATTGCATTTAAAAATTAAACTTTTTGTTTGGAAATGTACGTACTTTGTGAAAAATTCATATTTTTTCTAGAAAATTAATCTTCATGGTTGAAAATTGATCTTTTTGGTACAAAATTCCACTATTCCAGTTGAAAATTCATCACTTTAGTTTAAAATTCATCAGTTTGCTTGACAATTAATTTCTTTAAATGGAAAAATTAATGTTTCATTTTTTGTTAAAAATTGAATCAAATTCAAGTACCGTGAAACTGTATAATAGCCCTCCCTTCTATAGCCCTTCCGAGAATTGACGCCGCGCCACAAGTAAGTGTATCAGGAGCTGCGCGGGTTGCGCGTGATCTGCGGCTGTCACACAGGCGTGAACAAATAAAAGCGGAGCGGGCTATAACGAATTAGTTCCCACCCACCGTCAGCCCCAAAATCAGCGCTATAAAAGAGTTTCACTGTATTCCAGTTAAATATTTATCATTTTTGGTGAAAATCCAACTATTTGGTGTAAAATTGATATTTTGCTTTTATAAAATAAAATATTTGTTTGAAAATTTATCTTGTTCTTTGTGGAATATTCGTTTTTTTTTGTAGAAAATTAATCTTTATTGTTAAAGATTCATCATTTTATTTGAAAATTCATTAGTTTGTTTAAAAATTAATTTCTTTAACTGAAAATTAAACTTCAATGTTTAGTTTATAAATTTATGTTTTCTAGTTGAAAAATCAACAATCGGGATAAAAATGAGTCTTTTTTAATGAAAAATGTAATTATTTCGTTAAAAATCCACGTATATTTTTTGAAAAAGTCGATTTTTAAGGTAAAAATGTTCGTTTTCTTTGAAAGTTAATCTTCTAGTCTAAAATATCTTCTTTTTCATTCAAAATTCAAGTATTTCAGTTATAATATTTATCTTTCAGGCTGGAAATAAAATTAATTGGTTGAAAGGTAAACTCTTTTGTTAAAAATTAATTTTGTTTCGTTGAAGATTTATTAGTTTAATTTAAAATTCGTCGCTGTTTTAAAATGTAACTACTTTTTTGAAAATCTATTTATCTTTCTTTGAGCGAAAATTCAACAATTTGGTTGAAAATTAATATTTTTTATTTAGAAATTAAATTAGTTTTTTGAAAATTTATGTATTTTGTGAAAAATTAGTTTTTTTTTAAATTAATGTTTATCATTGAAAATTCATCAGTTTGATTGAAAATTACTTTGGTTAACTGAAAATGAAATTTCCTTTTTTTTTAGTTGAAAGTTGATCATTTCTGGTTTAAAATTTAACAATTTGGTTGAAAATTTGTCTTTTTTAATTGAACATTCAACTATTTCGTTGAAAATTCACGTATTTTGTTGTAAAATCGATTTTTTTGGGTAGAAAATTATCTTTTTCTTTGCAGGTTAATCTTTTTGGTGAAAAATTTAAGTATTCCAGTTAAATATTTATAATTGTACTTGGAAATTTATCTTTAAGGTTGGAAATAAAATTATTTGGTTGAAAGTAAAAACCTTTTTTTAAAAAATAATTTCTGGTTTAGGATTCAACTGTATTATTGAAAAATAACTTTTTTGTTGAAATTTTATATTTTCTTGGTAAAAAATCAATTGTTTCGTAGAAAATTCGCCTTTTTGGTTAAAAATGTTAATAGCTTGATAAAAAAGTCAACTTTTCAACCAAGTAGTTGAATTTCAATGAAGAAGATTAATTTTCTACCAAAAAGACGAATTTTTCACAAATTGCGTACATTTTAAGTAACTACCTAACAATGGATTTGATGTTACTACAAATTTTATTAGTTTCATGTTTACTTTCTATATTTTTTTAAATTAATTTTTTTAATTCTCCGTAAAAAATTAATTTTTGACAACAAAATTTGAACTAAAATTATTTATTTTCAAACAAAGAAAATAAGTTTTGAGGAAGTAGTCTAACTTTCAACCAAGGACTTTAATTTTCGACCTGAGAAAATGAATTTTTAACCAAATAGTATCATTTTTAACACAAATAATTCGTTTTCTGTCAATAAATACGAATTTTCTACAAAAATATGCAATTTTAAACGTGAAACTGTGAATTTACAATAATACAAGCTTTTTTTAACCGAAAAATTTATTTTTAACCGTGGATAATCCAAATTTTAACCAAAAAAGATTAAATTTTAAAAAAATTCAAACAAGTAGTTAGATTTTGATTTAAAGAAATTGTTAGTCAAGAAAGAAAAAAAATTTGTATGTAAAAAAAAGTATGACTTTTTAACTAAAACTAAAAATTTAGTAGTATAATTTTTAGCCGAAAATAATGAACTTTAACCAAAAGTAGTTCAATTTTCTTAATGGCTTCTATTGACCCAGTTTGCATTCAAAGGGAAACATGAGAAAAAGAGAAGGACTGCGAAGGTTAGATTTATACTTTAAGCTTATAGACAGAACTATGAAATTTCAAATAAACATTGAAGCTAATTTTTAATGCTTGAAAAATTTCATGACACTCTTCGGACACTATAAATTTAAATTTGTGACACTATTCACACTATTTTTTATCTCTAAATTGAGTCCGAGAGGTGCAAATTTAATTTTTAAACTTGGCGATTTCTGGACCACTCTATTATTAAACAATGATAATTTTTTCCAATAGTTTCTAGATGAATAAAATTTTTCATTCCAGAATTTACGAACCAGGAAAGGATAAAGGGTTCGGACAGTCGATTTTGCACCCAGGTCAATTAGTTTTCCATACTCCACCTTACAGTCTGCAGGACGTGACACTTCAGGATATATGTTATCCTTCCTCAAGTTTGCAAGTGCCAGGCCAAGAGGGTTCCCAAGGTTCCAAAGTAGGTGTCGAAAGATCAAGATCCGTCATGGATCACAACAAGGATTCCAATATCGAGGAAAGCTCAAGTATGAAGCTGAGCGCAACTTTTGCTATTCCGTTGGCTGCTAGTTGTGATGGAAAACCACTAGGACGTCGATTTTCCTACACCTCGAATAGGTAAGGGGCCGTACTCTCTATTACCCCCCCCCCTGTAAAAAAACCGTAACAAAATAATATTTCTCTCCTCCCTTCCCCTCTTGCTGTGCGTAATTTTTCGTTTTCAGACATGTTTTGCTAGTTCTTGCTAGTAGAATTAGGAAGGGTGTTTGAGACCTTTTTTTTAAATTTCCTGATTTTTCCTTGACTAATTTTTCATTTTCCTTGATCATTATTATTTAAATATACCTAGCGGTGTGACAACGCATGCGCCTCTGTTTTTTCCTAGTATATAATGTTGGACCTGATACCCTAACACTGCCGTTATACTGCAAGGTCCAACATTATATATGCAGGTCCAACATTATATATGCAGGTCCACACACGCCGCTTGAAAAGAGAGGGTTTAGGTTCAATCTGCAAGCAGTAGAACACGCTCATTTTCTGCGAGTACCACAAAAACAATTTTAAAACAAAAAAGATGAATTTTCAACAAATAAAGGTTTTTCATTCAGGAAAGAAATAAAAGTTTATCTAAATTGTTAAACCTTGAAGCCAAAAAACGGATTTTATATACAAATATTAAATTTTCAAACAAAAAATATGACTTTAGCAAAAAAGTTATTTTCCACGAAACTGATGCATTTTTACACAACAAAAATGAAATTTAAAACCAAGAAGTTTTTTTTTACAAAAAAAAGGGAAAATTTTCAAATAAAAAATATCAATGTTAAAAAAATGTTTTAGTTACATTTTCAGTTACCAAATTTTTTTAAATAAACAAGCTTTTAGTAGGTTTTAACAGCTTTTCTACTAAATAATTAAATTTTCAATGAAAGATATAAGCCTTTAATAAAAAAATTTAATAATGTAGTTTAGTTTTTACCCAAGAAGTTGAATTTTTAATTAAAAAATATAATATTTAAAATAGTTAAACTTTCAACAAAAAGAATGATTTCTTAAAAAATGGATTCAGCCAAATCTCTGAAACGGAAAAGTATAATACTCAATAATATTCAAGCGAAGAAGAATCATTTTTAACCATAATTTAAATCAAAAAGATAAATTTTCCAATAATTAGTTGTTTTTTCTGTTATAAAATATTTCACTTGACTTTTCACGATAAAATATGGTTTTTTTAAACACGAAAGCAGTTTCTACGATAAGAATTGAATTTTTAATCTAAAAAGACGAATTTTTACCCAAAAACGATGATTTTTTAACAAAATTGTTGAATTCTCTACCAAATAGTTGCATTTTTATCCAAAAAATATTAAATTTATCTTAAAACATATGAATTTTTATTTTTTTTTAATAGTTGAATTTTCATTCAAGAATGATTCCAGATAACTTTTCAAGATCAAAATATGAATTTTCAAACAAAAAGTACATTTTTTGCGAAATAGTTTTTCAACCATACAGTTGTATTTTTGTCCAAAAAGATGAAATTTCTCTTAAAACAGATGAATTTTTAATTAAAAAAAAATGAAATTAAAAAAAAAAATGTTTGAGTTTTCATTCAGAAAATATTTCAGTTTTCTTAAATACCAAAATATTAAATTTAAACAAAAAGTAAATTTTCTACGAAATCGTTAAAATTTCAAGAGAACAGCATTTTCAACAAAAAAGTATTATTTTTCAACAAAATTGTGGAATTGTCAACCGAAGAGTTGCATTTTTATCAAAGAAAGGTACAATTTCTTCTAAAAAAGATGAATTTAAAAAACCTTTAAAAAAAAAGTTAAATTTTCATCCAAAGAAGATTCCAGTTGAATATCAAACAACAAAGTAAGAATTGTAAACAATAAATTAAGATTCTGCTCAACATAATCGAATTTTCAACCAAAAAGTATGATTTTTTTACCAAGTTGTTAAAATTTCAACTACACAGTTGCATTTCTATCCAAGAAAAATTAAAATTCTACTAAAGCAGGTGAATTTTTAAATAAAAAAGATAATTAAAAAAAAGTTCATTCTTCATCCAAAAAGATTTCAATTTACTAATCAGCAACAAAATATGGATTTTAAACAAAAGGTTAATGTTCTAAGAAAAGAGTTGAACTTTTAACCAAAAAAGGGGAATTTTTAACAAAAAAAGTTGAATTTACAACCAAAAAGTATGTCTTTTTAAGAAAATTGTTCAATTTTTAACCAAGGAATAAAATCTATAACTAAAAAGATATTCTTCAGAAAAAAATTTTTGGTGAATTTTCACAAATGTATTTTTCTCAAAATATCTTTTAATCCTTATTTTTGCTGGCATTTTTTTCTTAATTTCTTTTACTCCAATTCACTATTAAACTTTCTAAACAATATTTCATAAAAACATGAACATAATTGTAAAGATCCTTTTAAAAAATAGAGCGATTTTTGGTAAATTAAGACAGGATTCCACCTTTACTTAAAGGGAGAAAAAAACACAAATATGCAAATAACTACATTTAAATAAATAATTATGACTTTATTTCTCTTTTTATTATTCACGCTAATTTAAAAAATTTACTTTTAAAATGTTCATGGGCGAGTAAACTAAACAATTTCAAATTATTAAATTAATTATTGAAAGTATTACGCTTAATTTTTATAAAAATTAATTTTCTATAAAAATAAAACAAACTTGCTACAAGAATGTGGAATTTTCAAGCCAGTGGGATGAATTCTCTTTAAAACTATTGCATTTTCAACCTGCAAATACTAATTTTCAACAAGAAATGTAATAGTTGATATTTAAACCGAAAAAGATTTTAATTTTAAATGAAAAAATAGTTGATTTCTTCTCGTTTACCTCAAGTTCCTCTAAAGTTATTTATTTTGAATTCATTAGTTTGATGTAATTTTAAGGCGTTTGAAATATTATAGGATAAAGAATTTTCTAAAATTTATAATGATATGGAACGATTTTACAGGACGTATGGGGCTTATAAATATTTTAAAAGATTTCCGAGGATTTCGGTTATTTCAAGTTATTTTAAAACTCTAAATGTATTTCAATACATTTTCCATGATTTTAGAAAATATCATCATAGAAAATCACGGAATTTTATAAATATTAAAGTGCATTTTAAAGAATTTATTCATGAAATTTGAGGTATTTTGAAGGCTTTTAAGGGTTTGAAGAGATATGAAATACACCCTAAATTCTTTGGAATTCTCTTGAATTTTATGAACTCACTAGAAGTTTTTGAATTCACTTAAATTTTTATCATTTTACTCTTTTCTAATTAATTTAGTGGATTTTTATTTTTTTTTAAAGTTTAAACTTAATCCTTAGGACCAATTGATACAATGATTAAAGAATTTGAAATATTTAAACTTTTTTCTTCTTCAAATTCTTTACTATTTTCAAGATCTTTACAAAAATTTCAAAGTATTGTTAAGGATTTTAAATAATTTTAATTATTTTAAACGATTGAAAATATTTTTAAATTAATTTCAGTCATTTAATGTGATTTTAAAGGATTTGAAATACCTGACAGTATTGTAAACGATTCTCAGGCGTTTTCAAGATATTTAAACAATTTCAAGGGATTCTCAGACATGAGGAATTTCGTAGGGTTTCGATGTTTTCGAGAAATCTACCCTATTCAATTAATTTTTCGATATTTTTGATTTTTTTTAATTAACTTGAGTGCCTTTTAAATGCAGGTTGATTTTTTTTCGATTCTTAAAATTGTTCCAATTCACCTGAGTTCTTTTGAATTTTCCTAAGCTTATTTCAAAGTCACTGAATTCAATTAAGGTTTTTCATATTTTCAAATTGTTTAAAATTAAGTTGATTTTTATTTCATTCGCCTTGAATTTTTATAAATTTCATTGAAATCTTCTTTTTTGTAATAAATTCCTCTAAATTCATTACAATTTTGCGGAAATCTATGGACTTTTTTGGATTTTTTAACCTGTTTTCCAATTCATTTGAATTCTTTTGAATGTAAATTGAATTGTTCCGAAATCTTCTGAATCTATCCTAAATTTTTTACCTTTTGAGCCCGAAATAAGGACCATATGAGCGTAACTAAAAATACGCGTGTTTCTTTTTCAGTTTAATAAAATTTGTAATATCTTATAAAAGTGTTTGCATTCATTAATATTTGTTTATTACGCTGGTATGTAGACAAAAATTCCCCCCTTTTTCCTAAAATTGAAATGCTAAATCACTGTGATCCCAATTTTCACATTACAAAATACATATGAAGAAATTTACCATTTTTCTTTACAATTGCAATATTTTGTTCTAGGGGATCAAATGTGAAGGACGTTCCGTATTCTCGATTAGTGGACGCAAGTCCCATTAATCAACTACCACTGAAATTGGATTCAGATTCAATTTTGAATACTGAACGTAGCAAATCAATTCTAAATGTCCCTGAAATAGAAACGGCGCCAAAGAGCAGTGCTTCCGATTCAAAACTGGCTGTGGATTACTTCAGTGTTCCAGAAAACGAGTTCTTTCAACAAAGTGCTAGTCCACAACTTTTAAAAATCGTGACCACAGAACCGAGTCCAGTATCCACCAATGCCAAAGGAACTGATTGTGTCAACGTTTCTGACTCGCATCATTCACTCTCGGCAAGATCAGATTCCGAGGAAAGACTGAAGCAAGAGGTTCAACGAACCGTATCCATGTCCTCTGAAAATCACTCCGAAGCATTTTATTCGGCTGATGAAGACATCAGTCATGGTCTGGGAGGAAGTCAAACTCCTAGTTTACGTCAGTCGATGATAGGGTCCGGTCCGATTCCAACTCGAAATGACAGCATCAAGAAGAAGTTTTCTTCCGACCTGTCGATTGTCGAAAGTTCGGCGAATGTCAATCTCGTTGTGGCTGAGAAGGCGCATACGCTCGAACGAACGAAACCGCAATCTCTGTATGCGCGAAAAAGTCCGAGAATTCAAAATCATACGTCTTTTAAGAAAGACGCTGAAGCAACTGAAAATGGCATTCTTCAGGATTCGTCCGACAGTCATTCCATTTCCTCGACGAGTTTCATATCGGCAGTTTCTTCGCAGGAGGATATGACTTTGGTGAATTTGCATATGCAGGTTAATAAACCGATCGTCGACTCGCCACTTTTGATGTCCAGTTACGTTAGTCACTTGACTCAGGTATTTCAAATTTTAATCTAATATCTTCTTCTTTGCTTGTGGCCTCTTAGATTCAATAAGCCATGTATCCAATGAAAATTGAGATGTTCCTATGTAGTTAATCCAACTAGCTGCACCAACTTGTAACCATAGACTGTTCAGTTCTAGCTAGACAAATCGTATCTAACTTTGTTATTCGCGGCAGACAAAACCAGACTGTGGCCTTCCGCTGTAGGCGTCCCCAATCATTCCAAGCCCGAATGGGATAAGGAAGGAAGGGGGACCCCCGCGCGGGACCCAGCTCATCTTAAATCCTTATATTATCAAATTAGAACACCTCCCAAAAAAATGCCCCAGCTCCGTCGCAGATTCCGTGGTTGGACTGAATATGCTTTCGTTAATGTTAAGTTGTTCCTCGGACACCCAATCCGGAAAATTCCGCCTAAAATATCGATAAAATGCGGCCTTGCTCCCCGCCAGCTTCGGGCACCGATGGAGGACGTGTGCTAAGCTTCTGATCTCGGCGCCACACTTGCAGCCTACTGGTAGACTCCACCCCATCCGCACAAAATGCTCCCATGTGCATATGTGCGCCGAACGCAACGTCGTAATCAGATTAATAAGGCGCCTCGGAAACCCACTTCCCCGGAACCACGGCCTAGGAGTCTTGACGTTTACATGTAGGAAATAGTTTGCCCTAGAACCTCTCGTCCCCCCAAAGGGTCAGCACAACAAGGACCAGTCCCTAAAGTCTCGTTGACAGACCAGACGAAGATCAGCCATCAGAGTTCCTCTCTAAACAACGAATAGAAGTCTAGATGCCGACCTCGCCACCTCATCGGCCCGTTCGTTCCCCAATATACCCACATGTACCGGGATCCATACAAGACCCATGATTAAAAAGTCTGTCCCTTATATTAGTTAAAGCAGAATGAGAATCAGAGAAGATAATGGCATCTCGTCGCTCCCTCTCCATTACGTATTTAAGGGCGTAGAATATGCCGTATAGTTCGCTCGTTATTGGAGAAGCGAAATCCTTCAATCGCACTCCAAACCTCAGCCCGGATTCCGGAACCATGAAACCGTATCCTTCCAGCCCCACCCAGGGTTCACCGACCCATCCGAAAAAAACCCTGAGCACATCTGTATATCTTTCGCTCACAAAAGAGTTCAATAAGCGCTGGGAGAAGGACGGGTCCCTGAACCCGAAACCAGACTCAAGGTCAACCTGAATAGCCGCCGAGAGGTCTTCCCACTCCTCATCGAAATATGAGGGTTTTTGTGAAGCATCCAAAGAGGAAGCGAACTCCGCCATTGAAATGTATGCTTCAATCAGTTCACAGCCCTCCTCGCGAACTTTGAATCTCTTTCTTTTAGCTGATTCCGCCAACAACGACAATTTGCCAACCAGGGGGTTATCATTCCAACAGGAATTCCGAAGGATCTACCTGTTTGCCAGATGAAATCTCCTCAGTAAAAGGGGAACTTCGCCCGCCTCCAAAAGAAGAATAGGGATAGGAATGGAGTTCATGCAACCCAGTGCCACCTGGATAGATGCATACTGCACTCGGTCAAGCCTTTCCAGTGCTGTCTTACTTGCACAGAAGAAGAGAGGTGCACCCCACTCCAGACACGCCCTGACCAGCCCTTTATGAACCATAAGCAACAGTAAATAGGACGCGCCCCAAGTCACCTTAGCGATCACTCTCATTATGTTGATTTTCCTGAAACCTTTGACTGTTATGCTCTCAATATGAGGAATCCAGGTCATACGCCTATACAATATAATCCCCAGGTATTTAAGGGTAAATTGGCAGGATATAACGGTACCCTCAAACGTCAGGGAAATCTTTCTCCAATCCAATCTAGCTCTTGAAAAAGACACAGCTGGCACTTGGGCACGGAGATCGAAACGCCCAATCCGCCCAGCCACGGAGAGAGAGACTCGAGCGCCTGCCTCAATAGTTCCCTAGAAACCGGCACATTCTTCAAAGCTACGTATTGCAGAACTTTTTCCACATGCATAGCCACCCTGACTTCAGGCGGTAGGAAGTCAGCCAGCTGTCTCATTGCCAACCCAAAGAGGAGCGGGGAGAGAACGCTCCCCTGGGGAACACCCACACCGCAAGTTCTGGGCTCACCGCTACCTGATGCAAAATATATTCGCCTCCTGCTGAGTAGAGAGGAAACAACATTTAGGATCCTCGCCGGGACTCTAAGCTCCCTCAGACCCTCAATCAAGACCCCAGGAAGCACAGCGTTGAACGCGCCTTTAATATCCAAGGCCAGGGCAAGGGTTCCCCTCACACGGCCAAACCCTAACATAACATCTACCACTACCGACCCTACCCAGTCCATCGACGATCTCCCCCTTCTGAACCCATACTGGAAGTCTGGCAGCCAGCCATTATGCTCCGCCAGATATTCCAGTAACTTCTGTACCAGCCTTTCGAAGTGTTTACAGAATGTGAATGTCAGCGATATCGGACGGAAGCCCTCCCTCCCCCCGCTTTCGGAATGAAATGGACCAAGATATCCCGCCATTTATCAGGGAATGAAGAAGCCCTGTACATGGCATTAAAAAGATTCAACACGAATCGCTGAACTACCTTGTTAAGTCCTCTCAGTATCTCATAGGTTACTCCATCCATGTCTGTAGTCGACTTGACCTTACACGCCGAGAGCGCTGCAGAGAATTCTTCCCAAGAGAACTCCATATTCATTCAGTCGGCCTCATC
>NC_046663.1:3388837-3390264 GCF_010883055.1 Belonocnema kinseyi | reverse complement strand
TGAAGCTCCCTGATTACATTAGAGTTTGCGTCTGTTATAACATTGGTATTAGGAGACATAGAGCGAGAGGAGAGGGCCCTAACTATCCTCCAAATTTTACTCAGACCGGAGGCTGAATCTATGGATTCATAGAATGTTCTAAAGGCCTGATATTTCACTTCCCGAATTAATTGTTTGACCTCCCTATCCACAACCCTGTACTCAGCCTTCAGCTCCCATATCTGGTTGACCAAGAATCTCTTCCGTGCTGCACTTCTTCTAGCCTGCGCTAACTCACATTCCTTATTCCACCATAGTGGCTACCTCCTCTTATCGGTCGACCTAGAAGAGGCCTTAAAAGCTCCATTGGCTTCTAAGTTCTCAAAGATCAGATTGATAAATCTGTCGTGGATCGGAATTGGATTTTCATCTCCAAGCAGAGCCTCCGACAGGGTAGGGAAGAGCTCCTCCATTTGCCTATTAAAGAGCGACCAGTCCAGGGACAGGACATTAAATATATTAGAGGCAGATTTCGCCAGGACAGGGGTTGCATCAAATCTGAAAAATACCGAGACATGATCCGATGAATATGCGTTATACCCTACCCTACCCTACCCAACACGAGGATACTGGGGCTAAGCCCGGGTCACTGAAGACCAGATCAAGATTGTTAGAAGACTGTAAGAAGACAGGAACGTGGGCTCTGAATCGTTAAGCGGAACCAGCCCGGAATCAAAAATCGCAGCGCTTAGTTGTCTACCTGCGTAATTCGGTGTGAAGGATCCCTACATAGGGGAGTGGGCATTGAAATCCCCACACAATATGTCCATGGTTTCAGACCAAGGGTCCTCCAAATCCATCCTGTCTATCGAGAACTCATTCCTGATGAGTATAAGGACTCTACCACCTACACGTCCACCCCCTCAATCTGCTCTGTAAGTAAAATATCCTGGAATTTCGAAGCTGAGCTCCTGGGTCAACCAAGTCTCTGTGATACATAAAAGGTCCAGATCATTCTCGAAAAGCAGGGATTCAATCTCCCCCCTCCTACCCGATACGCTGTGAGAGTTTCAGTTTGCCAATTTAATGGCTCTCCTTGTACCTTCCTCACCCACCATTTCAGCCGGTCAGTTGATAACATTCACCAAACCAAAGATTTATAAAGTAACAGCTAAATAAATTAGGTAAATTTAGCGGATCTACTCCAATTTGTCCTACAAAAAAAACCATCGAACACCGGGTTTGAAAGAAAAAAAACTAAAAGCCTATTATCTACGAGGGTAGTTCAATAAGTCCTTAGAATGAAGTATAAAAACAATTTTTTTTGGGTAAATTTTTTTTTATTCTTCAACATAATCTCCTTGGAGCTTTATACACTTGGTCAATCGCTTTTCAAGTTTTTTTAATCCTTCAGAAAAGTGCGTTTTCGGAAGTTCTTCAAAATAAGC
>NC_046663.1:3386449-3388737 GCF_010883055.1 Belonocnema kinseyi | reverse complement strand
CATATATCTAGTCGGGAGTGGTGCTGACTGAAAACAGATGATTTGGAGCGATTCGCGCGCCATCTGTTGGTCATTCTAAGGAATTATTGAACTACCCTCGTACCTAATCTGATGCACCAAAAAAGCTGACTTTCAAGCTTCGATTCCTATTCCACTTCAACATGTTCAATCGAGCTTGAAATCAATTTTGTAACTTCTATTCTCATTCCACTTTGATAGATTCAGTCGGGCTTTAAATCTATTCTGATTTATCTCGAAATTTTTTATTTGATTATTTTCTTTAATTAATTAAATTAAAATTTAATCCATCTAAAATTATTAAATAATTCAACCTAATTAAAATAGTTTAATTTATATAATTATTAAGTTAATTCAATCAATTTACTTGCCCCCCCCTCCCCGTTAAAATTACTCGAGATTCAATCTGATCGAAATAATTTAATTTATTCCATTATTTAGTTAGCTTCAGTCAATTCCGCTTCGTCTTATAAATTCTGTTAAACAGCAAAACTTGGTATTACGGAATGTTAATTTAATGGAATTTTGATTTAATTGTTTATTTAACTACAATTTAATCCAGTTACAATTAATTAAAATTCAATCTTATCAAAATGATTAAATTTATTTTCCATTATTTAGCTAAGTTAATTAATTTAATTCAGTTGAATCCATTAACAAATTAAGTTTGACAAAAATACCTGACAATAATGTAGAAGTCCTGTAAGGTTCAACAGATATTCGTTCCAATTCACCCCAAATTATCTATGCCAAAGAATGACTAACTTTTAGATTTCTGTCTTTATTCCTTTTGACATATTCCGTCAAACTTTGGCTCAATTTCGATTCGTCTTACAAATTCCCTTAACAATTAACAATTTCATCTAACAATTTAGCAGTTTCATCTGACATATAAATTGAGATAAGGCGAGGGATTACTAACCACAACACATACTCGCATCAATTTACACCAAATTTTCTGCACCAAAGAATAACTGATTTTTAAACTTCTACCCTTATTCCACTTTGAAATATTCCGTCGAACTTTAAATCAGTTCTGATTTGCCTTACAAATCTCTAAACATCAAAACGTGATAATAAGGAATGTTGCTTTAGTAGAATTTTAATTTAATTGTTTCATTTATGTTATTTAATTGAAATTTGTTCCAGTAAAATTTAATCAGTCTAATTGTCTCCACTAACAAATTAGATTTAATAGAAATGATTGACAATAATGTAAGAGGCCTGCAATGTTCTATCCTTATAGGCCTTTAACGGACTCACTCGTTCTTTAAATATTTATTCCAGCAATGTTTAATTATGGATTTAAGTAACAAGAGTATAATTCATCTCTAAAGCCCTGGAAATCCATTTCCGTCTCTTCTAATAAGTTATTACCGAGGTTAGAGGACCCCCCATTCTCCAAACCCGACCGAGCAGCTCCGGTTTGCTCGGAATATTGGGTGTTGATTTCCGTGGGATCATTGACTGAGTCCTTGAGCGAGTTCTGGGAGTGGCGAAAGAGGCCTAGGACCGGTGAAGAGATACTGAGAGGGCGGCTACTAATCGGAGCCCGACTTTCTTCTCGCTGAGGAGAGGAAATGGGAGCAGAGGAAGAGAAATCTGGTGAGTGTGTCGTAGATGCCTGGACCCTGGGGCGAGAGATGCCCGATTCCTCCAGCCTTTTCTCTGCTTCGTCATACCCACAATCATTCTAGAAGCGGTATCTCATAAACTCAAGTTCATACGCCTAGACCGAGCAATCATGCGATGAAGCCAAGTGCTGCCCGCGACAATTTGAGCAAAGAGGCGGTCTGAGTCGATTCTGACAACTCTCCGTCTTATGGAATACCGCACAGAAATCACAAATCGGGCGAGAAGCCCTGCATTGATCCGATGCGTGTCTAAACCTCTGACCAAAAAAAAAACACCTTCTCGGGGGAGGAATCACAGGAGTTAAGTTAGATGTGTAGTTAGAAATCCTAATATTGCAGGGAACTTCAGAAGAGGAAAAGACAATCTCCACCTTTTCGCTCAACGATCCATCGTTATTAGTTCTTCGCCTAATCGATATGATCCCTTCCTTAGCTTCTGGAGAGATTCTCCGGGCAATTTCCTGGATCGAAAACCTAATGGGAACTTCGTTAGCGAAGGTTTTTCCCATTCCTGAAGATTTTACAGGGGCTTAAGAGGACACTAGCGACCCTATCGTAGAGCTCTAAGGGATCGTATCTACCCACATTCTTCCCCACAATCGTACTCTCCAGAAACACCATGTAAGGTGGGGGGGG
>NC_046663.1:3355053-3386439 GCF_010883055.1 Belonocnema kinseyi | reverse complement strand
ATACCACCCGGCCTGGTCCACTGAAGGAAGTTCTCCGGGAATTCCTCACGTGATTCCCCTGCGCCCCCCTGGTAGGTTAAATGAGTGGCCTGCATAGAATTTGAGATACCCTCCACTATCTGATTCTCATTAACCGAGTCCACCCGCAGCTCCTTAATGCCCCATTCAGGGGAGGGAGTAAAGGAGCCTCGCCTTCTCTTAACTCTGTCTATGCCGCGCCCACCTCGAGAAGGGGAGGAAGAGTTACGAGGGGGTAGCTTCGTATTTGAGGGAGCTTGAGCTTCGTCTGCTTCATCCAGGATACTACTTGCACCGCCACCTTGCGTACCGACGTTGATCCTGAGCCCCCCGGCTCCCTGGCCACCATGACGTCCGAGGCCCCATGCTACACCGGGGTGTGACGGGGCATAGCGCCGAGGTCAGAAGAAAACCTGCGAAAAAAACTAAATTAGCACACCACAGTAGATCCACTTGTAGATCACAGTTGCTCATTAACCCCTTTAGCCTATCATTACTATCAGAGTTGACAGCAACCAATTGTGATCATAATCAAAACCGGTACCCGCCCTTCCTACAGACTCAGGCAATAATGATTAACATACTATACAAAGTGTACCTATTAAATACATGACTAACGTATTTACAGAACTAGGTGCTAACCCCCTCCATGGGAGCCCAAGCCCGCGAAAATTAAAAGTAGAATGATACTAATAAGAGAGATAGGAAGAGACGGTACTTAACACACCGCTTACACGCATCACAACACGCCGCCTATTACGTCACGTTATACCAACTAGATGAGAAGCCTCACGAACCATGGACGAGCAGGGGCATGTATACACTCATGTTGTTACAACAATCTCTACTAAATCTCTTTTTCCAACTAAGCCATAATATTAAATTCTACCTGAGCTGAGCCCCAGCATAACTTAATTTTAGGGAGAGAGTGAAAAAACCAAAAGCAGTAAGCGAGAATATTAGGTAGTTACAGGGAAATCAGAGTAAAGGACAGGAAAATAAGCAAGTGGCAGCAAATGGATCGGGATGGCGGGGAAACCAAAGTTAAAAGCGGAAAGTTGAAGCATATGCGCGCTATCCTCTAATGTTGCGGACGGTATTCATATTCACATGTTTACTTGAGTCTGACTTTAGGTTAACCTCTAATGAGGCGTCATCCTTCAATATAACCGCCAAATGGATTCTAAGCTTCGTTTATAAACACTATACCGGCATGACTCTCACCATCCAACAGCAGTTTAGCATTTTCACTAGGTAAATGTTAATTAAGGAGCCAAAACAAATATTCAAATAATTAGACACCATACCTCTCCAAGTCCAACGATCGGCAGTTCAACTACTACGAAACTTCCAGGACTGTTTAAACAAAAGAACCCACTTCCACTAGCACCTCGCGATTCAAAGCCACTAACCCCATAATCCTTTTCCAGTGTGTGCTAATCCAAACGTGTCGACAGATAGTGTACAATACAGGAAAAAGCTACTGGCGCGATAAAAAAACGCCGCCACAAAGATCATAAAAACTCACAAATTACCACAAGTTATCACAATTACCACAGAACAACCATCTCCGGCAACGGTCAACGACCGAGTCTCTCAATCTGATATCAATTATAGGGAACGTTTAGTAATTACGTGATGATTATTTTGGAAATTATAGACGTAAGATTTCATATTTTTTAATCAATATTGGGAATGGTTAAACTACCATACGCCACCTGGTGACCATTATCCGAACTAGAAAGAATAGGTACGAATTTAAAGAGGCAATTTGCATTTGTGTATAAAAATGTTCTAACGATTTTTTTTGTGGACTTTAAAGTATTTTTTGGATTCTGAGAATAAGTATTTATTGAAAAACAAAGGTTTAGATGGAATTTACATCAAATATAATTTAAAAAAGAACACATTTCTTTTCACGGACATATTCTTCGAAGAAAACACAATTATTCTTATCCATTTATTGTCAGTTTCAACAGATTATAAACTTAAATATACCCCTTTATTACGTAAGATTTCATATTCTTTAATCAATATTGGGAATGGTTAAACTGCGATATGACGCCACCTTGTGACCTAAATCCGAACTAGAAAGAATAGGTACGAATTTAAAGATGCAATTTGCATTTGTGTATAAAAATGTTCTAACGATGTTTTTTTGTGGACTTTAAAGTATCTATTGGATTATGAGAATAAGTATTTATTGAAAAACAAATGTTTTAGATGGAATTTACATCTTATATCATTTAAAAAGACACACATTTCTTTTCACGGACATATTCATCTAAGAAAGTACAATTATTCTTATCTATTTATTGTCAGTTTCAACAGATTATAAACTTAAATATACCCCTTTATTACGTAAGATTTCATATTCTTTAATCAATATTGGGAATGGTTAAACTGCGATATTTCGCCACCTTGTGACCTAAATCCGAACTAGAAAGAATAGGTACGAATTTAAAGATGCAATTTGCATTTGTGTATAAAAATGTTCTAACTATTTTTTTTGTGGTTTATAATGCATTGTAATTTACATGATTTTAGAAAATAATTGTTGTCCTTTTTAAAAACGTTTTTGACAAAAATATGTCGATTACATTACTTTGAGAACGTTAACGAGAATGAGAATATTATCGAGAATATAAATTCTCTGAGAATTTATGAGAATCTCAGAAATGATTTTAATTAATAGAAAATTGCATTTTTTCGTTAACTTTTCGGTTGATAATTCAACTTTATTTTGAAAGTTTTTTATTTTTTATTTTAAAGTTTACCTGCTATAGCCGAAATTAAATCTTTTTTGAAAAAAATGGAACTGTTTGGTTAGAAATAAAATATTATACTATTTCCATGAAAACTTAAATATTTCATCGAAAATTTACTTTTTGTTAAAAATTTATATTTTGGCGTTGAAAAATGAACTGAAATATTTTCTGGATGAAAGTTCCACTTATAAAAAAATTTTGTTTTTTCATTACAAATTCATCTGTTTTAGTACAAAATTGATCTTTTTTTGGATAAAAGTGCAACTATTTGGTAGAGATTATAACTATATTGTTAAAGATTCATCCTTTTTTGTTGAAAAAATTTGTCTTTTCGGATTGAAAATTAAATTTTTTCGTAGAAACTTATTTTTTCGTAACAAAAATTAAATTTTTGCTGTTACTTAGTTAACTGGTATCTTTTTTGGATAAAAACTCAACTTTGTGTGTAAAACAAAATTCTTTCCTTTAAGATAAATTTCATTTTTTTTATAAAAAACGCAACTGTTTGCTAGAGAATTCAACAATTTTGTTAAAAAGTCATTCTTTTTGGTTAAAAATTAGTTTTTTTATTGAAAATTCAATTTTTTGGTAGAAAATTATTTCTTGTTAAAAAAAATTCATAGTTTGATCGTGAAAACTCGACTAAAATCTTTTTCAACAGAAAATTCAACTATTTAAACAAAAATGTATCTTCTTGATTTAAAACTTCATCTGTTATAGAAAAATTTCATTTTCTGTATGAAAATGCAACTTTTTGGTTAAAACTCGTTCTTCTTTGCTTGTTAATTCCACTAATTTGTTTAAAACATTTGGTTGAATCGCGTTGTTAAAAAATCACTTTTTTGTTAAAGATTTATATTTTAAGTAGAAAAGTTATCTCGTTAGTTAGAAGTTTAATTATCTTGTTGAAAATTAATATTTTGTAATTGAAAATTCAACTACTTGGGTCAAAGTTAAACTACATTGTGAAATTTTTTTTATTGAAGGCTTATGACTGTTTGAAAATTTAACTGTACAGTGGAAAATATTTCTTTTTTTTTTGTTTAGAATTCATTTTTCAACAGAAAATGGAATTTTACATTTTTTAGAATTAATATTTTTTAGTTAAAAATTCGCGTTTTTTTGGAAAAAAATTATTTTTTAGTTTGAAATTTTCTTTTTTTGCGTAAAAATGCCTCAGTTTCATGGAAAATTAATTTTTTGTTGAACACTCATATTTCTTATTTAAAAATTGCATTTTTAAAAAATAATATTTCTCTTTTGGTTTGAATATTCAATAATTTAAATAAACTTTTATTAATTTTTTGAGTGAAAAATCTTTATTTGTTGGGAATTCGTCTTTTTTGATTAAAATATAAACTATGACACTTTTTTGTTGAGAAAGTGTCTTTTTGGGTTGAATATTTAACAATTATGTTAAAAATTCAATTATTTTGTTGAAAATTCCAGTATTTCCTTAAATAGTTATATTTTAAAGTAAAAAACTTTTTCTTTGTTTCAAATAAATTAATACATTTCAAAATTTTAAAGTATACAAAACACTGTAATTCCTGAATATTTCTGAGCTAGAAAATAATGTATATTCAACAGCTGATATAACCTGAATAATAAAAATATTGTTAAAAATCATAAATTCTTAAATTATCTTAAATTCTTTTAAATTCTCATAAATTCTGTCATATTCTCGGTTATATAACTAGAACTGAAATTCTCTGGAATTTAAGAACTCTAATTTTACCTACTCTTTCTAGTTCCAATTTTTGGCACCAGGTGGCGAAATGGTCGACTACCATTTTCAATATGAATTATTTTCTCTGTAAATGATATTTCAAAAGGTTCGAGGGGATTAGAGATTTTTTTTAATCAATTTATAATCGTACCTAAAATTAAAAATAAATTTAAAAAATTTTATTTTATTTTTTAGATTTTAAATATATTTCGCTTAATAATTAAAATATATTTAAATTAAAAATTTTAAATGGAAGGCAAATTGATTAGAAATTTAATTGCAAGCCCGGAAATCTACTTCTTACCGCAGAAAAATTCAAATTTTCATTATTTTAATAATTTTGGTCGATTTAAAAAAGTGATTTATAGTTTATCTATAAAATTTTATTTTATCTTCACAATCATCACAATTTGAAAGTTCCCTCTTCCAAATTTTAGAGAAAGAAATTTCAAGTCATTTTTGGGGTAGGACTAGTATTTCAAAGAGGAAATATTTTTAAATTATAATAGAAAATTTTGTTACGTTGTTCGTTGCGAATTCATATTTCTTTAGCTAAAAATCCAAGTACTTGGTTATAAGTTAAAGTCTTTTATTAAACATGATTTTTTTGGGTTGAATATTCGTCATTTTAATAAAAAATTCATCTCTCATTTGAACTGTTTTATTTTTGGTTACAATTTTTTAAAATTAAGTATTTTATTTAAAATTCGCCTTTTTTGTTCAAATTCAACAGTATTTAGTTTAATACTCAGTTTAATACTCATTTTTCTTTTAACAGACGATTTATCTATTCCATTTTTGGTTAAAATACAAATCAACATTTGGTTGATTTCATCTTTTTGTTATAAAATTCAACTACGTATTTCAGCCGAAGATTCATCATTTTAGTTGAAAATTCATCAGCTTGATTGAAAATTAATTTCTGCAATTGAAATTTTAAATAAAGATTCTTCTTTTTAATTCAAATTCCATTATTCCAGTTAAATATTGATTATTTTAGTTTAAAATTTATCTATTGGGTTGGAAATAAAATTATTTGGTTGATAGATAAATTCTTTTGTTAAAAATCTATTTATCCTTTTTTGGTGAAAATCCAACTATTTGCTCGAAAATGGATGTTGTTCTTTGTGAAAAATTCGTCTTTTTTGTAGAAATTTAATCTTTATTGTTGAGAATTCATAATTTTATTCGAAAATTCATCTTCCAGGTTGGAAATAAAATTATTTGTTTGAAAGGTAAACTCTTTTGTTCAAAATTAATTTTGTTTTGCTTCAAGATTTATCATTTTAATTTAAAATTCATCTTTGTTTGAAAATTTAACTACTTTGTCGAAAATATTTTTATCTGTTTGTCGCGAAAATTCATCTATGTGGTAAAAAATTGATATTTTTTTATTTAAAAATTAAACTTTTTTTTTGAAAATTTATGTATTTTGTTAAAAATTCGTCTTTTTTTAGAAAATTAACATTTATCGCTGAAAATTCATCAGTTTGATTGAAAATTACTTTCGTTAATTGAAAATTAAATTTCATTTTTTTAGTTGAAAATTGATCTTTTCTAGTTCAAAAAGCAACAATTTGGATCAAAATTTGTGATTTTTAATTGAACATTCAACTATTTCTTTGGAAATCTACATATTCTGTTAAAAAATCGATTTTTTTGTGGAAAATGATCTTTTTCATTACAAGTTAATCTTCTTGTTTAAAAATTATTCTTTTCGCCTAAAAATTCAAGTATTCCAGTACAATTTTTTAGCACTTTAGTTGAAAATCGATCTTTTAGGTTCAAAGTAAAATTACTTGGTTAAAATTTTTATTTTATTTTTTTTTTTGGTGGAAGGTTCGTCATTTTTATTTAAAATTTATCTCTGCGGGCTGAAAATAATTTTGTTTTTTAAACTAAAAACTCAACAATTCCAGTAAAAAATTAGATTATTTTGCTGGAAATCTATTTTTTTATATGGAATTAGAATTTTATCAGAAAATTTAACTATTCTATTTTTGGTTGCTAATATATCTTTATTGTGTGAAAATTCAATATGGTTGAAAATTGATATACTTTACTTAGAAATTAAATTATTTGCTTGACACTTTATGTACTTTGTGGAAAAGTCGACTTCTTTTCTATTTTATGGTAAGAAATTCGACAAATTAGATCAAATTTGGTCTTTTTTAATCAAAAATTCAACTCTTTCGTTGAAAATCCACATATTCTGTTAAAAATCGATTTTTCGTTGAAAAAGATTTTTTTCTTTGCAAGTTAATCTCATTCCTTAAAAATGCTTCTTTTCGGTGTTAAATTTAAGTATTCCAGTTAAATATTTATTATTTTATTTGATAATTAATCTTTTTGTTGGAAGTATAATTACTTGTTTGAAAGTTAATCTCTTTTGTTAAAAATTGGAAGGACTTCAATTTATTTATAGGGGATTTCAAAAGGTTCGGAAAAACTTTCTCGGATTTTAAAGATTTCAATTAATTTTAAAGGGATATAAAATTTCAAAGGATCTCGTAATATTTTGAAATATTTCACGAAATTTCAAGGATTCAAGGAAAGATTCACAGGATTAAAAAAATGTTAAGGAATTTTGATGGATTTTAAAAGATTAAAAGGAGTTTCAATGATCCGACAGAATTTCAAAGGATTTCCGAATTTCCTAAAGAATTTTAAGGGATTACGAGGAATTTTAATGGCTTTTAAAAGATTTTAATCAATTGTAAAATAATTTAAAGGATTCAAAGAGATTTAGAAATATTTCCACGAATTTGAAAGATTTCAATGCATTTCAAAAGGATATGACAAATTTCAGGGGATCTCGTGATATTTCAAAATGTTTTAATAAATTTTAAAACATTTTATGGGAGTTTGAACATTTTTATTGATTTCGAAGATTTCAGTGTATTTTACGAGATTTAAAAAAATTTCGTAAACACTTTTACGGAATTTAAAGATTTTAATTAATTTTAAAGGGATAATAAAATTTGATTTGATTTTAAGGATTTCAGTTTATTTTAAGGGATTCCAAAGATTCGCACAGAGCCCCACATATTTTAAAGATTTTAATTAATTTTTAAGGGATATCAAATTTCAAAAGGATCTAGCCATATTTGAAAATATTTCACGAAATTATGGGATTTTAACACATTTTAAGAGATTTTTCATGGTATTTTCACGGTATTTTGATGATATAAAGAAGTTTGAAGCCATTTTATAATTTCCCGAAATTTCACGGGTTTTCAAAGGATTTCAAATAATATCAAGAATTTTCCAAGATTTCGATGAATTTTAATGGTTGGATTTTAATAAATTTGAAGAAATTCGGAAATATTCCCACGGATTTGAAAGATTTCAAAGAATTTTGAAAGGATTTCAAAGACTTCAAAGTATCTCGTAATATTTCAAAATATTTCGTAGAATTAAAAGAGTTTTAACTGATTTTAAGAAATTTGTTTTTGAATAAAATTCAAAGAATATTATATTTTAGAATATTTTCACAGTTTTTAAATTGTTTCAAGAGGTTTCCATGGAGCTTAATCGTTTTAAAGGAATGTTAAGAGATTATGTACGATACTCATCAAATTCAATAATGGTCTACTCCTTGACTCTATATTTAATGTGCGTGTATAATTCTGTGTAGAAATTCAATTGTTTTCTAGAAAATGTGCCTTTTCGGCTGAGAAATTGAACCATTTGATGAATATTTTTTCTCTTTTGACTGAAAAATCTTTGATTCTGTAATAATTTTACTTGAAATATCTTCTATCATATTTTAGGTTGAGAATTTATCTTCATTCTGAAAAATTTTATTATTTGTTTGAAAATTCCACAATTTGATTAAAAAATCATTGTTTTTTGGCCGAAAATTGAAGAGTTTTGTTGAAAAATTATCTTTTTGGGGTGAAAATACAATATTTTTGTAGAGAATTATAAAATTTAATTTCATCAGTCAAAAAAGGTTTCAATTAGCGTATTTTAAACAAATAATTGGAATGAGGAAACGTAATTAATGGACGCTCGCTCACGATTTGTTACGGATTGTAATTATAGAATTGTAATTTTCTAAAATCAAGGTTCGTTGTTGTAATTGGAGTGAGTCTTCGTTGCCAAGTGGAGGCGACGCTTTTACAACTCCTCTGTTTCAACCAACCAAAGATGGACGATTGGTCTACGTTGGAGGACGCTACGTTCCGAAATATGAGACTGTTACTGAAGGTTTTACAACTCTTAAAATGATCACACGGAACGAAGGATCGCCGAAGGCGTGCTCCTCCAACAGAACACCGACTCACCCCTACCTCTGGGACAGTTCGACATTGATAAGTTCTGAAGGTAAGGAATTTTGCAAATTAATTTAAAAATGGAGAGCCAAAAATTTTTGTTCGATTTTCAATTATAATCGAGGCTTTACGCTCTTTTTCCTATTCCTCTTTTCTTCCGCTCTTTATCATTTATTTCATCTCCTTCCCTTCTTTCTTCTCCGATCGTTTGTTTTATCTCCTCTAATTTCTCTTGCATACCCTCGTTCACACACTCACTGTCTTCAACCTGTCTCCTTTCAATCTTCCACCTTTACCTCTTCAACTATCAATCCTTTTTTTCTTTCATCTTTCTACCTTTCCCGCCCTTCCCTGGAATACATTGTTTTCTTACTCCCATCATCAATTCCTCTTTTCTTTCACTCTTTATCATTCACTCCATCTCCTCCCCTTCTTTCTTCATTCATTGGTTGTTTTATCTCCTCTAATTTCTCTTGCATACCTTCGTTCACACACTCACTGTCTTCAACCTGTCTTCTTTCAATCTTCCACGTTTACCTCTTCAACTATCAATCCTTTTTTTCTTTCATCTTTTTACCTTTACCGCCCTTCCCTGGAATACATTGTTTTCTTACTCCCATCATCAATTCTTCTTTTCTTTCACTCTTTATCATTCACTCCATCTCCTCCCCTTCTTTCTTCATCCATTGGTTGTTTTATCTCCTCTAATTTCTCTTGCATACCTTCGTTCACACACTCACTGTCTTCAACCTGTCTCCTTTCAATCTTCCACGTTTACCTCTTCAACTATCAATCCTTTTCTTCTTTCATCTTTTTACCTTTACCGCCCTTCCCTGGAATACATTGTTTTCTTACTCCCATAATCAATTCCTCTTTTCTTTCACTCTTTATCATTCACTCCATCTCCTTCTCTTCTTTCTTCATCCATTGGTTGTTTTATCTCCTCTAATTCCTCTTGCATACCTTCGTTCATATACTCACTATCTTCAACCTGTCTCCTTTCAATCTTCCATCTTTACGTCTTCAACTATAGATTCTTTTTTTCTTTCATCTTTTTACCTTTTCCATCCTTCCCTGGAATACATTGTTTTCTTACTCCCATCATCAATTCCTCTTTTCTTTCACTCTTTATCATTCACTCCATCTCCTCCCCTTCTTTCTTCATCCATTGATTGTTTTATCTCCTCTAATTTCTCTTGCATACCTTCGTTCACACACTCACTGTCTTCAACCTGTCTCCTTTCAATCTTCCACGTTTACCTCTTCAACTATCAATCCTTTTCTTCTTTCATCTTTTTACCTTTACCGCCCTTCCCTGGAATACATTGTTTTCTTACTCCCATAATCAATTCCTCTTTTCTTTCACTCTTTATCATTCACTCCATCTCCTCCTCTTCTTTCTTCATCCATTGGTTGTTTTATCTCCTCTAATTCCTCTTGCATACCTTCGTTCATATACTCACTATCTTCAACCTGTCTCCTTTCAATCTTCCATCTTTACGTCTTCAACTATAGATCCTTTTTTTCTTTCATCTTTTTACCTTTCCCATCCTTCCCTGGCATACATTGTTTTCTTACTCCCATCATCAGCCCTCCCATTGATCTGCCTTTATTCTTTCTTTTTGTATTTATAATGTATCGAACATCTGTAACCTCTTGGTAAGCTTTCCCTTACTCTTTCTAGAGATCCTCTAGGTAGAGTTGAGACACAAACTCACACAGGCTTACACAGACTTGTCACTGCGCATTGCGATTAGTCCGGAAACAGAAGTCCTCATAAAGGGCGCAAAAGTTTGATTTGTTTAATGCATCCATTGAAATATATTCCAGCAAACATGGCTATAGAACAGATATTTAACTGTTCTAGAACAGGTTAGTAACTGATTGCGAACATGGAAGTAACTATATCATCCCTCATACGCTAGAATAATTATGTAACAGCTCTAGAACGCTGTGAAATACGATCTGCAATATTTCTAGAACAACTCTAGAACTCGGCTACCAGTCCTATGTAACAATTCTGTAACAGATCTATAACTCTGTGGCAGCTGATCTGTAACATTTCGAGAACAATTCCAGAACTTAATTACAAATGCTGTATAACAAATCTGCAACAGATCTATAACGCTGTGATAACCGATCTGTAACATTTCTAGAACAATTCCAGAAATCAATTACAAATGTTGTATAACAAATCTGTAACAGATCTAGAGCGCTGTGACAACCTATCTGTTCTAGAAAAAACTTGGAACAAAAGTTATAGAACGTCTGTGATTGTTCAGTTCTAGAACAATAACATAACAATTGTTCTAAAACAGTTATTAATTTTTGTCCCTAATTTGTTCTACATTTGTAACAGGGTTCTAGAACACACTTGCAACAGGGTTCTAGAACTTCGATATAACACTATTATAGCACAGTTCTAGAACAAACTTGAAACAAAAATTATAGAACATCTGTGATCAGTTTTTTCTAGAAGAATTCCATAGTAATTGTTATAGAACAGTGCTGTCACATAGTTCAAGAACAGTTCTCCCACAATTTTGTCACAGTGTTCTACAACACTGTTACCTTTTTTGTTCTAGAACAGTTCGGTCACAATTTTGTTACAGTGTTCTAAAACAATGTTACCTTTTTGTTCTAGAACAGTTATGTCAACATCTTGTAAAAAATGTTATAGAACACAGTTCCTTTTTTGATTTGTAACAGTAACAGAAACAGAACTTGCTGGGATACGACTGATATACAATTGTAGAAGGGACAGGAAAGTTAACTCGGTTTTAGATGACAATACACCGACAAATCGTGTTTAGTGGTGTTTAGATATAAGAAAAAATATCCAGAACAGAACTTATTTTACCAAAAAATACCCAATTTTTCAACTAAGAAAGGTAACTTTCAAACAACAAAAAAACGAATAATTAAATTTTTGGTTAAAAGAATTAATATTTTCAACCAAAATAAATCTGGTAAACAAATTAGATTTAGGTAAGTTTTCAAGCAAAATATTGAACTTTAAAGCAAAATGGTGAATCTTCGATTAAAATTACTCTTGACCAAATAGGTGAGTTTTCAACCAAGAACAATTTTTTTTTACCAAAAAAGACGATTTTTCATCAAAATACATGAATTTTTAACTAAAAAATTTAAATTTTCAACCAAAAATGGAATATTTATATTTTTATTTAAGAAAACTAATTTTCAATGAAAAAAATTAGTTTTCTACTAAAATGATGAATCTTCAAACAAAAAGATTAATTTTCTACCAAGAAAGTCGAATTTTCAACTAAAAATAAGGTAAATTTTCTATTTTAAACCAAAAGTAAAATAGTACATTACAATTTAAAACTTAAAAATATAGATTAATAAAATTGTTCTACTTAATCTTCAAGAAAAAAGATGAATTTAAAATAAAATTTGGAATTTTATCTACAAAAAAATTAATTTGTAACAAATTGGTTGAAATTCTAACCAAAAAGACCCACTTTTTACCAAAAAAGATAAATCTCTAACAATGCGTATGAATTTTTAACCAGAAAAATAAATTTTCTATAAAAAAAAATATTTTTATTGAAAGTGATAAATCTTTATCTTAAAAACTGAATTTTAAACCAAATAGTTGAATTTCTAACCATAAAGATGAATTTCAAACGAAGATTTTTTTTACATCTAAAAGACAAATTTCCAAAAAAGCAAATAAATTTTCAGTCAGAAAATGAATTTTCAACTACGAACCTCAATCTTTTACCAAAAATATTAACCTTGAACAAAATACATTAATTTTTAACCAAATAATTGAACTTTCAACTATAAAAGATCACTTTTCAACCATATGTCGAATAATTAAATAAACTTTTAAAAAAATTACTTGTCAATCAAACAAAAAACGAGTTTTCAACCAAATATTGTAGCCAAGATGATCAATTTCCTACTAAAAAACACTAAATTTAACAAAATACAAGAATGATAAAAAAGATATTTTTCGGGTTCCAATCGTGTACAGAACTAGAAATTTTTGCAGATCTTCCTTGAAAATTTTCAATTAAAAAAATGATTTTTTAACTCAAAAAATAAAATTTTAACAAAATAGTTACATTTTCCTAACAAGATTAGTTTTCTTCCAAAAATGACCTATCTTAATAAAAATGCCTGAATTTGAACTAACAAAACTAACTTTCAAACACCAAATGGAATAGTTTTTTTTTCTAAATATTTCTATTTTCATATATTTCATAAAGTTTTGACATGTTTATATATTATAATATCTTCTTTCTAATATTATTCTTAAAAATTGTAAATTTATTGTAAAATTTGGTTTAAAAATCGCGCACTAAAGATCAGGCCGAAAATTATTCATAAGCATGGGAAAAATACAAATTTAATTTATTTTAATTGTTGAAATACGGTTTTTCGCATATATTTATCTCAAAAAATTATTTTTTGAAGTAACAGCTTCAATAAATTATTTTGTAAATACTATTGAAAATTCACCTTACCAATAATTTGGGTTTAAAAACAGTTTAATTTTATAATTTACTCATTATATCTCGTTTGAATTTTAACTTTTTTATAGTGCAACACTTATTTATTAGCCATTTTCAACGTGAACAAAAAAGAATGCGATCTTTAGAAACAATCGTAACGAATTAAACATTTTTTAAATTTCTTAATAACAACTTTAATCATTTTATTAATATAAATTGAAAATTCATGTTGATAATAATTTGCGTTAAAAAATGTTTCAATTTTTTTCAATCTGAAAAAAAAATTTGCGATCTTTAAACACAATTAAAATAAATGTGAACTGTTTTAAAATTTGTTGATAACAATTTTAATACATTATTTTAATAAAATGATTTATAATTCATGTTACCAATAATTTGCGTTAACAAAGCAGTTTATTTGCGCATTTTACTCATTATCTCTTGTTTAAATTAAAATTTTTTTATAGTGAACAACTTAATTGCTAATTATTTGCAAAGTGATTAAAAAAAATTGCAATCTTAAAAAAAAATTGTAACGAATAAATTTTTTTCAATTTTTTTATAACCACTTTAATTAATTATTTGATTAATATTATTGAAAATTAATGTTACTAATAATTTGCGTTAAAAAATCGTTTAATTGCATATTTTTACGCATTATCTTGTTGAAATTTTTCTTATAGTGCAACAATTTTTTTTCAATTATTTTCAGAGCGAAAAAAATTACGGCCATCTTTAAAAAAAATGTTAATCAATTAAATTTTTTTGTAAATTTTTGATGACAACTATAATCACTAATTTGATTAATATCAATTGAAAATTTATGGTAACCTATTTTAGCAAAAATCATATTCTTGGATAAAAATGAAATTGTTTGATTAAAAATTCAACAATTTGGTTGAAAAGTCATAATTTTTGGTTTAAAATTCTGCCGTTTTGTTGAAGATTGATCTATTACGTACAAAATGTATTTTTTGCATTTGATATATTGTTGTTGAAAAGAGAATTAAAATTCTTTTCTTGATAAAAATTTAATTATTTGGTAGCGAATTCAATAATTGGGTTGAAAACTTATCCTGTTTGGTTAAAAATTTTATCTTTTTGATTTAAATATTAATTTTTTTCAAAGAAATTTATTTTTTGTTTAAAATTTCATATTTTGTACTTGAAAAGTGAATCGATTTTAGTTGACAATTAAACTATTACAATTTTTGTCGATTATTCATCTTTTTTGGTTGAAAATTAAAATTCAACTACTTGGTTCAAAGTTTGAATTACTTTGTTAACAATTTATTTCATCGGTTGAATATTGAACCTTTCGGTTGAAAATTAATTTTTGAGTTAACTATTCCATTTTTTATTGAAAATGGATTGTTTTTAATTGCAAAATCGTCTTCTTTGGTAGGAAATTAATCTTCTATGTTGAATTCCATTAATTCCATAATTCCATTTTTTGTTGAAAGTTCACTTTTTGAACTGCTTACTTCAAAATTTGTTCTTTTTTGCATTAAAAATTTAACAATTTGGTTCAATTTTTTTTTGTTTTTGACTAAAAAATCTTTCTAGGTTGAAAATGCAACTCCCGTTGAAAATTCTTCCTTTTGCTTTAAGATTTCAACTGTTTTCTTTGGTTGTGAGTTAATTCTTTAATTTTTTTCGCTTGAAATGTCTAATATTATATTTTTATTGGGAGATTCCTCTTTTTTGTTAAAAATTGTATTATTTATTTGCAAATTTCACGATTTTATTATAAAGTAATTGTTTTTGGCTGAAAATTGAAAAGTTTTGTTAAAACTTCATCTTTTTTAGTTGAAAATTCAACTGTTTTATGAAGAATTCACCTTTTCAGCTTGAAAATTCAACAATTTGTTTCAACTTTGTAAAATCATCTGTTTTGGTAAAAATTTGTCCTTTTTTATTGAAAAAGCAAAAATACCAAATTGAAAGTATAAAAATTCTTTCTTGAAAATTCAATTTTCCTTTTTAAAAAATCATTTTTTGACTTAAAAATTCAGCTATTTGATTGAAAGTTAAACTAATTTTTTCAAAATCGTCTTTTTGGCTAGAGACTTATTCTTATATGTTGAAAGTTCTGTTTTTTTATTTAAAATTTATCAATATTGTTAAAAATTCTGCTTTCTGGATTGAAAATTGTCTTTTTTTTAAATGTTTTTTTTTTCTGATTTGAAAGTCCATTGTTTTATAAAACATTCAATTTTTTAGTTTAGAAACTTTAATATTTTGTTAAAAATTCATCTTTCAGGGCAGAAAAGTCATCTTTCTTGGTGGAAAATGAACTTATTTGATGAAAATTGAACTGTTTTCTAACAATTTTGTTTTCATGTATTGAAAATAAAAAAATAAAAAAAAAATTTTCTTTGAAAATTCGACCATTTGATTGATAATTCATCTTTCTATGGTGAAGATTCGTCTATTTGGTTATAAATTCAGGGTGGCCGCTGGAACGGGAGCCCTGGAAAACCTGGAAATGACAGTGAATTAATTTTTTGACCGGGAATTTTATAAAATTTTTAGAATAAAAATTTTGTTCAACTTTGATTTCAACCATTTTTAAATCATTTCCTAAATTGAGGTTTTTATAAATTATTACATCATTTAGTTTAGAATGCTTAATTCGAAAATCTTTCACTTTAAACATTTTCCATTAGAGATTTTTAATTTTTAAGCATGTATTTTAATTTGAAGAATTTTTAAATGCAATTCTAAAGGTTAAAAAAATGAAAAATTAGAATTTTTAAAAATCGAAGATTTTTTTACAAAAAAACTGGATGGCTTCCGGATCGAGAAACAACCGGGAGTTTTACGAACTTTCAGAAGAAAAATCTGCCCAAGTTCGATTTTAACAGTTTTTTAAATAATTAAAGTGCAGTTTCGAACATTTAAACAATTACAAATTTAAAGTATTTGAAGTTGAAGATTTTTGATGAAAAAAAGTTTTATTTTACCAACTGTAAATATAAATAAATTATTTTAAAACTGGATCTGTACTCTAAACAGAAATCTGAACAATAATTAATTTGACCAAACAATTCTAGATCCGTTCAAAATTTGAGAATTTCCAGATTGTAACTGTTTCAATTCAAAAGTCTTGATAAGAATTGAAATTAATATATAATTTATTCCGATAATTTTATTTTTAAATGAAAATTTTCATGATTTATCAATAATATATTTTTAATTCAGAGTTTCAGGTATTCCTTTATATTATTTTTGTTTATTAAATTTAATAAATAAATGTATTGATATATTATTTATATTGATTTTTTCAGGTATTAAAAAATGTAAACGTGTATTTTACTATTTTCAACTTAATAATAAATCCATAATAATATAGTCATAATTAAAGATTTTTATTAAATTAAAAATATTTTTTGAATGCAAATTATTTGATTTTTAACCCATTTAAATTGAAATTTCTTAATGTAGAAAAAGAATAGGTATTTAGTAGAAGTTTTGAAAAGGTTCAAAATTAATTAAAAACTTGAAATTATTTCAAGTAATTTAAACTAAGTGTGTTAACATTTTTTCAGAACTTTTAAATATATTTTAAAATTAATCGATATTTTTCTACAATTTTTGAAAATCCAGAAAATTTTTAAAATCTTCCATATTCTTCTTTGATCATTTTTTAAATCTCTTAAAATCTTCCTAAACTTTTTGTTACAATAATTTCTCAAAGTGAAAAATCATTTTAATTTTTCCTAAGAATCTTTAAAAAAAATTTATTCTTGTGTAGTCTTTCACAATTCTTAAAAAAATAATAAATCTTTTGTTTGTAATATGCAAAAATCTAAATTTTATTTTAAATTCGGCTGTAAGTATTTCCAATTATTTCAAGTTCTAAATTTAATTCGAATCTTTTTAAAACTTCTAAATACCTCTTAATATTACTCTAATATTTTTATAAATAATAAATGTTCTATTGTTATTTATAAATTCAAATTTAATTTTTTTCAAATTTGCAGGATTTTCTAAAAGTTATAGAAAAATTCAATTCATTTTGAAATATATTTAAAAGTTCTGACCGCAAATTCAAAAATTGTATTGAATTTGGAAAAATTTAAAACCACTTCTAGATTTTTCAAGATTTTAAAATAAAAATTTTAAGCTTTGATGCCTAGACTATTTAAAATAAAAATAATTCAACTTTTAATTTACGAACTTTTAAATTAAAAAAAATTATTTTTCCATTTTTAATGATAGCTTAAAATTACTTAAAATAATATAATTTTGAAAATTTTTAAAGTTCATTGCTTGATTTTTTAATTTAGATTATTGAACATGTTAAGGTGGATTTATATAAACTGTTCAATTTAAAAGTGTTAGTACCTTCCAGTTTACAATTTTTTGAATTGAAAACTTTTAAACTTCAATTTTAAAAGTTTGGAATTTAAGGGTTCCACTTTGAATGCTTTAGCTTGTTGTTTATTGTTTTTTACTTTATATGAAAAAATGTTTAGAATATAGTTTGATTTTTTAAATTTCATTGGCCGTGAAAAATGTTTGCGAACTGGGAAAAAAACGGGAAATGGCCGGGAATTGTTTTCTTTGATTAAAATGGCCACTCTGATAAATTCAACTATTTTGTTAAAGTCACCATTTTCTGTTTGGTTAAAAAAAACTTTAGAAAAAATTAAATTCTTTCCCAAAGAAATTCTTCTTTTTGGGTTGAAAATTTTACAATTTGGTTAAATCTTTAACTATTTTTTGGAAAATTCGTATTTTTTACTGGAGAGTTATTCTATTTGGTTGTTTAAGCAGATGTTTGGTTGCAATTTTTCTTTAAAAATTCTTTTTTTTGATTTGAAAATTCAATATATTTCGATTTGAAATGCTATTAACCCTTAAATGACACACCTCCAAAAAAAAAACGTAGCTGACACTTGGGGTCTTTTGGACCCCAGAGTTTTTAAACTATTGTAAAAATTTTATTTTTTGATAATTTTGTTAAACATTTTTTGGGGTATTCTTTAACGTCTCTTCTAAAGAATAAATCGGTATATTAACTTCAATTTTATTTTTAACACTTTGAAAAACAATGAAAAATTAATGGAATTTACAAATATTTATATTCATTCAAAAATGGTCTCGGGTCTAATGGACCCCCAGTGTCATTTAAGGATTATTATAAAGAGTTTCGTATAGGATTTAATATGATATCTACATTTATTTGATTTTAAAGATTTTATAAACCTAAAATCCGTTTAAAAAAAATGCAAAAATCGGTTGATTTTCATTCAGGTGAAGATGATGGAGCGACACATGACGAGGAAGAACTTTTGGCTGTTCAGCATGAGACTGGATCGCGGACAACAGTCATTGTCAAACTTAAAGGCGACGTTGACATCATGTTGAGTCCCATGGTTTTAGAATCACTGCAGCGGTTCATCGACGCGATTACTCCCACTTTAGCGAATTTGCACCCTCTCACTATATTAAATCACGTCCATAACGAATGCATTGGAAAGGTCGAGGATGCAAATATCTTGAAGCAGGATCAAAGTTTGTCCTACTGGAGTCAAGTTCAAACGAGCTCGAAGCGATCAACAGCGGAGAGGAATGTCAAAGGCGACAATGGTATTTGTTTCTATAAAAATTGCTAATTCAGGATGGCCACCGGTCCTGGAAGCCGGGTTTTTTAAAGAATATTTTTAGAAGAAAAATCTATTGAGTAACTTGAAATATCGCCAATTTCGTAACAATGCAATTTTAATTTAGGCCGATTTCAATTTAGGTCGATTTCAATTTTTTAAAATTTGAGTTCACTTGTTATTTTTTTACATTATCCACTTTACAATTCGTAATTGTAAGATCCTTAAATTTTTTACATTTTATATTTCAGGTCTTGATTTTCAAGCGTACTTATTTAATTTCAAGAATTTTTAAAAGCAGTTTTGAAGTCTTAAACTACAATTGAAATCGCAGAATTTCTCGAGGGCGAAATATATTGTTGTTTAAAGAAAATTAGGCAATACGTATTTTTCCGATTTGCAAACAGATTTTTTTCTAAAAAGTTATGCGTATTTGAATTTTGTGCTTTGTATTTCCAAAAAAAACTCGGATTTTTTTCTTTAAAAAAAACTTTCAGCCTTATTGAGATATTTATTATTTTCTTTTCGATTCTAATAGCGTTCATCATCTTCTTTCAAAATCCGCCGGGAAATTGAAAAAAGGTTTAAAAGTTTAAAAATGTCAGTGATTTTTTCTGAAAAAATTAAAAATCAATTTTCTCAAAATACCCACCTTTAAATTTTTTATCCATTTTTTTTTTTAATTTTTACTTTGATAATAAAGATATCTTGTTAGTTTGATGTTTTCTAAATAACTTTTGTAGCCAGGAAAATTCTTTTTTTGCTACAAACGAATTTTCTACCTTTTCTTTGAAACAATGATTGATACCAAAAAAATTTTATGATAAAAGTTTGCGCGTCTAAAAAATTTATTGTTTTTTATTAGTAGAAACTTGAAAAAAAAATATTTAGAAAAATAAAAAAGGTAGGGTTTTTAAGAAAATCTTTTTTATTATTTTCTTTAAATTTTGAAAACATAAAAAAAGTATAAGTTCGGGAAAATCCCACCTTTTTTATTCTTCTAAATATTTTTTCAAGTTTCTACTAATAGAAGAAAGACATTTTAAATAAAGTCAACTTTTGTTTTTAATTTTCAGTTCAATTGTTTTTTTTTAATGATCAAAATATTTAAACATTAAAAACATTTAGATTTGACCATTTTAATTTGAAAAGATCAAATTCAGGGTCTGGAAACCGGGATTTTTATATATTTCTAGAAAAAAAAATCTGTCCAGTGACTTGAAATATCACAAATTTCCACAATGTCATAAATTTTACAAATTTAGAAAAAAAATCTGTCTCAATTTTGAGCTTTGTTAATTATGAAATTATACAGTTTACAATGCGTAATTCGAAAATCTTTCACTTCTAAATTTTCCGTTTTAGATTCAAAATTTTTAAGCATACATTTTTCATTTGAATAAATTTAAAAGCAGTTTTAACGACTTAACGAATTAAAAATTTCTCCAAATAGGAAATAAAATATATATTTTTGCAGATTTGGAATAAAAAATTTAGAAGCGTTTTAAGAATTATAAAAGGCTTCAAAAGAATGAAAAACATTTTTTTAAGATTCCTAAGAAAATTTAAAATTAGTTTTTATTTTGAAAAATTAATTTTAAGAGAATATTTAACAAGATTTAAAAATATTTTCAAAATTGTCAAAAATGAGCGGAAGATTTTAGAGAAATATTTTTTCTTTTGCAAGATTTGAACAAAAAATTTAGGAAGAATTCAAATAATTTTAAAAGAAGCTTAGAAGTTCTGAAACAAATTTCAAAAATAAGTAACAATTTGCATAAATGTAAAACTTGTAGATTTTTCAAAATTTTGAAATAAAATTCTGAAGCTTTTTAAGGATTTTTAAACTATTTCAAATAAAAATAGTTTAAATTTTAATTTAAGAAGTATTTGATTTATAAAAAAATGTAATCTTTTTTTAAAAATATTTCTAGCCTAAAATTGCTTAAAATGATTTTCAGCTCAGTTGTTATTACTTTCAATGAAAGAATTTTTAGATTTAGAGTTCGATTTTTTCAATTTCATTAACCGTAAAAAGTGTTTGTAAGCAGGGAAAACTCCGAGAAATTTTTTATTTCTCTAAAACGAACACTCTTTTAATTCTAAAATCATTTGATCTAATAAATTTATATTTCAGGTCTTCATTTTTAAGCGTACATTTTCAATTGAAAAAAAATTAAAATCATTTTAATCCGGAAATTTTGAAGAAAAAAAACGTTTAAAGATGATTAACTGTAAATATAAATTATTTAATAATTTTTAAAACTGAACTGTAGTTGGAGAGATAAAAAGTTGAAGTTGAAAATTGAATTTTTTATTTTAAATCGTTAAAATTTCAGCTTGCTAAATTTGAACTTTGAGCCTAAAATTTCAATTTTTTCAATAACATATTATGAATCTGTAAGTAAAAGTGTTGAATTTTTATGTATAGATAAGAATAAAAAAATTTATTACTTTGAGATAATTTAAAATTAAAATAATTCAACATAATCGATTTATATGAAACTAACTGTGGAATTTCACAATTCTAATTTTAAATTAACGGAAAAAAATTTTGGTCTTGAATTTTTTTTCGAATTAGAAGAGATTATATTTATTTTTATTAACATTTTTATTAAGTTTGAAATGAGGAAATTTTAGTTTTTAATTTTTGTTGAATTTACAGCGACACATTTTATATTTTAAAGATTTTATTGATTTTGAAAGAAGGAAATTTTGGTTTTCAGTATTTTATGAATTGGAAGAAGGATAAATTTGAAGGTTTCGTGAATTGACCAGTTGAAAAGGTTTCAACGCTTCCATTTTATACTTTTAAATTATTAAACTTTTTAATAAGAAATTTATAAATTAAAAAAATCTTTTAAGTAAACTGTGTAATGGCCGAGAATTTTTTCCTCGATTAAAATGGCCATTCTGGAAATTTTATTTTGATTTTATCCTAATTTTTAAATCGAATGAATGGATTGTGATTTCAGGTAAAATTGCTTTGCAGACGAGTGTTTACGAAGAAAGTATTACTACCCAAATACAGGGCAGCATTACATTGCCAAAGGTAAAAAGAAACAACTTTATTATCTTAACAGTTTTTGGTAATTGTCTTCAAAAATCCATTCGGAAAAAATTTTATTGGAAAATCAGTAGAGGCTTATAATGATTTTTCTGTAATGTATTTCCTATCATTTTTTTCAGAATTATTTTTAATTTATTAAATAGAAAGCGATTATTGGATAATTATTGGAATAAATAATAGGCAGAAATTTCAGAAATTAATGCAAAAAGTAGACAAACTAAGCTAAAATCTACCAATTTCCTCGATATATTTTAATTCGCTTTAAATTTAATTGAAATCAATGGAAATTCTATAGATAAACTTTGAAATTTCTTGACGACTCTGGATATATATTTTCAATCTTTAGAAAATTTTCAAATCTGTTAACATCTGTTTAAATTCCTTTTGAAATCTTTGAAATAGTTAGAAATCTGATTTAAATCCCGTGACAATTCAATAAATTAAATTCATTGCCTAAAGTTCTCTACAAATATTTTTTTAAAAATTAGTTTAAAAATTTCTTGAAATTTTAACTGTTTTGTTGAAAATGTTGTTGCTGTTGATTTATTATTTATTTGAACTAAAAATTTAACTAATATTTCAGCTTAATATCGCATAATTTTAGTTAAAAAATCAATTTTTTTTAAAGATTCACCATTTTAGTTTGAAATTCATTTTTCTGGTTTAAAATTCAATAATTCCAGTTAAAGATTTACAATTTTAGTTGAAAATTCATCACATTGTTTGAAAATGTAACTATTTTTTTTTAAGTTCTTTTTGTTGAAAGTTATTTCTTTTAGACAAGTAACTTTTTTAACTGGAAATTTAACTTATTTTATATTTCTTAATCAAAGTTAATTTTTCTTGTTTAAACATTAAACTATTTTAATTAAAGATTCATTGTTTTAGTTAGAAATCATCTTTTTTGTTTAAAATTCGACTATTCCAGTTGAAGATTGATAATTTTAGTTGAAAATAAATCACTTAGGTTGAAAATTTATTTTTAAGCTAAAAATGTAACTATTTCATTTTCTTTTTAAATTCTTTTTAAGTTGAAAATTGAACTATTTGGTTGAATATTTGTCTTTTCAATTGAAAATTCAAGCAGTTCGTTAAAAATTTGTATTTTTCGATAGAAAATCAATCTTATTATTTGAAAATTCATCTTTTTAGTTGAAAATTCGAGTATTTCAGTTAAATATTAATCTTTTTTGTTTAAAATTAAACTATTCCAGTTGAAGATTTATTGTTTTAGTTGAGAATAAATCAGTTAGGTTGAAAATTAATTCCTTTAACTAAAAATTTGAATGTCCATTTTGGTTTGGAAATTGATCTTTTTTGTTCGAAACTGAACAATTTAGATGCAAACTCGTGTTTTTTTAAATAAAAATTCAACGCTTTCTTTGAAAATCTGCTTATTTTGCTTGAAGGTTAATTTTCTTTCAATTAATTTTTTTTTTAATTGAAAATTTAACTATTATTCCAGTTGAATATTCCATAGTTTTTTTAAAAATCCATCTCTTTGGTTGAAAATTCATTTGTTTGACTACAAATTTAATTTTTATTTAATTTCTGGTTGAAAACAAGTATTTTTAAGTTGAAAATTTGTCTTTTTTGGTATGATTTATTCTTCTTGGTTGAAAATTCATCTTTTTGGTAACAAAATTAAATTATTCTAGTTAAAGATACATCATTTCATTTAAAAATTCATCTTTCTGGTTTAAAATTCAACAATTCCAGTTAAAGATTTATATTTTAGTTTGAAATTTATCACATTGTTTCAGAATGTAACTCTTTTTTTAAAGTTCTTTTTGTTGAAAGTTATTTTTGTTAGGAAAGTGCCTTTTTAACTGGAACTTTAACTTATTCTAATTGAAAATTCCATCATTTTCATTAATTTAACTCATTTTATATTTCTTAATCAAAATTAAATTTTCTTGTTTAAAAATTCAACTATTGCAGTTGAAGATTTATCCTTTTAGTTGAAAATAAATTAGTTAGCTTAAAAATTAAGTTTTAAACTAAAAACGTAACTATTTCATTTTCTGTTTAAATTCTTTTTGAGTTTAAAATGTAACTATTTGGTTGAATATTTTTCTTTTTAATTGAAAATTCAAGCAGTTCATTAAAAATTTTATTTTTCTATAGAAAATCAATCTTATTATTTAAAAATTCGTCATTTTAGTTGAAAATTCATTTTTTGTTTGTTTAAAACTAAATTATTCCAGTTGAAGATTTATTGTTTTAGTTGAGAATAAATCAGTTAGGTTGAAAATTAATTCCTTTAACTAAAAATTTGAATGTCCATTTTGGTTTGGAAATTGATCTTTTTTGTTCGAAACTGAACAATTTAGATGCAAATTCGTCTTTTTTAAAATGAAAATTCAACAATTTCTTTGAAAATCCGCTTATTTTGTTTGCAGTTAATTTTTTTTTGTAGAAAATTATCTTTTTCTTTGAAGGTTAATTTTTTTTTAATTAATTTTTTTTCTAATTGAAAATGTAACTATTATTCCAGTTGAATATTCCGTAGTTTTCTTAAAAATCCATCTCTTTGGTTGAAAATTCATTTGTTGACTAAAAATTTAATTTTTATTTAATTTCTGGTTGAAAACAAGTATTTTTAAGTTGAAAATTTGTCTTTTTTGGTATGATTTATTCTTCGTGGTTGAAAAGTCACCTGTTGGAAAAAAATTATTCTAGTTAAAGATTCATCATTTCATTTAAAAATTCATCTTCTTGGTTGAACATTAATTTTCTTTACTTAAAATTTGATTATTTAAGTTTTTTTAAAATAATTTATTTATTTTAGGTTAAAATTATTCTATTTTTAGTTCAAAATTCAACTATTTCTTTGAAGATTGTTAAGTTAATTTTTTTTGGTAGAAAATTATCTTTTTCTTTGAAGGTTAATTTTTTTTCATTTTTTTTTAAAATTGAAAATGTAACTATTATTCCAGTTGAATATTCCATATTATTCTTAAAAATTCATATCTTTGGTTGAAAATTCATTTTTTTGACTAAAAATTTACTTTTTATTCATTTTTTTGTTGGAAAAAAAATTTTTAAGTTGAACATAAGTCTTTTTTTGTATGAATTATTCCTCTTTGTTGAAAATGCACCTTTTTTGACAAAAATTCAATTATTCTAGTTCAAGATTCATCATTTAATTAAAAAATTCATCTTTCTGGTTTAAAATTCAACTATTCCAGTTAAATATTTATAATTTTATTTGCAAATTCATCATTTAGTATAAAAATGTAAGTATTTTTTTTAACGTTAGTTTTTTATATGGAAAGTTATTTTTTTAACTGAAAATTTGAGTTATTTTAATAAAGTATTCCATAGTTGTAGTTCAAAATTCATCTTTTTGGTTGAACATTAATTTTCTTAACTTAAAATATGATTGTCTAAGTTTTTGTTAATACTTTATTTATTTTCGGTTAAAAATGACTATATTTTTAATTCAAAAATCAACTATCTGGTTGAAAATTTCTCTTCTTTAATTAAAAGAGAATTAATTTTTGTTTAAAATTGTTATTTTTTGGTTAAAAATAAATTTTCTTTAATTAAATACTCATCTTTTTGGCTGGGAATTCAAGTGTTTCATTCATTATTTTAGTTGAATATTCATCTTTTTTCTTTAAATTTAACTTGTGCAGTTGAAGATTCATAATTTTATTTTAAAATTCATAAATTTGGTTGAAAATTGAACTTTTTTGTTGAAAATCCGTTTTTTTGTTGTTCAAAATTTATTTTTCCAAATGAACGTTTAACTATTCTATTTTTGGTAAAGAAAATTGATATTTTTTAGTTGAAAATTTAAGTATTTGTTTCAAAATAAATTTATTTGGCAATGTTTTGCTCTGTTGTGTTAAAGGATATTTAGAATGAACGTCAGAATTTAAAATAAATGTTTGCGTCTTGCAGAAAATCTTAACCGTGAAAAACTGGGAACTCGAAATCCCAAGAAAAGTAAATAAATGAAACATTCGTTTGAATCCGAAAATTACGTTTTCACGATGGTGTCTGTCTGTCTGTCCGTCCGGATGTCCGGCTGTCCGTCCGTCTGTAAACACGATAACTCTCGAAAAAATGAACGAATCAAATTCATCTTTCGCACACTTTTTTTAGGTCCTAAAAGAAAGGACGAGTTCGTGAACCAGCCATTTTTGATAAAAATTCAAAAAGTGAGCGCATTTTGAAAATTTTTGAGACAACTTTTTTCTGAATTTGAAAATTCTATGTACGGATATTTATAGTATTAAAAAGAACAAACAATTCATCCTTATGACTTTTTTCGATAAAAAGAAAATTCTCAGAGTTGTAGCGTTTTCAAAATTTTTTTAATCAACCGAAAATCAAAATTTGAAGCCGAAAAACGCACAATAGGAAAAAAAGTCAAGAGAAGAAAAACATTTCTTTTTCAAAGCCCTACAAGATTATTATAACCAATTTTTGCATTTTCTTTGAAAATGGAAAATTCAAATTTTGATTTAACAAAAAATAATGGAAAATAAAAAATTCCATTTTGTGGAGAAACAATGTAGGATACGAAAAAAGATGAATTAACAAAAATTGTTATCCCAAAAAAGATCTACAATTTCGTTAAGAATCACTTCTTGATACGACGCGTACTTTTTGTTTTATTCGTGAAAAATAAGTTTGAAAAAAAAATAAAATAAAAAAAAATGTGTGGAAAAACGACGAAAGTTACGAGAAAAAAAAATCCAACGAAACCTATAAAGCCTACAGAGCTTTGAGAAACTTAATCTTTGACTATACTTAATTAAGTAGACAATTCAGAATATGAAGACGCATATCAATACTGCCATCCCAGTGGGCACAAAATTTGGCGACGTCTTTACGACATCGTTACGACATCTTTACGACAACTTTACGAAATCCTATGTCAGTGTCGTTCAGGTGTCTTTACGATATCGTAAATAAGTCGTATGATCTGACGATGTCTTTACGATATCGTAAAGACACCGAAACGACACGGACATAGGATGTCGTAAAGTTGTCTTAAAGATGTCGTAACGATGTCGTAAAGACGTCGCCAAATTTTGTGCCCACTGGGATCTAAAAGAGATCTTTTTGATAAAGTTTTTTTCAAGCATTCCAAATGCAAAGAATAAATATCTGAGCGCAAGATTCAACCGTCGCGCGCTCTAGGCGCGCTCAAACTTGCGAGCGAAGCGAGCCACGCGCGTAGCGCGCTATGAGAATGTGCCCGCGAAGCGGGCAAGTTTTTTTCATAAGGGATGCTTTTCAGATTGATGAAAAACTTATAAAAATAATTGCAGATAAATATCACCCTGCTTCAAGCGTCAGTGGTGGAGGAAATAATTTCATTCTCTGCCCTCGACAATATTCGCGATTTGACCTGTGTCTCATTGTTTGCAATTTGCTTCGATGAAGTGACAGCGAGATTTTACCTCGGAAAGCAGGCTCGAGAAGTCGTGCAAACATTCCACAAGCCGGCCGTTTTGCCGAATCAAAAGAAAGTCAACAAAATCACGAAAGCTTTTTTGCCCGGCCACCGAACAGCCGCTGTTGTTGCGGATATTGGGGGCGGCGAAACAGTTTATATCGAGACATCGGAAAAACAGCAGGAAGAGATTATAGTGACATTGAACGTTGGAAAAGTTCACTCTCAATTACGGAGGCTGAGGAACGAATCGTCAATCTTGAAAGACGCTGTGATAACTGCCATACCCGCACACTATTCCAAAGTTTTATTCACCTGTACCAGAATTACATTTCCCTTAAAGTGTGTCGATTATTACCTCCAGCAACCTCTAGATGAAAAGGAAAAACAGAGCGTAAGTAGGAGTCAGTTTCCTTTTATCTCTTTATTTTTTATTTAAAAAATTTTTAGATTTAAAATTCCGTAATTTACTTCTGATCACATTAAAATTGAACTTGGAACAGGACATTTTAGAAAATTTTTATTATTTTTATTATAGGATAGGCAGTTTCCATAAAAAATATAATTTCACCCAGTATAGGGAATTTTTGACATGGAACGGGAATTTTTTAAAAGAATTATCATTCAGATTTAGAGAAAAGTAACTTGAAAGAATGCCTGTTGCGAGTCAGAATTTGTAACAATTCGTAAGTTTTCTATTCTAAATTTCAGACAAAGAAAGTACTTAAAGTAGTTTTTGGAGTAAAAGTAGTATTTCAAAGAAGAAATATTGATGAATTATAATAGAAAATTGTGTTACATTGTTCTTTGGGAAGTCATTTTCCTGTTTTAAGCCTCAAAGAGTACACTGGTGCGAATTCGCACCCGAAGTTTTTTCACTTTTTTGGCATTTACGCAAACACATCTGCAGCGGATTGTATCCACATATATGTTAAATATGTGTGATATATGCTAGTTGTTTATTATATGTTCAATATATTAAATATTAACATTGTAAACAAAGCAGTTAGCACCAGTGTACCGTTTGCGTATGCTGGTTTGGAATGTACCGTTTGAGGGTGAAACTAAAAATGTAACTATTCCAGTAGAAAACCATTCTATGTTTGCTGGAAAATTTCACTTTTTATGTTTAAAATTGAACTGTTTGGTTAAACATTTATATATTTTTTTTTAGAAATTACACTTTTTGTTTTCAAATTTATGTGCTATGTGACAAATTCGCCTTTATTGTAGAAAATTAATCTTTATGGTTGAAAATTCCTCTTTTTGGCACAAATTTCGACTATTCCAGTTGAAGATTCATCATTTTAGTTGAAAATTCATCAGTTTGGTTGAAAATTAATTTCTTTAAATGAGAATTTGAATGTCCGTTTTTAGTTGAAATTTATCTTTTTTTGTTCCAAACTCAACAATTTGGATGAAAATGTATCTTTTTAAATTGAAAATTAAACTATTTTATTGCAAATTCACGTATAAATTTTTTTTCGGTTAAAAATCCAAGTTTTCCAGTTAAATATTTATAATTTTAGTTGAAAATTCGTCTTTTAGAGTGGAAAGAAAATTACTTGGTTGAAAATTAAAGTCTTTTGTTAAAAATCAATTTTTTGTAGTGAAAATTCATCATTTTAATTAAAAATTAATTTCTTTGGTTGAATTACTATCATTACTATTATTACAATTATTTACTTATTATTTATTTATTACAATCACTATTATTTTATTTTATTGAAATTTTTTTTTCTTTGCATGAAAAGGAACTTTTGTGCCAAAAATTGAACTATTTTGTTGAAAATTTATTTCTTTTTTTACTGAATTATTCAATTTTTTGTTAAAAAATTATCTTTTTTTGCTGAAAATTCATTGTTTTTAGCAGAAATTAATATTCTTGGTTGAAAATTCATCTCTTTGGTCAAAAACTCAACTATTCTAGTTAATATATTTGTCTTTTATTTTAAATCTCTTATAATACCTATATTTGGAAATTTTATCCATTTATCCACCGGGAATTTACTTCTGATAAAATTAAAATTGAAGGTTCAAATTATTTCAATTTACTCTGATTAAATCATAATATATTATTTTTCATTATAAGAAAAGCCTTTTGCAAATTTTTTCCTTTGTGAAGTTTTTTTCGCTGAAAATTCACGTATGAAATTCTTATTTTAGGATAAAAATCCAAGTTTTCTAGTTTTTTATTTTAGTTGAAAATTCATCTTTTAAATTGGAAATAAAATTACTTGGTTGAAAATTAATTTCTTTGGTTGAATTACTATTATTATTATAATTATTTACTTTTTATTAATTCAATGTAATCACTATTATTTTATTTTAATGAAAACTTCTTTTTTGTTTGGATGAAAAGGATTTTTTTTTCCTTAAATTGAACTATTTTGTTAGAAATTTGTTTCTTTTTTTGCTTGAAAACTATTATTTAATTTAACTGAAAATTGAACTATTATTCCAGTGTAATAGTAAAAAATTAATCTGTTTGATTGAACAATAATTTTTTTAACCTAATATTTAATTTGTAAGCTTGAATTAACAATTTACCTTTTTTAGTAAAAATTAATTTTTTGTTGTCGTAAATTTAAAAGCTTTGTTGAAAATTCAATCTTTTGGTAAAGATTCATCATTCTACTTGAAAATTGAACTATTTTATTAATACTTTTTTAAAAATTAATTTTCTGCACTGAAAACAAAATATTCTATTTTTCGTTGAAAATAGATATTTTAAACTAAAAACCAAATTAAAACATTTTGCTTCAAAATATTCTAAAATATTTGTAGAATTTTAAAGAAATCGTTTGTTATGTTTAAAAACCTTTTTCAATTTTCTCTCAAAGTTCATTTTTCAAAATAAAAAATTATTAAAAATTTTCTTACGAATATAAGAAAAATCCTTTTTTTTATATCTTGTCAGATCTTCTGAACCTTCTAATTTCTAAAAATTACTCAAATTTTTCCTGCATTCTTTTATTTCCTCTGCAAAATTAAAAAAAAGGCCTTAAAATCTTTCCGATTCTTCTTTGGCTATTTTTGAAATCTTCTAAAATCATTTTAAACAATCTCTTCAAATTAATTTTTTGAAATAAAAAATTATTTCAATTTTTCTTAGGAACCTGAAAAAATATCTTTCATTTTCGTGAAACTTTACAAAATACTTTAAAAAATCTTTACAAGTTTTAATTATTTTTGAATCGTTTCAAAACTATTGAATATCTCTTAAACTTACTCAAATTTTCTTCTAAAATTATGTAATATGGCAAAAATGAAAAATTTTGCTTTAAAACCTTTCACACTTTAAAAAAATTTTTAGGAAATAATTCAAAATATTTTGTGATCTTTTTTCGATTTTGTCTTGAAATTCCTTACAAAACGATCATTTAATAATTTCCCATGTATTTTAAGAACTTTTCTTCACGCCCTGACAAAATTCAGTTTACCTACAAAATTTGTAAATCTTGAAAAGTTAAAATAAAATAGTCTTAAATCTTCTATATTCTTTTAACTTACATTTTCAAATCTTTGAAACTCCAAATTTTTTTTTTAATAAAACAGAAACCATTTCTTCGCATATCTTTCATTATTAAAAAACTGCTAACTCTTTTATTCGGCGTCTTCGGGTATTTTTATACTGGAGCGATAATTAATGGAAATGATTCGATAAAAAAACAGAAAAACACAATTAGAAAAATCCACTGCGTCATTTTCACAATAATTACATAAATAAACCGTTTTCTTGATATTTTTTTAAGAGTTTGTAACGACTCAACATGACAAAAATATATAATAGTCAAAACAACTAAAACAGAGTTACTACTAGCGCCGCCGCATGGCCGTTTTCCAAACATGGGCCATTTTCAACTCTCGGTGACAAGAGGCTGGTTTTAACAAAATAATAAAAAAAATCAAAGAAGATACGAGGGTAGTTCAATAAGTCCTTAGAATGAAGTATAAAAACAATTTTTTTTGGGTAATTTTTTTTTTATTTTTCAACATAATCTCCTTGGAGCTC
>NC_046663.1:3348746-3354953 GCF_010883055.1 Belonocnema kinseyi | reverse complement strand
TCTAGTCGGGAGTGGTGCTGACTGAAAACAGATGATTTGGAGCGATTCGCGCGCCATCTGTTGGTCATTCTAAGGACTTATTGAACTACCCTCGTACTAAAATTTTGAACAATTTTAAGTTATGTTACTATTTTTCGTCTGAAATTGGTATTTCTGAAGTTAAGATACCAATTTTCATCAATTATCATAAAAATTGTCCTTGCTTAAATACTAATTTTATTTTTTAATGTGAAAATTACATGAAATAAAAAAAATAGTTGCTCTTTTTTGGTTATTTAGAGTTTTAACAAATATATTGTTTGTTTCACTGTAGAAACAAATGGGTCCACCGCAAGCCACTGAAGAGTTTACAATGGGAAGTGGAGAAGACAGACTTGGGTTTATAATGTTTGAATGCGGTTTCGAAGGCATTAAACTGAAGGTCGCCAAGAGATCGCAATTTGAGAAAGGTGAAAATGGAACTGACGAGAAGAAAGTCGAGACCGAAATCTTGTACACTGATAGTATGAAGAGTCAAGATGAATTGGATAACACTGCAAGTAAGTCTTTTGGCCAAGGGAGAGGAAAACTGCAAAAAACCTGCTCCGAGCCCATTTTTATTTTTATTTAAAGAGAAAAATCATTTTTAATTCAAAATAAAATTGTTAAATTACCAATAATTTTTCAACTTAGTTTTAAAGATTATATGAATATAATTTTGTAAGGTTTTTGAGAAAGTTCAAAGAGATTTTTCAAGATTTCAGAAGTCAAATCATAATGTCAACAAAAATGTTACTTTTCAATCCAAAAATTGAATTTTTAACCAAAAGAGACGAATTCTCAACGAAAAAAGTAACAGCTTTGATATTTCAAAGAAAAGTTTTTTACTTTAAATCAAAAAGAGCTAAATTCATTTTTTTTTAAATACAAATTTTCAACAAAATAGTTGAATCCTCAACCAGAAAAAATTAATTTAAAAAAAAAATAGTTCAATTTCTAACCAACTAGTGTAATTTTTAACATAAAAAGATCATTTTAAATCAAATAAAATTTTAAATAAAAAAAAAGATTGGATTTATCCGAAATTGATGAATTTTCAAAAAAATTATTCGAATTCTCAAACAAAAACAGATTAATTTTGAGTTAAACAGTTATATTTTTACCCGAAAAAGATGAAATTTTCACTAAAAGAAATGCAACCTTCAATTCTGTTTTTTTAAAAATTATATAAATCTAATTATTTTTTATTTTACAAGTTTTTTTTTACAACATTTTAGGAAAAATTCGAGTCACTTTAAAAGATGACTTGTAGAAGTTTGGAAGAAATAATAAAAAATTTGGTCAATTTCCAGGAAATCTTTTAATATTTTAGATTTTTTTTTAATTTTGTAAATGTTTTGAGGTATTTTAAAATATTTTCAAGCGTTCTCTCAAAATTAATTTTTCAAATAAAAATTGCTTTATATTTTTCAGAAATTTTAAGAACATTTCAAAATTCTTAAAAAGCATATTTTTTCGAAGGATTCAAAAATATAATTTTTTTTTAATTTCTTGAAATCTTCTTAAGATGTAAATTATTTTTGAATCTCTTCAAAACATCTAAAAACTTCAAAATATCTTTTAAAATAATGCAAGTTTTTTCTGATTTTTTTTTAAATTCTACAAAATATTTTTAAAAAAATGGTTAAAAATCGTCCAGATTTTGTTGTCGACATTTTTCGAAATCTTTTGGAATGCTTTCAAATTTATTTTAAAAAGTACATTTAAAAAAATGTTTAATCCGCCCAAATTTTGATTTATTTTTAAACCTTTTCAAAAACTGTAAATATCTTTAAAATAAATAGCATTTTTTCTAAACTTCTGTAACCTGAAAAAATTTTAAAAAATCATTATAATATTCTACATCCTTTTTTTGAAATTTTACGAAAGTTTTAAAATATTTTAAAAGTTTTTGTCTTAGATTTAATTTTTCAAAATAAAAAATAAATTGGAATTTTCCTATTTTTTAATTATAACTTTTTAAGTATCTCTTAAACTTCCTAAATTTTTAAAAAATTTTGTAATCTTGGAAAATTGCACCATTTTTCTTGAAAATCTTCAACATTCTTTTTCAAGAATTTTACCAAACGTTTAAAAATCTTTGAAAATATCCTCTTAAAATTAATTTTTCAAAAGAAAGAATAACTATAAATATTCTCTGCAGTCTTGAGAATTTTTTTATCATCTTAAAACCTTTCAAAATGTTTATAAAATTTCAGCATTTTACTTCGAATTCTTGAAAAATCTACATTTTATTTTGAGTTTAATAAAACCTTTTTAAATTTCTTATAATTTTTTATATCTTTTTAAATTATTTAAATTTATTCTACACTTTTGAAAAAATACAATAAAATTTTGTTTTAAATGCCTTGAAATTTCCCACATTCTTCTTTTTAATAATTTTGAAAATTTTTTAAAGTATTTTTTTTATTTTCTTTTAAAATAAATGTAAAATAAAAAGGTTATTTAAAATTCGCTCATATCCCGATATGAATTAATTTTTTTTATTTATTAATTTATTTTTAACAAAAAGACGTCTTTTCTAATATAAAATATGGATTTTTAACAAGCTATTTGAATTAAAAAAAAGAAAGAATTAAACTTTTAACGTAATACTTGAATTTTTAATCTAAGAAGACAAATTCCAAACAAAAAAGTGTCATAGTTTGTATATCAACCAAAAAGATGATACAAAAAAAAAGAATTTTAAAACCAAAAGGAAAAATTTTCCACAAATAAAGATTTGACACTCAGAAAATAAATCAGAGTTATTCTAAATTGTTGAACCTTCAAGCCAAAAGTTGAAATTTCTATACAAAATAAAATTTTCAAAAAATAAATATGACTTTTCAATGAAAAGTTAATTTTTCATGAAACTAATTTATTTCTACCTAACAAAAATGAAATTGTAAACCCAGAAAATTATTATTTTTTTACCGAAAAAGGAGAATTTTCAACTAAAAAATATCAATTTTGGAATACCGGAAAAATTAATTTTTCTGTTAAAAAATTAGTTTTAAAGTAAAAAAATAGTCTTTTCCGCTCAACATTTGATCGAAAAAAATAATTAAATATACAAGCAAAGAATAATAATTTTTAATAAAAAAGTTGCACTTTGAAAAAAAAAAAGTTTCTTCTGAAACAGATACATTTTTAAACCAAAAAGATAAATTTTCAAAAAAATAGTTGAATTTTCTTTTTAAAAAGATTTTAGTTGACTTTTCACGAACAAAATATAATGTTCCTCTTTATTATTTCTGTCTAAAAAAGCAAATTTTCTTCTTTTATTTTTGGTGAAGCAATTTGTAGCTTTTTTCAAATTTCAATAGGAGCAAATTATGGTGGTTGGATTCTTGGTTTTATTTCTGGAATTCGGCATACTAATTTGAATAAGTTTAAATTAATTGAAATAAGTTAAATAGGATTTTAAATTTGATTTTAATCTCATTAGAATTTCTTTAATTTTGAATAAAAACTTTTAAAAATGAGTTGAATTTTCAACTGAACATTTACATTTTTATTCAAGAAAAATGAAATTTCTTCTAAAACTGTCGAATTAAAAAAAATACTTAGAAAAAAATAATTACATTTTCATTCAAAGAAGATTCCAGTTCACTTTCAAACGTCAGTTGCATTTTTGTGCAAGAGAAATGAAAATTCTACTAAAACAGGTGAATTTTTAAACCAAAAAGACAAATTTGGAAAAAAGAGTTGAATTTTCATCCTAGTAAGATTGCAAGTGACTTTTCAATAGAAAATTCGAATTCTAAAGAAAAAGTAATTTTTTTACGAAACAGTTAAATTTTCAACAAAAGAGTAGAATTTTCAACTAAAAAGTATGAATTTTTTAAAAAATAGTTTAGTTTTCAACTAAACAGTTTCATTTTTACCCAAGAAATATGTAATTTGTGCTAAGGCAAGTGAATTTTAAAATAACAAAAATAAAAATGTTCAAAGATAAGTTAAATTTTCAACTGAACATTTGCATTTTTATTCTAGAAAAATAAAATTTCCTCTAAAGAAAAGACGAATTTAAAAAAAAAACTTGAAAAAAAATTAAATTTTCAGTCAAAGAAGTTTCCATTTCACTTTTCAACACGAAAATAAGATTTGTAAACAATAAGTTAATTTTCTGCTCACTAGTCGAATTTTTAACCAAAAAGTATGATTTTTTAACAAAATTGTTACATTTTCAACCAAACAGTTCTATTTTAAAATAAAAAAGACAAATTTCGAAAAAAGAGTTGAATTTTCATCCTTGTAAGATTTCAATTGACTTTCAATAGAAAAATACGAATTCTAAAGAAAAAGTATTTTTTTCTACGAAATAGTTAAATTTTCAAGTAAAAAGTATGAATTTTTTAAAAAATAGTTTAGTTTTCAACTAAACAGTTTCATTTTTACCCAAGAAATATGTAATTTGTGCTAAGGCAAGTGAATTTTAAAATAACAAAAATAAAAATGTTCAAAGATAAGTTAAATTTTCAACCGAACATTTGCATTTTTATTCTAGAAAAATGAAATATCCTCTAAAAGAAAAGATGAATTTAAAAAAAATTTGAAAAAAAAATTAAATTTTCAGTCAAAGAAGTTTCCAGTTGACTTTTCAACGCCAAAATGAGAATGGTAAACAATAAGTTAATTTTCTACTTAAAAGTCGATTTTTTAACCAAAAAATATGATTTTTTAACCAAATTGTTACATTTTAAACCAAACAGTTCTATTTTTAAATAAAAAAGACAAATTAGGAAAAAAGAGTTGAAAAAATGTTCAAAGATAAGTTAAGTTTTCAACGGAACATTTGCATTTTTATTCTAGAAAAATAAAATTTCCTCTAAAAGAAAAGACCAATTAAAAAGAAACGTTAAAAACAATAGTTAAATTTTTACCCACAGAATATTCCAGTTCACTTTCCAACACCAAATTAAGAATCGTAAGCAATAAGTTAATTTTCTGCTCAATAGTTGAATTTTTAACCAAAAAGTATGGCTTTTTAACAAGTCTGTTGAATTTTCTGCCCATAAATTGCATTTTTGTCCAAGGGAAATTAAAGTTCTACTATAAGAGGTGAATTTTTAAATCAAAAAGAGAAATTTGCAGAGAAAGAGTTGAATTTTCATCCAAAAAGATTTCAATTGACTTTTCAATACAAAAATACGAATTGTAAAGAAAAAGTAAATTTTCTACGAAATAGTTAAATTTTCAACCAAATAGTTTCATTTTTATCCAAGAAATATGTAATTTGCGCTAAGGCAAGTGAATTTTAAAATAACAAAAATAAAAATGTTCAATGATGAGTTGAATTTTCAACCGAACATTTGCATTTTTATTCTAGAAAAATGAAATTTCCTTTAAAAGAAAAGACGAATTAAAAAAAAACCTTAAAAACAATAGTTACATTTTTTGAATTCCATCCAAAAGGATTTCAATTGACCTTTGATCACAAAAATACGAATTTTAAACAAAAAGTAAATTTTCTACAAAGTAGTTTAATTTTCAACAAAACAATTTCACTTTTATCCAATAAAGATGCAATATTTCTCCTAAAAAGATGAAATTTTAAATGAAAAAGAAAAATCTTAAGAGAAAAAACAGTTTCCATCCAAAAAAGATTTCAGTTGACTTATCAGCAACAAAATATGAATTTTAAACAAAAGTTTAATATTCTACGAAAAGAGTTGAATTTTCAACCAAACATTTACATTTCTATAAAGAAAAAATGCAAATATTTCTACTAAAAAAGGTGAACCAAATAAAAAAAAATAGTACATTACATTACCGTGTAATGTATACTATTTTTCTTCATATCCGGCCGAAAATTCGTCGTTTAGTTAAAATTTCCAATCAAAAGCGCGTGAGACGTAAGACTCGTCTGCTATGAAGTCGCGGCCATGTTTTTATTTCCTTCCCTGCAGCTAAGTCAGCCGACATAACCTACGCGTAGCCAGAAGCATGATATAATTTATTATATGGCAGAAAACAAGAAGCTGAAGAAGCGAAGGGTTTTCCAGCAGCCGCTAACATTTACGACCCGAGCGAAGCGAGGGTTGTTTTTTTAAATTTTTTTTTAATTTTAAAAATTTTTTTAAATAGATAAAATTTTGATTTTAATGCCAAAAATTAAGAATAATTAAATAAATAAATTTGACGGTATTTTAATTTAATTATTTAATTAATAAATAAATTAAT
>NC_046663.1:3344622-3348646 GCF_010883055.1 Belonocnema kinseyi | reverse complement strand
AAATTCAGCTTAGGTTAGAAATCCTCATGGTCGAGAGTCGAGATAGCAGTGTCTATACGATTCGTTAGATGGCGCGCAGGGCGGGAAGGAACGGTAGGTTTCCGTAAAGATACGCCGGGAAGAAACTCGAATTTTCGGCCGAGATAGGAAGAAAAGAATTTTAAACGAAACATTTGAATTTGCAACCAAAAAGGATAGATTTTCAAGAAAATTGTCTAAATTTGCAACCAAATAATAAAATTTATGACTAAAAAGGTAATATTTCGGAGAATAATTGTGTAAATTCAGCTGCAGAAACACTCGAAGCCGATTCTGGAGCTTCAACAACGCCAAACACAGCTCCAGCAAACACAAGCGCGACGAGCAACAACAACAACACAATTACGAAAGCAACAAATGGAAATACGGTTTCTTGTGTGATAGAATTGAGAACCGTGTGGTTTAATTTTGCCGCTCCACCACGAACACCCATCACCAGAAAAATTGACTACACCAGATTAGATTGGAACCTGCTCAGCACAGCTTCTCCAGCCATAAACGCCTGGATGAATCCGAGCAACAGATTTGCGATCCGAATAATTCATATGTTTCGGTCCATGTATAGAAGATCGACCGCGGTTGTCGCGTGCTTGATGGCTGAAGCTTTGGACATTCAAGGCATCCATATGCCTGCAAAGGTAGGGGGACTATTTTTAAATTATACTAACAATTTTCGGATATTCTTGAAACAATCAAAATTCTTTCTTTTTTCTCCTCTTTTCCAAGAAATTCTTCACTTTTTTCTCGTTTTTGTGAAAACCCAATTAGAAAATTTAACTGTTCTTGGTTAAAAGTTCATTTTGTTTATTTGAAAAGTCTGCGAAGGTGTGAATTCGGATTCAGTTAGTTTGCATCGCTCGTAGCGCCTCTTGCGGAAAAATGCGAAACCGAGAACTTTTGCCAAATTCTCTACTTTTTCTTTGACTAATTTTTCATTTCAAATCATCAATATTAAAATTTCAGCATTTTAATATTGTGATTAATTTTAACTTGAAATATTTTATAAACGGAATGAAAAATTATTTGATATACAAATTAAAAAAAAATTATTTCAAAGAAAAAATGTCTTTTCTACGATAAAAGATGGCTTTTTAACAAAATACTGGAATTTTGAACAAAATAATTGAATATTCAACCTAAAAAATATATTTCTAACAAAATATATTTAAGATAATAAATTAAAAAATTTAAATATTTCTAAAAAAATAAGGATTTTTCACTCAAGAAAAAAAAGTTGATCTAAATTGTTCAACCTTCAAGCCGAAAGATAAATTTTCACGAAAAAAAGTGAATTTTCAAAGAAAAAATATGACTTCAGCAAAAAATTAATTTTCCACGAAACTGATGCATTTTTACCCAACAAAAATGAAATTTCAAACTAAAAAAAATTTTTTTCAAAAAAGGCGACTTTTCAACTCAAAAATATCAATCTTGAAAAAACTGAAAAGTTACATTTTCTTTTAAAGAATTAGTTATGAACAAAAAAATGTATTTTCCACTACACAGTTGAATTTTCAAGCTTTCAATCAAGAAAATAAATTTTTGACAATGTAGTTTACATTTTACCCAACTAGTTTAATTTTCAGTTAAAAAAGATTAATTTTCAAAAAAATAAATCAACTTTTAACCAAAGAGATAAATTTTCAACTTAAAATATAAATCTTTAACAAAAAAAGTGATTCCTTAACAAAGTGATACAAGAAATTTTATTTTCTTTTTTTCAATGAAAACTTAACTTTTTGGTTAAAAATCATTATTTGTTGCCTTAGTAGCAAGCAAAGAAGAATGATTGAATTTTCAATCCAAAAGACGAATTTTTAAACAAAAAGGATGACTTTTTAACAGAATTGTTGAATTCTCTACCAAAAATGTGCTTTTTTTTTATAGAAAAAAGAGGAAATTTCTCTTAAAGCAGAAGAATTTTTAATTACAAAAAAGTTGATTTTTTATTCAAAAAGGATTCCAGTTGACTCTGTAGGATCAAAAATTACATTTTTTAGCAAAAAATAATTTTTTGCAAAAAAATTGAATTATCAATCGAAAAAGACGAATTTTTCAACAAAAAGGATGACTTTTTAACAGAATTGTTGAATTCTCTACCAAAAATGTGTTTTTTTATATAAAAAAGAGGAAATTTCTCTTAAAGCAGAATTTTTAATTACAAAAAAAGTTGAGTTTTTATTCAAAAAAGATTCCAGTTGACTCTGCAAGATCGAAAATTACATTTTTTTAACAAAAAATAATTTTCTGCAACAAAATTTAATTATTAATCGAAAAAGACGAATTTTTCAACAAAAAGGATGAATTTTTAGATAAATAGTTGAATTACCTAACAAATAATTGCATTTTCACCCAGAAAGATGACATTTTTCTTAAAGCAGATGGATTTTTAATTAAATATAAACAAAATTTCAAAAATAGTGAAATTTGCATCCAGAAAATATTTCAGTTTTTTTTCAACATCCAAATATTATATTAAAACGGTAGAATTTTTAACCAAAAATTAACAAAATTATTGAATTTTCAACCAAACAGTTGCATTTTGATCCAAGAAAGGTGTCCTGTCTGCTAAGCAGGTGAATATTTAAACCAAAAAGACAAACTTAAAAAAAAAGTTGAATTTTCAATCGAAAAGTTACATTTTCGTTTAAGAAAGATGAAATTTCTCCTAATACAGATGAATTAAACAAAAAAAAACCTTTAAAAAAATAATTAAATTCTCATTCAAAGAAGATTCCAGTTCACTCTCTCATACCAAAATAAGAGTTGTAAACAATTTGTATCCAAATGGATGTCTTTTTAAGAAAATTATCCACTTTTCAACTAAATAATAATATTATAACTAAAAGGATAATCTACAGAAGAAAGTTGTTGCGAATTTTCAAAATTCTAATCTGAAAATATTTCATTTTTAAAGTTTTTAACTTGTTCTATTTTTGAAATTTTAATCTTAAATTATTCAGATTCGAGATTCTTCAATTCAAAATAAGATTTTTAAACGCTTTGAATTAGCAATAATACAATTTCAACTCCTTTTTAAAAAAATTATCTATTAAAAAAATTTTAATCTGAAATTTTTTAATTTGGAAAACTCTTAATTGCAATTAATACATTTTTAATTCTTTTGAATTTTAAATGATTGAATTTTCAAAATTGTTTTTGGAAAATATTTCCTTTTTGATATTTTGGACTTGCCCTATTTTCGAAATTTTCTTATTATCTTAAATAATTGAAATTCGAGATTCTTACATTTAAAATAAAATTATTTCATTCTATAAGCTTTAAATTAGAAATGATAAAATTTCAAATTTTTTCTACTAAAATATTCCAATTTAAAAAATTCAATCTAAAAGTGTACAATTTGGAACGCACGCTTTCAATTAGAAATAATACCAATTGAAATTCTCTTGAATTTTTTTTAATTCACTTTAATTTTGTCTTAAAAATTAAACTATTTTGTTAAAAATTCATCTTTTTTATTTTAAAATTCAAGTGATAGGTTAAAATTAATGTATTTTGTGGATAATTTATATTAAAGAAAAATTAATCTTCTAATTTAAAAAATAAACTTCTTGGTTGAAAATTCGTCTTTTTGGTTGAAAATTTCAGCAAAAAATATAATTTCTACCAAAAAAGATGAATTTTTAAACAAATAGATAAACCTTCGACACAATAATTAAATTTTTAACAAATTACTGGAATGCTTTATCGTATTCGAATTTCAACTGTTTTATTAAAAGTTCGTACTTTTGGATTGAAAATTCATTAAAGTCATTTTTTTTTTTGAAATTTTATACTTTTTTAAATTAAAAAGTCTACTACTATCATATTTATGGTTCATATTTTTTGATTGCAAAGGGGGAGGGTCGGTAAGGCCGGTTTTTGGCCTAATTTATTTTTGGACCAAAAAATCTGAAAAAATCATGGTAGTATCTTATATGTATCCCGAGCCGATTGCACGCTAAACGGACTACCCGCCACCCCC
>NC_046663.1:3332089-3344522 GCF_010883055.1 Belonocnema kinseyi | reverse complement strand
GCGTCAGGTTCAAGGTCATTGAAAGGTCAAATCGAGAGAAAACGGTAAAAAAATCCAAAAAAATACGTTATAGGTTTTTGGAGTCGCTAATTACGAATCTGGTATCCGTTGAACTCTCTCGCTTCAGGTTCCAGATCATTTGAAGGTCATTTGAAGTTCAAATCGAAAACCTATAACATATTTTTTTTCAGCGTTTTCTTTCGATTTGACCTTCCCATGACCTTGAACCTGACGCGATAAAGGTCAGCGGACACCAGGTTCATAATCAGCGACCCCAAAAACCTGTAACATATTTTTAAAAAAATTTTTACCGGTTTTTCTCGACTTGACCTTCAAATGACCTTGAACCTGAAGCGATAGAGTTCAACGGATGCCAGATTCGTAATTAGCGTCTCCAAAAACCTATAACGTATTTTTTTGGATTTTTTTACCGTTTTCTCTCGATTTGACCTTCCAATGACCTTGAACCTGATGCGATAAAAGTCAAAGGACGCCAGATTTGTATTCGGCGACCCCGAAAACCATAGTAAACCCGAGCTAACCTCAGAATACATGTTTAAGAGTGTCAAATCTCTCGAAAATACAGTTGGTGGGTAGTGGTGTTTCCTATATTTGTAGGAATATTTTTTCAGATTTTTAGGTCCAAAAATAAATTAGGCCAAAATCCGGCCTTACCGACCCTCCCCCTTTACATATTTGTTGGAAAATTCAAGTATATTTTGTGGATTAAAATTTATTTTTGGATTCAAAATTTATATTTTGGATTGAAAATTCATCTTTTTGTATAAAAGTAATTCTTTTTTGTTCGAAAGGTCAATCTTTTCTATTAAAAAGTCTACTGTTATATTTATGGTTCAGAATTAATCTGTTTCGTTTAAAAATTGTATTATTTGGTTAAAAATTCAACTATTCTGATAAAAAGTTTTTTTTTTTTTGGTCGAAAAGTTATCTATTTTATGAAAAGTTAATTTATTTGGTTAAAGATTCATTTCTTCGGTGAAAATTAAACTGTTTTATAGAAAAGTTGACTTTTTTTCTTAAATTCAAATGTTTTTTTAAATTAAAAATGGAAATATTTTTTGGTTAGAGTGCCAATTCTTACATTTTTAATAAAAAGTCAATCTTCCTGTTTTAATTTGATTTATTACACTTTTATTTGAGAATTTATTTTCATGGGTTATCTGAAAATTCATTTTTCTGGATAGAATTTTTTTTAACTTGAAATTTAACTGTTTAGTTAAAAATGAACTGTTAAATTGAAAATTTATTTTTTGCAGGTAGAATATTTAAGTTCTTTGTAAATAAAATTTTTTCTTTTTGGCTTAAAAATGTTATAATCTGGTTAAAAATACATTTCAACTTAAAATATTAAGAATATGATACCTACATTAATTTAATTTAAAAACATTTTATGCCTTATTATTGTCCTATTTTTAATTATTCAAAAAAATTGTTTATTTTCAGAGTCGATATGGTAGATTAACGCCACTAGCCAAAACTCTGCAAGAGGACCCTTCTTGTCAATTATGTAGCGTTTTACAGAATTATGTTTTACTCTCCGACATCACCATGATTGAAGACAATCTCAGAGAAACTGACTTGCCTCTTTTATCGACTCTTCGACAAGTAAGAATTTTTAATCTGATTATTGTTTTTTTTTTTTGCAAAAAATTGTATTTCCAGACCTCGGACTCACTCCACTTTTAACACTTTTTAAACACTTTTTTAGCGATCCAACTATTTTGAAAAAAATTACGCGAATACAACTATTTTTTCAGATTATTTTTTAATGCATCTATTTTTTGAAATTAAATTTTTTTTAAATATTTCACATTTTGCAAAAAATTTTAAGTGGTATTACAAATTTTACGATAAATCAGGATTTTCAGGCATTTCCTCAGACGCACGCATTTATTATATATTTATATATTTATTTATTTAAAGGTTTTAAAAAACTTCAATAGATTTCAAAGACTTATACAAAATTTCAAAGAAATTTCAAGAAATGACCAAAATTTTAAGGGTTTTTAAAATGTTATCAAAGGATTTCAAGGGATTTTAAGAAATTTAAAGAAATTTCATCTGATTTCTAAGTTTTCTGAATGTTTAAAGAAATTTTAAGATATTTTCAAATTTCAAGATAATTTAAAATTATAAATAACTTCAAAAAATTTGTAAGGATTTCTGCAGACCCAGGTGATTTTATAGGAGTTCCAAGGACTTTAAATATTGAAAAAAGTGTTAATGGATTTCAAAAGATTTGAAATACTTTAGCGTATTTTACAATATTCCAAGAAATGAAAAAAATGCCAAGGAGTTTTAAAAGAGTAATAAAAATATTAGAGGATTTCAAGAAATTTTCGGGACTTAAAAATGAATTCTGAACAACTTTAGGGATTTTTTTTTTTTTGGAATTTTAAGACATTTCAAGAAGTTACATATATTTTCAGAGGACCTCACGTTTTTCAAAATGTTTGGAGAAATTTCAAGAAATTAAAAAAATGTGAGGGTTTTTAAAGGCTATTAAATATTTCAAAAGATTTTAGGGAATTTCGAAAATTTCCATTTGTGAACTGAAGTGGGTGAATGGAATGGAATGGAAATTTAAGCGACTTCCAGAGATTTCAAGGGATTTCTGTGAATTCCGAAGAATTTTATGGGGTCACAAGATTTAAAAGATTTAAATATTTTGAAAATAATTCTATTCATATTAATTATTTTAAGATATTGTACGGAATTGCAAAATATTTCTAAAGATTTCATCAGATTTAAGAGATTTTAGACAATTTTAAAAGATTAAAAAAGATATAGTACATTTTAAAAGATTTCGAAACATTTTATGAGTTTACAAATATATAATAGTATATTTTTAAATATTCCAAAAAATTCGATCAGATTACAGAAATTTAAAGGGATTTTGAAACGGCATCAAAGATAGAAATTCAAAAAATTTCTATCAGAGGACTTTATTAAATTCTATCAGAGGATTTTATGGGTCTCAGGATTTCAAATATTTCAAAATTTTTAGTGGAATTTAAATGATTTTACAAATTTTAAAGTATTAAAAAAATATAGCATGTTTAAAAAAATTCTGAAACATTTTATGACTTTTTAACATTTTCAAGGGATTTTGAAAGAGTATTAAAAATAGAAAAGGAACTTAAAGAATTTAAGGGATTTCAGAAAAATTCAATATATTTTTAGAGAAATTTATGGAGTAAATGAGATGGAATAAAATTTTAAAGAACTTCTGGAAATTTTAAGGGATTTCTACGGACTTTGTAAGATATTTTGGGGTCTAAGGATTTCAAAGATTAAAATTTTTTTAAAGGTATTTTGAAAGATATTGATGATGCAAAATATTTATGGGTTTTTTTAAGAAAATTACACAACATTCAAGGTATTTTAAAAATATCAGAGGATTTTAAAGAATATATTATATTTTAAAATATTGCAAGAAATGTCGTAAAATTTAAAAAACTCTAAGGGATTTTAAAAGGGTGCCCAATATAGAAAAGGATTTTATAGATTTGAACATTTTAAATGAAATTTTTATGAATATAGTGTATTTCAAAATATTCCGACAAATTTCTAATTAATTTCAAATTATTTCGTAAGAATTCAGAAGATTTCAAGAAATTTCCCAAAATTTGAGATATTCACAGAATTTCAAAATAAATTAAAAGTTTTCACAAGATTTAAATTTCTATTTAAAATTTTTATTTAATAAAGGTTTAATTTGTAAGTGAAATTGTTAAATTTTGACGTATGAATAAGAATTGAACACTTATTATTTTTAGACAAAATTTGAGTAATTTTAAGTGATATTTGTAGGTTTTTGAGATTAAAAATGAATTGAAAACTTGAAATGATTTCAAGTATTTAAACCGAACATTTGCATTTTTATCCAAGAAAGGTGTCCTGTCTGCTAAGCAGGGGAATATTGAAATCAAAAAGACAAGCTTAAAAAAAAAGTTGAATTTTCAATGGAAACAAAAAAAAAACCTTAAAAAAATTATCCATTAAAAAATTTTAATCTGAAATTTTTTAATTTGGAAAACTCCTAATTGCAAATAATACAGTTTTAATTCCTTTGAATTTTAAATTATTGAATTTTCAAAATTGTATTTGGAAAATATTTCCTTTTTGATATTTTGGACTTGTCCTATTTTCGAAATTTTCTTATCATCTTAAATAATTGAAATTCGAGATTCTTACATTTTAAATAAAATTGTTTCATTCTATAAGCTTTAAATTAGAAATGATAACATTTTAAATTTTTTCTAATAAAATTTTCCATTTGGAATTTCCTTGAATTTTTTTTTATTCACTTTAATTTTGTCTAGAAAATTAAACTATTTTGTGAAAAATTCATCTTTTTTATTTTAAAATTCAAGTGATAGGTTTTAAAAGATTAAAAAAGATATAATACATTTTAAAAGATTTCGAAAATCTTATCAATATTTATTTTTAAATAAATTTTTATAAAAATTAATATTTATTTTTTTCAGAAATTCTAAATATATTTGAAAATAAATCGAAGTTTTCCTACAATTTTTAGAAAATCCTGCAAATTAGAAAAAAAAACTTTAAATCTTCCAGGTTTTTTTTAATATTTGGAAATTGTTTAAAATCTTTTTAAATATTCGCTTAACCTTTTTTTTTCAAAATGAAAAATCATTTTCAATTTTCCTAGGTATCTTAAGAAAATGTTTTTATTCTTTTGAAGCCTTTCAAGATTCTTAAGAAGCTTCTAATCTTTTTTAGAAATCTACAAAAATCTATATTTTGTTTTAAATTAGGCGGTGGAAAGTTGCACCGAAATTTCGGTACGATAGTCGAATTTTGTCGGCACACACTTCGTTTAAATTATTTAAAATCATTTCAAGTTCCAAGTTAATTTGGAATCTTTTCAAAACTTCTAAGTATCTCTAAAAATTATTTAAATTTTTTCTACTAATAATAAGTGTTTAATTGTTATTTATAAATTAAAATTTGAAGGAATTTTTTTCAAACTTCCAGGATTTTAAAACAAATTTTAGGAAAAATTCAATTCATTTTTAAAAAAATATTTAGAAGTTCTGAAAACATTTCAAAAATAATTTGAAAAATTTTAAATAACTTCTAGATTTATCAAGATTTTGAAAGAAAATTTTAAAGCTTTTCAAGGATGCCCAAACTATTGAAAATGAAAATACTTTAACTTCTAATTTAAGAACTGTTAAGTTTAAAAAAATGTATTTTTTATTTTTTCTAGCTTAAAATTACTTAAAATGATATAATTTTGATAATTATTAAAGCTCCTTAACTTATTCTGTCATTGAATATAAAATTTTTTAATTAAAAAATTGTTAACTTTCATTTAAAAATTTTAAAATTCAAGAGTTCTACCTTGAGTGATTTAATTTGTAGTTTATTTTTTATTACTTCAAGTGGAAAAATGTTTAGCTTTAGAGTTATAATTTTTTAATTTTATTGACCGTGAAAATTTTTTACGAGCCGGGATAAAACCGGGAATTTTTTTCATCGATTAAGACGGCCTCCCTGGATTTGTATACCAGATTTAAAAAAAATATATCCCTTCGATTTAATACATAAAAAATTGCATGACACTATTTTGCTGCTATTTTTCAAAATGTATGTTTCTATTAATACTATTTTGAATTCTTCAAATGTGTCCGAGGTCTGTGTTTGGATAATTTGTTTATAATAATTTAACTTTGATTTTTTTCGCAAATTAAGGGCGTGATTGTCCTAAGCAGACAATGGAAAAATGTTCTCTATACACCATTATTGCTCGAGCATAATTATAAAACTAAACACGTGAAGCCGCTGAACGTGACTTTTGCAGTTTCTGATCCAGATGAGGTAAGAAAATTCACTTTTTGTTCATCAGTATAAACAGTGGTGTAGTCCCAAAATAAAAAATGGCCTGGTGGTATTTTCTATAAACTACGTTACCAGTTGATTGGGGGGGGGGGGGCAAAAACTAAGGTTTGGTTATAAATTCTATTGTTTAGTTGAAAATGTAATTATTTTATTAAAAATGCAACTATACATTTAAAAAGTCATAATTTTGATCCGAAATTCAACTACATTGTAAGAAATTCATTTTTTTTTAAGTTTAAGTTTCATCTCTTTGTTTGAAAATTTAACTATTTTAAAGCAAATTCGTTTTATGTTTGGTTGAAAATAATTTTTTTAAGCTGACAATGAAACTATCTCATTTTTAGTTAAAAATGTATCTTTTTCAGTTAAAAAATTTAATGTTTGGACTCAATGCAAAAAATCTGTCATGAGAGTTGAAAACGGCCGTGCGGCGGCGCTAGTAGTAAATATGTTCTACAAAACCATGCAGTACCATAGGCAAAATGCATACAAATTTCAAAATAAATATGAAAACCCCTTTAAAATCATTTGTTCTGCAATAATTAAAAAATAAATAATGAATACACAAATGAATGAAAAAAAATTCTAATAATATATATTATTATCATATTATAACATTTTCCAAATTTCAAATAACGACAAGATCTTTAATTGACAAAAAATAAAATCTCGAATTTAAAAATATCCGAAACTAAAATTCACCGGCTTCAAGACCGATTTGTAAAATAAACGAATGATTAAATTCCCACAAATATTTCAATTCTCGATATAAGGCCAACAATTCAATTAATAATTTATTTATTATTTTCGGAAAATTTTGAATTTCGTTAAGCTTGAATTTCAGGAATAGAAATATTTATGGGAATTTAACAATTCATTTATTTTATAATGCGGCAATTTTTTTCTGGCTAATTTATGATTTTGTTATTCATTTCTTCGTTATTTTGTGTTAGTCACCGATATTCAAACACTTTTATATATAGCTATGATGAACTAATTTTTTTTATATTGCCTTTTTAAAATATAATGCTACTATATAAGAGCTCTTAAATGTGATATTTTTTAAATCAATTAGACTTTATAACGGAGCTAATATATTTTAAAATTTGTATGTCAAATTTTAAAGAAAGACTATAAACGAATATTTGTTTATCTTTGACAACACTCAAATTATTCTAAAATTATTTTTCGAAGTGTTATAATAAATCCATGCTGAAATTAAATTCTGGGAATTGAGAACAAGAAAATAAGTATTATCATCTTGTTTTTAAATTTATGTAAATCTAATTTTCATAATATTCTTGAGAAGATTTAAAAGATTCTTTAATATTTCAGGCTTGTCAAAAAGAATCTTGAAGATTTCCAAAAAAAGTTTTCATAGCATAGGATTTTACGAAATATTATGAAAAATTTGAGTCCTTTTAATAGATGTTTAGAACTTTTAGAAGTTGGGAAGGAATCAAGAAATATTTGATACATTTTCGAAAAATAAATATTGAAAATATTTTTAACTGACACGAATTACGCTTAAAATTTACGAATATAATTCCAAACTAAAAAAATAATTACCTTAAAATTTTCTAAATTTTCCGAGCAATTTTAATCAAATTTGTTTATTCTCTTGAAAACTCTCGAAATTCTTTTAAATTACACTAAATATTTCTTGAATTTACCTCATTTTTGTTCGTTTTTATTTTGCAATTTTACCAAATTAAAACATTTTGTTTTAAATTCTTCTAAAATAGTTTTAGAAATGTTAGGAAATCTTTTGTGATGTTTAAAAACCTTTTTCAATTTGTTCTTAAAGTTCATTTTTTAAAATAAAAAAATCATTTAAAATTTGCATATGATTATAAGAAAAATTCTTTTTTTTTTAAATCTTATCAGACCTTTTAAACCTTCTAATTTCTAAAAATTATTTAAATTTTGCCTGCATTTTGATTTATTCTGCAAAATAAAAAAATACCTTAAAATCTTCGTGATTCTTCTTTGATTATTTTTGAAATGTTCTAAAATCTTGTTAAATCATGTCTTCAAATTAATTTTTCGAAATAAAAAATTATTTTCTTTTTCGTAGGAACCTGCAAAAATGTCTTTCATTTTCGTGAAACTTTACAAAATTCTTTAAAAAATCTTAACAAGTTTTAATTATTTTTGAATCGTTTCAAAACTATTAAATATCTCTTCAACTTACTCAAATTTTTTCTAAAGTCATGTAATATGGCAAAATTGAGAAATTTTGCTTTAAAATCTTTCACACTTTTTAAAGATTTTAGGAAATAATTCAAAACTTTTTGTGATCCTTTTACGATTTTCTCTTCAAATTCCTTACAAAACAATCATTAAAAAATTTCCCATGAATTTTAGGAACTTTTTTTACACACTTACAAAATTCAGTTTACCTAAAAACTTTGTAAATGTTGAAAAATTAAAAAAAATGTCTCAAAGTCTTCCATATTCTTTTAACCTACATTTTAAAATCTTTAAAACTTAAAATTATTCTATGAAAATAAAACCGAAACTATTTCTCCTCAGATCTTTCATAATTATTTAATTCGGGGTCTTTGGGTGTTCTCTAAGTTCACTTTTATAACTTGAATTTCATACCGGAGCGATAATTAATGGAAATGATTTGATAAAAAATAGAAAAATACTATTAGAAAACTCATTCGTGTCATTTTCAGAACAAGTACATAAATAAATCGTTTTCTTGATATTTTTTTAAGAGTTTGTAACGCCTCAACATGAAAAAAAAATATAACAAGTCAAAGAAAGTAGAACAAAGTTACTACTAGCGCCGCCGCATGGCCGTTTTCAACACATGGGCCATTTTCTACTCTCGGCATCTGAAAACAAGATGGCGATCCCTTAGTGTTCTAAGTTGGTTAGTTCCTAATATCTTCAGCGCAGCGCTAGTTGCCCATCACTCCCTGTTTTTGCATTGTAAGCAATGGGAGTAGACCACTTTATTTTTATTTTTTAATAAATAAAATATTATTTTCGTTAAAAAAATTTTGAAATGAAAAGAATGTTACTCATTTTATATTTCAAAATAATATTCCAAACAATGTATATAAATGCTAATAGAAAATATGAATTAAAACTTCACCCAATAAACTTGGTAAAGTGGAATATTAGATTTTAATTTGAATAAAAAGTTAAATATAATCCTTTTTATATCTGAAAGCGCAGTAAATAATATTTATATTAATAAAATATGTAAATAGTTTTGTGAAAAAAGTTTTAATAGTATACAAGTTCAAACTTAATATTTGAGGATTTAGTGAGTACTTACGCTATTTAATATAATGAGAAAAATGTAATTGAAATTGAATTAAATTTTTATTCAAGAACATATAACATAAAAATATGTAAAGAAAATCAAAAATAGTTTATTCAATAATTCAAATTGTTGCAAAAGAAACTATTTTTCAGAGGAACAAATATAAATTATAATTTTATAAAACGTCTAAGATGGAAATATAATCAATGTTTTAACATCTTTGTTTTAAATACTTAAAAGCAAATATTGATAAAAGAGAGCAATTAAAGAAATTTACTATTTCATTTTTCACTGATTATTAAATAAAATGTTTTCAAATGTAAATTTAGTTAAATTCAATAAGAAATACATTACATCTATTATATATTCATAAGCGAGAGTATTCACATGGTAAGTTTAAACTTAGTACTATTCAAATTTTTCTCCACGATTTTTTTACATTTCATTAATAATATTGTTAATTTGTTTTCGACATTAAGCTTTAAGAATCATATTTTACTTTTCATTCAAATTCATATCTAAGATGATTACACTTTGCCAGGATTATTGTACGACCATATAAATCATATTTTGTCTTTAGTATTCATAAAAAATGATTGGGAAAGTATTTTGAAATGTTAAATGAGTAACATTGTTTTAATTTCAAGAATTTTTTTGCATGGAAATAACATTTTTTTAACTAAAAAATTAAAAAAGTGATTTAGTCCTATAGCTTTCTATGTAAAAACAGGAAGTGATGGGACAACTAGCGCCGTGCTGGAGATATTAGGAACTAATCAACTTAGGACAGTTGCGGGGTCAAGTTAAAATCTGAAATATGGAGAGATGCACAGGGCTGGTTGAAACTTTATCCTTTCTGGTTAAAAATGCAATTGTTTGGTTGAAATATTAAGTGTAACATGCTTTTTTCAGATTTAATCTTTTTTTGGTCCAAAAGTCGATTATTTGACCTAAAATGGAACTACTTTTTTTAAAAAATTAGTTTTTTATATTAAGTATTCATAATTATAGTTGAATATCCAACTATTTGCTTTTAAATGAACCTTTGCGTTAACATTTTTACTCTTACGTACAATTAAACTATTTGATTGAAATCAAACTTTTGGGGTGAAAAATCATATTTTTAGATTAAAAATTCAACTTTTTGTAGATAAGTCGTCTTTTTGGCTTGAAAATTAAATAATTTTGTTAAAAATTCATGTCTTTTGTTTCAAATTATTTTTTTTTCTCTGAAAATTGAACCATTTTGTTGAAAATTCGTTTTTTTGTTGTTCAAAGTTTTTTTTTAATCAAAGTTTTTATCTGAAAATTTACCTATTGAATTTTTAGTTGAAACTTTATTCTGTATATTGTATAAGTTACAAACTCAACTATTAGGCATAAAATTGATCTTTTTTGTTGAAAACTTGTCTTTTTGCGTAGAAATTCAATCTTGTTTGTCGTAAATTCCACTATTTAATAGAAAATTCCTACATTTGGTTAAAAAATCGTCTTTTTAATCAAAAAATTATTCTTATTTGTTGAAAATTTAATTTTTTGTTGGAAAATTCAACTGCGTTTTGTAGAAAATTTACTTATTTTGTTTAAAAGTTGGCTTTTTAGGAAGAAAATTATTCTTGTTTGTTACTGTCTTAAAAATTCATCTTTCTCGATTGAGAATTATCTTTCTTGTTGAAAGTACATTTTTATTAATTAAAAATGAACTCTCTGGATTGAAATTCAACTCTCTCCTAAAAAAATTACCTTTTTGTCTTGAAAATTCAAATATTTGATATAATTTTAATCTTTTTTTTTAAATTCGATCTTTTTATTGAAAATTCATCTTTTCTATGCTGAAAATTGAACCACTTGGTTAAAAATTAAACTGTTTTGTTATACATCTAATTATTTTTTGAAAATTTAACAATTTTGTTAGTCATCATTGTTGGCCGAAAATTCGACTATGTTTTTAAAAATTCATCTTTTTACAGTAGAAAAGTCATCTTTCTTGCTTGAAAATGTATCTTTTTTGTTAGAAATTAAACTGTCTTCGAGAAAACTCGTATTATTTTCTTTAAAATTGTACTATTTGGTTAACTAGTTAACTATTTTTGTGAAAACTCATATCTTTTAAAGGCAAGTTTATCCATTTGATTTTTAATCCAACTAATTGGTTGAAAATGAATTTCTTCTTTTAAAAATTGTTTTTTTTTTTGTGTGGAAAATTCATCTCTTTGGGTATAAAATCGTTATCAACACTTATTTTATTTAAAATTTGGATGGCCCATAACTGGAAAAAATTTCAGTGTACAAGAAAGTGGCTTAGTGCCGCCAGGCCTTCCAAAAAAAGTACCCTGGTGGCGCCAGGCCTTGACTACACCACTGAGTGTAAATCTTAATAAACCCTGAATACATAATTTAAAATAAATACCAGATCCTTTTTTTTCTAACCCTTCAACAATGGCAATTGTATTTGATTGTAATTGACACCACTCTAATCCTAAAGCAAAAGACTTAATGGTGACCCTGATCTCCTAGGATTACATCGAGCAATATGTAAGCGAGACGGATGAGGAAGAAATCCTAGATAATGAGAGGAGTAAGGGACCATTTTGAAATTTATTTAAAAGTTTACCAATCTAGTGATAAAATATACTTTGTTCAAATGCATTGTGTCCGCTTTTCAGTCACACTTGGGTCATTTGACCCTTAATTTTTGCAGCACCTTAAGGGGCTGTACTTAAATTACGTAACAGCTCCTGCACTCATGTACGTAATTTTTGCAAATTCGTACAAATTTTCTTCTGAAGATCATCATATTGTTTTGTTGATAAGTTAAATTAAATCTTTTTTGGATGAAAAGTTTTTTTTCTGGAAATTTATCTTTTTAATTTAAAATTTCCTCTTTTTAAGTAGAAATATTGCACCTCTCTTCGATGAAAATGCAAATGTTTTGTTAAAAATTCATATTTTTGTCTGGAAAAGTCATTTAAAATATTTCTGGATGAAAATAATATTTTGGTTGTTGAAAATTTGTATTTTTGATTTAAAATTTCATCTTTTTTAGTAGAAATATTTCACCTTTCTTTGATAAAAATGCAAATGTTTAATTAAAAATTCATATTTTTGTGTAGAAAAGTCATTTGAAATGTTTCTGGATGAAAATTCAATTTTTTTTTGTGAAAATTTGTATTTTTTATTAAAAATTTCTTCTTTTTTTAATAGAAATATTGCACCTTTCTTCGATAAAAATGCAAATCTTTTGTTAAAAATTCATATTTT
>NC_046663.1:3324856-3331989 GCF_010883055.1 Belonocnema kinseyi | reverse complement strand
ATTTAAAATTTCATCATTTTTAGTAGAAATATTCCACCTTTCTTCGATAAAAATGCAAATTTTTTGTAAAATTTCAACAATTTCCTCGAAAACATACTTTTTGTTTAAAATTCGTATTTTTGTATTGTAAAGTCATTTGAAATATTTCTCGATGAAAATTAAATTTTTTTTGTTAAAAATTTGTATTTTTGATTTAAAATTTCATCTTTTTTAGTAGAAATATAGCACCTTTCTTCGATAAAAATGCAAATGTGGTGTTAAAAATTCATGTTTTTGTGTTGAAAAGTCATTTGAAATATTTCTCGATGAAAATTCGATTTTTTTTGTTGAAAATTTGTATTTTTGATTAAAAGTTCACCTGTTTAGTAAAATTTTCGTTTTTCTTGGACAAAAATACAACTGTTTGATCAAAAATTTAACAATCTTGTTAAAATCCATGCATTTTGGTAAAATATTGACCTGTTTAGCAGAGAATTAACTTATTCTTTATAATTCTTATTTTGGTATTGGAAAGTGAACTGGAATCTTCTTCAGATAAAAATTAAACTATTTTTTTCTTTTTAATCATCTGTTTTAGAAGACATTTCATCTTTCTAGAATAAAAAAGCAACTGTTTGGTTAACAATTCAACTTTTTTTTTGGTAGTTTGTCTTTTTGATTTTAAAATTCACCTACTTTAGCAGAAATTACATCTTTTTTGGATAAACATGCAATTATTTGGTTGAAAACTCAACATTTTTGTAGAAGAGTGACGGTTTTTAGTTGAAAATCCTGCTGTTTTTTTATAATTTAAAATTTTTCGTAAAAAATTTACTTTTTATATAAAGTTAATATTTTGGGTTTGAAAAGAGAACTGACATTTTTTCTGGTTGAAAATTCAACTACTAAACAAAAATTAATTAAAAATTCATCTGATTAAAGAAAAATGTCATCATTCTTGGGTAAAAATGTAACTGTTTGTTTGAATTTTTGAACTAATTTGTTAAAAAGTGGATAAAAATGCAACTATTTGGTAGAAAGTTCAACTATTTTGTTAAAAACTCATCGTTTTTGGTTGCAAAAATGTGTCTTTTTGGATTGCAAAGTTAATTTTTTTCGTAGAAAATTGTTTTTGGTAAAAGAAAAAATCATATTTTGATCTTGAAAAGCCAACTGGAATATTTTTTGGACGAAAATTCATATATTTTTTTAAAATAAAAATTAATCGGTTTTAAGAGAAATTTAATCTTTTTTGGGTTAAAATTCAACTATTTGGTAAAGAATTCCATAATTGCGTTGAAAAGTTATCTTTCTTGGTTAAAAATTCTACCTTTTTGATCGAAATATCGATTTTTTTCACACAAACTTATTTCTTATTTAAAAATTCATTAAATTATTTTTTTTTTAAATTTGATGTTTTTTTCAAATAAAAATTTATCTGTTTTAAAAGAAATTTCATCTTTTTTTTGGTTAAATATGCAACTATTTGATTGAAAATTCAACATTTTTGTAAAAAAGTCATGGCTTTTAGTTGAAAATTCTGCTGTTTTGTTGAAAATTTAAATATTTTGTACAAAATTTATGATTCAACTACTAAAAAAAATTAATTAAAAAGTTAATCTGATTTAAGGAAAATGTAATCTTTCTTGGATAAAAGTGCAACTGTTTGGTTGAAATTTGAACTATTTTGTTAAAAAGTCATACTGTTTGATGGAAAATTCTACTGTTTTGTTGAAAATTTAACTATCTCTTAGAAAATTAACTTTTTGTTTTAAATTGCGATTTTGGTGTTAAGAAATTAAGTGAAATCGTCTTTGAATAAAATTTCATCTTAAACCAAAAAATGGGTAGTTTTTTAATAAAAATTGATCTGTTTGAGTAAAAATTTCACTTTTATTGGAAAAAATGCAACTATTTGGTAGATAATTCAACTATTTTGTTAAAAACTCATCTTTTTTGGTTGGAAAAATTCGTCTTTTTGGATTTCAAATTGAATTTTTCTTCGTAGAAACTTGTTTTTGTAAAAAAAAATCATGTTTTGATCTTGAAAAGCCAACTGGAATCTTTTTTGGACAAAAATTAATCTATTTTCTTTGAATTTTTTTTTTCTATAAAAAATTAATCGGTTTTAAGAGAAATTTAATCTTTTTTGGATTGAAATAGAACTATTTGGTAGAGAATTCAACAATTGTGTTGAAAAGTTATCCTCCTTGGTTAAAAATTCAATATTTTAGATTGAAATATCAATTTTTTTCATAGAAACTTATTTCTTGTTCAAAAATTCTGTTGTCAAATAAAAATTTATCTGTTTTAAGAGAAATTTCATCTCTTTTTGGCTAAAAATGAAACTATTTGGTAGAGAATTCAAATATTTCGTCAAAAATACATCCTTTTTGGTTGAACAATTCATCATTTTTAGTTGAAAATTTATATTTTATCATGAAAAGTCAACTGGAATCTTTTTTGGATAAAAATTCAACTATTTTTTTACAATTAAAAAAAAATTATTCGTTTTAAGAATAATTTCATCTTTTTTTTTTAATATAACCCTTTGGTAGAATATTTAACACTTTTGTAAAAAAGTGAACCATTTTGGTTAGTAATTCGTAATTTGGGATTGAATATTCAATTTTTTTGCAGAAACTTATTTCTTGTTTTAAAATTCATATTTTGATCCAGAAAAGTCAACTGAAATCTTTTTTAACAGAAAATTCCACGATTTTTGTTTGTTGAAAATGTATTTTGTTGTTTTGAAAATTCATCTGTTTTAGTAGAATTTTACTTTTTTTTTTAGGAAAATGCAACTTTTTGGTTAAAAATTATTCTTCTTGGCTTGAGTATTCAACTATTTTGTTTGAAAGGTTTGTTTGAATCAATTTATTAAGCATTTATTCAAAGATGTACATCTTTAGCAGAAAATTCATCTCTTTGGTTGAAAGTTTAACTATTTTGTTGAAAATTAATATTTTTAAATTCAAAATTCAAATACTACTTTAAACGATTGCTAACATAGTGGAAGTCTTTTTTTGTTTATTTAAAATTAATTTTTTAATTGAAAATGCAATGTTCAATTTTTTTAAGCTTGATATTTTTTAGTTTAAAATTCTCCCTTTTTTGGAAAAAAAAGAGTATTCTTGGTTTGAAATTTCATTTTTGTTCATGTTTCGTGGAAAATTAATTTTTTGCTGAAAAGTTATATTTTTTGTTTGCAAAATTTATTTCTTGAGTGAAAAATCATTATTTGCTGAAAATTCGTCTTTTTGGTTTAAAATTTTTTTGTGTGCGCATAAATTTCATCTTTTTTTATTGAAACAGAAACTATGACACTTTTTGTTGGAAATTTGAGTATATTGTTAAAAAAGCCATCTTTTATGAGAAAAAGGGCATTTTTATGTTAAAATAAATCAAATAATTTGAAAGTTTTAAATTTGTATCACATATTTTGTTAGAGTTTGTTGCATGGAGGAGGGAGTTCTTATAGAGGGCCTATAATCCATTACGTAATTTAAGTACGGCCCCTAACTTGTACTTAAAAAAACTACATCTTTTCATTCTGTGGTCTACGGGAAAACTGTGGGTTTAACTCTTTACTTTTTGTGCTTATAACACAATTCACTTACTGACATTGACGAATCAACAATAATTATAACCAAATTGCAATCAACGAAATTAAAACCAATCATTCTAAGACTTCAGTTGTAAAATAAAAATCGTTTGAGGCCGTTTAAAAACTACGTCACACTGTCAGAGGATGGAAACTCTCAAAATTTTTTTTTTCAATCCTTGGAAAAATGAAAATGAGTGATTTTTTTTACAAGTAAAGCATCTAAATGCAGACTTCACGCTCTTTTTTTCTGTTCCCCTCTTTTCCTCTTTTTAACCTGTTTTCTCGAAACTTCTTGTTTTTAATCATTTATTTTCCCCCAATTTTTAGGAAACTTTCTCTTTTTCACTTAAAATTGAACTGAATTACAGGCTTTAAAAAGCAATCTTTTTGGTCGAAAATTCAACTATTTTGTTATACATTTGTTTTGTTTTTTTGTATAGAAAATTTGTCATTTTGGATTTAAAATGGGACTTTTGGGTTATTAATGCAACAGGTTTTAATTGAAGTTTAATAATTAAAAAAAAAAAATTGTTTTAATTTATGTTTTTGGTTAAAAATAAACTTTTTTGTTGCAAATTCAAATATTTTATTAAATTTTTTATCCTTTTTGTTCAAAAATTCTAAGTTTTCGTTGTATATTCGTCTCTTTGAATAGAAAATTCGTCCTTTTGGGTTGAAAATTCGTCCTTCTAATTACAAATTTAACTTTCTTCTAAGAAAAGTCAACTTTTTAATTTTTTAAATTAAATTTTTTTGTTGAAAATGCAGCTGTTTTTGGTTGAAGCTGTCTTTTTTTTTTAATTGGACCGTTTCATTGAAAATTCATCTTTTCCGGTTTAAAGGTTAACTATTTTCTAAGAAATTTGCCTTTAGCTTGAAAATTCAAATCCTTTTGGAAAATTCATGCCTTGTGGTAGAAAATTCGTCTTATTTAGTTAAAAATTCAACTACTTTGTTCAAAATCAATTTGTTTTGGTTGAGAATTTAGCTATTTATTTGAAAATTTATATTTATATTTGAATTCAACTGCTTCTTATTTAAAATTAAGTTCTTTTTTTATTGAAATATTAACTATTGCATTTTTTGTCGAAAGTTGAACTATTTTGTTGAAATTCTTTCTTTATTTTTTGTTTGAAAATTAATTTCCTTATTGGATTTTTTTTCAATATCAAATGTTATATTTTTCACAAAGAGTTAATATTTTTTATTGAAAATTGAACTATTTGGTTGAAATTTCATCAATTTTTTGTTGAAGTTTAATATTTTTGGCTTAAGAATTCGATTATTTTGTTGAAAATTGATCTTTGTAGGTTTAAAATTCAAGTATTTGTTTAGAAATTCAACTACTTTGTTGATTTCGCTTGAATGTTTAACTATTTTTCGTCCCTATAGACTTAAAATTCATATTTTTTTGTAGAACAGTTTATTATTGTAGGTTGAAATTCAACTATTTGCTAAAAAATTCAGCTATTTTTTTTTTAAATTCTTCCCTTTCGCTTGAAAGTTTAAACCATTGGATTATGGATGCAACTGATTGGTCATATTTTTTGGTTGAACTTTAACTGTTTTGTGGCAAATTTGGCTTTTTGAATAAAAATTTTATATTTTTTGGTAGAAGAGTTCTTTGTTGAAAATTGATTTCTTTGTGGTTGAAAAATTCGAACATTTGGTTGAAAATTCATCTTTGTAGGTTGACATTTTACTATTTGGTTAAAAATTCAGCTATGTTGTTAAAACTACAACTGCTTTTGGTTCAGGTTTACTATTTTTTAAGAATTTGACCACTTAGTTAAAAATTTGTCTTTTCAGTCTGAAAATTCATCAGTTTGGATCAAAATTCAACTATTTTTTTGAAAATCGATCTTTTTGGTTGAAAATGTATCCTTCTTGGCTAAAATTGAACTGTTTTGGGTTCAAGTTTAATCTTTCTTGTTTAAGAATTTGACCCTTTGGTTGAAAAATCATCTTCGTAGGTTAAAAATTCGTCAATTTCTCTTGAAAGTTCAACTATAGGATTATAAATGTAACTTTTTGGTTGATAATTCAATTTTGTTGTTGAAAATTTAATTATATTATTGACAATTTAATTATTATGTCAAAGTCATATTTTTCGATAATTCAGCTGTTCTGTTGCAAATTCGTCTTTTTGAAAAGAAAATTCGTTCCTCTGGATTGAAAATTAATTTTTTGAGTAGAAGAGTTGCTGGTTGATAATTCATCTTTTTGGTTTCAAGTTCAATTGGTTGTGTTTGAAGTTTTGTCTTGTTTTTATTAAAATTTCGAACATTTGGATGGAAATTCATCTTCCTAAGTTGAAATTCAAACATTTTATTAAAAACTTAATTATTTTGTTGAAAATTTATCCTTTTTGCTTGAATATTATATATTATTTCAATCTAAAATACTCCATTTTTAAACCATGAAATTTGACCTTTGTTTAAAAATCTGACTGTTCATTCAAAATCAGTAATTATAAATAAATATTCAAAAATAAAAAAAAAATTTGAGCGTTAAAATTTTAATTGTTATATTTAAACAAATTTAATAATTTAAGCGACTACATTTGTCGACAAAATCCGGCTATTGATACTAATATTTCAATGTAAATAGTCCGTGGCCTAATTTGAAACAAAATATAGATTTTGGCAGATTTTTTTGGTTAGAAAAATATTTAAAAATCATAGGAAAATTGAGAATGATTTTTTATTTTGAAATATTAATTTAAAGAAAATATTTTAAAAGATTTATAAAATGATCTTAAATTATTGTAGGAGATTTTATCCATTTTTTAAATTCTGCAGGATATTAAAAAAAAATTGTTAGAAAAATGTTGGGAAGATTTTGAATAATTTAAAAAGATGTTTAGAAGTTCTGAAAAAATAAAATTAAAAAATTAAAAATTTGAAAGCATTTTAAGAGTTTTTGAAACTATTTAATGTAACAATAATTTAACTTTTAATTTAAAAAGTGTTCAGTTTCTTTAAATAATTGTAATCGTTCAATTTGAAATGTTTCTAGCTTAGAAATACTTAAAATTATATAATTTCTAAAATTTTAAATGAATAGATTGATACTTCAATTTAGAACACTGAAAGTGGTAACCTGCATTTAATTTAAAATTGTTTAGTTGAAAAGTGTTAGTAACTTTCATTTTATAGTGTAAATGATTGAATATTTGAATACAAGATTTTTTAATTTTAAAAACTTCAAACTTTAATTTTAAAAGTTTAAAATTCAAGAGTTTCACTTCTAGTTCACCGGAAATTCTTTTCTTTGATTGAAACGGCCACCCTGTTTTTTGTCGAAAACTAATTTGTTTCTTGAAATTATTATATATTATGCAAAAAATCCTCAGCCTTTCCTGTTGAATTGAACATTAATTTTATTTGACAGAATTTATTTCCTTATTTTCGTGAAAAATCACCATTTTTTTCCTGTTTTGAGAGCTACGAGGGTAGTTCAATAAGTCCTTAGAATGAAGTATAAAAACAATTTTTTTTGGGTAGATTTTTTTTTATTTTTCAACATAATCTCCTTGGAGCTCTAT
>NC_046663.1:3309302-3324756 GCF_010883055.1 Belonocnema kinseyi | reverse complement strand
CCAAAATGCAGTACCTAAACGTACTTTATTGCACTCTAATACATTTCCCAAAGTTTCAGCTCGATATTTTATTTACAAAAAAAGTTCTTAGTTTAAAAAAAAACATTCAGTCAACTGAAAAACTGTGATCGGTAATATAGGTATTTAGCTGTGTCACATGCCCTTAAATTATCTACAAATAATTTACAGTAGATAAGAATAAATTTGAAAAATTAAGAAAATTTTATTTTCGCGATTGGCACTGCTTAGCTCATTGAAATTTAGAGTCTTTGTATAAACTGTGAGAGAAATTAATTTTTTATTCCGAATCAATGAAAATAGATGCTACTTGAAAATTGTTTAAACAATTTTTATACATAAATTTACAGTTTGCATATTTATTAGTGAATAGACTTAATTGTTTACCTAATCAATTAAGAATCAATTTTTCGATCACTCGTTGCTATGAACTTTCCCAAATGGAAAACAATTAGTAATCAGTTGAATAATTTTTGTAAACAAAATTTGGAAATTATTATAGCGAAAAGTAATTTCAAAGACGTTCATAGTTGTTTCCTTAAAAAATTGTTCTTATTCGTTGAAAAAAGCCAAACTCTAAATGAAAAAAAGAATGGTTTTAAATTTGTTTAAATCATTAATTTTGTCAAGCATCCTGGAAAAAAGTCATCGAAAAAATATTCTTAGTTAATTCTGTAAAAAAAGCTATCCTTTTCGTTGAAAATAGCCAAAATTTGAATAAGTTTCTGAACATTTTTAAAACAATTAATAATCCTTGGGAATTCGCAAAAGCATCCTAGAAAAAAGTAATTGGCAATATATTCTTGATTAATTCAGTACAAAATGTATTCTATTTGCTGACAAATACTTAAACTCTTGATTTTTGTTATGAGCATGGTTTAAAAAATTAATTATTTTGAATTTTCAAATTATCATGGCAAAAAGACATCTAAAAGACATTCTTAGTTGATTTCATAAAAAATTGAGCGTATTCTTTGAAGAATAGCCAAATTCGGAATTTTTTCAGGCATACAATTTAACTAATTAATATTTGTTGTAAATTTAGATTCCGTAAAAAATTGTTCATATTCGTTGAAAAATAGCCAAACTTTGAATATATTTAAGAGAGTTGGTTAAATAGTTAATAATTCTTGGGAATTTGCAAAGTATCGTACAAAAAGCCATTGAAAAAATATTTTTAGTTAATTCTGTAAGAAATTGATTTTATTCGTTGTAAAATACCTAAGCTCCGAATTTTTTTATAAACTTCGTGTAAAAAATTAATAATTATTTTGAATTTGCAAATTGTAATAGCAAAAATCATCAATAAGACATTCTTAGTTGATTTAATACAAAAACATTTAGCGTATTCGTTGAAAAACAGCCAAACTTTGATTTTATTTAAAGCAATAATAATACTTATAAATGTGCGGAGCATCGTAGAAAAATCACCGGAAAATATTCTTACTTAATTAAAAAAGAATCGATTCTTTTCGTTGAGACATAGCCAAACTTTGAATATGTTTATGATAATTGGTTAAATAATTAAAAATTCTCGGGAATTTGCAAAGTATCGTAGAAAAAAACTCATTGGAAAAATATTCTTAGTTCTGTACAAAAATTGATCCTATTCGTAGTAAAATACGCAAGCTTTGATTTTTAAAAAATGAAAATTGTTTAATGAATTGATAATTATTTTGAATTTTCAAAATATCGTACCAAATAGTCATCGGAAAGATATTTTAAGTTTATTTAATCAAAACTTGAGCGTATTCTTTGAAAAATAACCAAATTCTGGGTTTTGTTTATGAAAATTGTTTAAAAATTCTCTCGCATTTTTGCATACTCAAACTGTGGTTTTCAATTATCAAAACAGTGCCAATTCCGAAAAAAAAATTTTGGTAATTCATTAATTGACAACGCAATAAACAATTTCTTGATTCGAAAGCAATTTATAAAATTCAACAATTTTAATTGTTCCATTTTAACATTTGTAATTTATAAGTGTAAGTGTTGAATTTTAATGTATAAATAACAATTTAACAATTATTAATTTAGACTTGAAATAAAAATAATTTAACTTCTAATTTAAAAAGTGTCCAGTTCAAAAAATGTAATTGTTAAGCTTCAATTTTGAAAGCTATAAATCATCTATAAATTATAGTTTAGTATGCTGGTTACATTTCTAAGAAAAAATCCAGTTTTTCAAAGAAAAATTCCCTTATTTTTCCTACAATTGACCTGCTCGTCTACTGTGATCCCTGAGAGCTTAATAAAAAATAGATGCATTTTATCAAGGCTAATGTTAATTTCTAATTATACCATAGTTCAAGTTTAATCCCACCATCATCATTGTCAGAATCGGTAATTTTTTAGGGTTTTAAAATCAATTAACAAATTTTAAAACCCTAGTTTTCATTATTAAAAAAAGTCACATAGTTTCATCCAAAGATCATGGCACTTACACACCCCGTTATGTTTGCTCAGATATTCTACATTTTATTTCTTTACGACTAAATAATGTTCCGCCGCTTCCTTTTGTGGATAATAACGTATAGTGTTTAACTTGTTTACTCTTAACGAAACAAAAAATGGCTTGCTATGGGATAACTAGCTATTTGTGGTGATGGTTTGACGGTACCGGTAAGCTCTCCTCGTGGGAGAGATACCACTCCTTTATCAACACCGGTTGCAGTCCCGGACTCACTAACCTCTCCCTCTCCACCAGTTGCTCTTTCAAAGAAAAAAAGTTCGCTGCAACCTACCCAAGTGCCTGTTAGTACCCGTGCCAGTATTGTCTTTCCATTGCTTGCAAGTGGAGGATTGTTTAACCAGCCAAGAGAACCCAACATCAGTGAGTAACCATCGCTTTCTGATTTAGGAGCTTACTGACAACTCGTTTAACTTTTAATATCCTCAGGCCTTGGACTCATTGACAACTCATTCGGAATTTTCTTGAGTTTATTTAAAATCTTCTTGATTATTTTAAAGATTTCAATATCTTGAACAGATTTCAAAGGATTTTCGAGTATTTAAAAAAAATCAAAGTGAGATCGGTTTAGAGCCAAGCTTGACTGTCGAAGTGATTCGTCTTCGTGAAATTGATTAAAACGTTAGCGTCCGTTTGTTGGCTCCACTGTATCCTCACAACCTTTTCAGAGTTACCGCGAAAAAAACACTCTCTAGCTTCTTTAGGAAATGAGCCCAGGTCCTTAAGATTGCAGGTCTGATACTCTACCAACTGAGCTACGGAAGACGAGAACACTTTCTTCACATTCTCCTTACAAGCAGAATGTCAACGTCATTCTTTATACTTGTAAGATTTTTCTTTCTAAACATCAAACTCATATTTTATTATTGATGTAAGTTATTTGACCATGGAAATTATTTAATAGTTTAAGATGTTAATTTTGTTTGTCTGCTTGGTCATAATCAATATTATTAAAATATTGATTCATTTTTTAAGATCGCGAAAAAACGCTCTCTAGCTCCGCTGGGATATGAGCCCAGGTCCTTCAGATTGCCGGTCTGATGTTCTCATTTCTCCGTAGCTCGGTTGGTAGAGCATCAGACCGGCAATCTGAAGGACCTGAGCTCATATTCCAGCGGAGCTAGAGAGCGTTTTTTTCGCAATCTTAAAAAATTAATCAGTATTTTAATAATATTGATTATGATAAAGTAGACAAACGAAATTAACATCTTGAACTACTAATTAATTTACTTGGTCAAAAAACTTACATCAGTAATAAAATATGAGTTTCATGTTTAGAAAGAAAAATCTTACAAGTATAAGGAATGACGTTGACATTCTGATTGTAAGGAGTTTTTGAAGAAATTGTTCTTGTCTCTCCTTAACTCAGTTGGTAGAGCATCAGACCGGCAATCTGAAGGACCTGAGCTCATATTCCAGCGGAGCTAGGGAGCGTTTTTTTCGCAATCTTAAAAAATTAATGAATATTTTAGTAATATTGATTATGACCAAGTAGACAAACAAAATTAACATCTTAAACGATTAATTAATTTCCCTGATCAAAAAACTTACATCAATAATAAAATTGATGTAATTATTATTTCTTAAATATTAATAAACTTTTACTTTTATATTAATTACTCGCGCAAGCCATTTCTGCCCGCCTCCCACTCTTAATCCAGACTTATATTTAAGCACTTAATTTAATTTTCTAACAAATCAGAAGTGGGATGGCGGGCGAGTTGAATTAAGACGAATTCCATGTGTGCGTATGGTAGGATTTCGGAGTTGGAGGCCGACGTTGAAAGACAAATGGTCCAAAGGGCCGGAGAAAAACCAATCTTCGAGGCTGAAGCAAATCGGCTGAGGGCTACGCTGGAACAAGTTCAGAAGGACGGTGCTTTGGCGGAACCACGAACGGCTGGTAGGGCCTCTAGTAGTGAGCATCACGTTGGAACAGGCAGTATTGAAGAGGGCTTCGTACGCGCACTTTCATCGATAGAGGGCGCGTTATCACAACTGCATACCTCTATATCAGCTCAAGCACAGCAGCAGCAAGAAATGACAAGCAGAGGAGTACAGCCGATTATCGGAGATCCCAGGCCTTTAATCCGCGAATTCCATGAAAGGGAAACACCTGAACCAGCATGTTCTTGTTTACGAGATCTTTACAAACTCTGCTACATCGTACGAGTGGACAGATGTAGTGATTTTTAGTGTTGACAAAGCGCTGTTGAGGGGAGCCGCAGTGAAGTGGTCGATGTCAGTATCAGCTGAGTTAAGAAATTTTGAAGCGTTTGCGTGTGATGGCAGCTCGTGAACAAAGTTTTCTCGAAACTTTTCAAGAGTACGTTCTAAATAAAATATGGCTCTGTTCAGGACTTGATTTATCTGTGATGAGATAGCAGCAGGTTTACTATCGAAAGATGCTGCTAATGTAATAATTTTGTGTAAATTTGCTGCAACGGACGAGATTCTTTAAGAAAGTTTTGAAAGGCTGGATAGTTCGAGGCGTCAACGAATTCGAGAAAAGAAAGAAAGTGGGAAAAGCAGCAGTTCATTTCTTCCCAGAACCTCGAAAAATAATACTGGAACAACAGGAATCAAGAAAGAGACAGCAAAAGAAGAGGATAGGGGTAACACATCGAAGATGTCTTTAACTGCAGGGAGTACGACGTGTTATAATTGTAAGTCTGTTGGTCATATTTCTAGAAATTGTCCAAATCCGTGTAGAGAAGTAAGATGTTATTTATGCAAACAGATAGGACATGTAGCTTCACGGTGTAAGAATGGAAAGAAAGATAATAAAGTGTCGAATGCAGTGAGTGTGTTGAAGAATAAGGTAAACGCTTGGAAGATCGATAAACTAAACTTGTGAGAATTTTGTCATAGAGAGTGTCTTAAGAAATTTCTAACACCAGAAATAAATAGTAAACAAGTTGGCTTTATTTTAAAATTGAAGTTAAATTGACATTGCGTCCTACACCAATTTTATTTCACATCACGCCACACCTTCGCCATGAACGCAAGCCAGCGATCCTCTCTCTCTCTCACCCCTCTCCAACTTGACTCCTTTCCTGTTATAGTCAGTACTTAAGTTTTTGACTCACCAATTTTAAAATTGCAATAAAATATAAGCTAACAGATCCGGCCGTCCGATATTTGATTGTCCTCAATCTAATTTAAGTAAGAAATATAATTAAAATCTTTTATAATCTAAACTGTTTCATACATGTTGAACCTAACGCTGGCGCTAGTTCCTATCTAATACTATAGAACATAATCCTTTTAAGTATTTTGGTGGTCGTCTAAACCGGATTATGGGCTCTCGTCGATTTCCTTGTGGCTCCGTGGGTCTTCGTTGCATCTCTAGCAATTTCTTCACCTGCACGATCTGATTCATTTTCCTCTTGAGAATGTTGTGTCAGATTTTCTTGATCATGATCGCTGACATCTTCTTCCTTCATGTCCCCATCCTACTCACTCTCATCTTCATCGTCATAGTCTCCTTTTCTAGGTCGCCAAGGTTTCAATTGAGATGCATGAGCCATAGCTGCATACGTTCTTCCAGCTTCAGTATGCTTGAGTTGCACTATTTTATACGTATCGTGTCCCAACGACTCCATTACCATCATTAGACCCCTACATTCGGGTTGAAGCTTCGTTGTGTCTTCTGTATTTTCGGTTGCTCGCTTCACAACTACAACTACTCCAGGCTGGTATTCTTCATAATCGCAACGCTTTTTGTCCTCACGTTCTTTCATTTTCAGCTACTTGTCTTCGATGTTGTATCGAACTTCGTTCTGAATCTGCTCCACTGTCTCGATTTCATCCGTCACGATTTCCGCCCCAAGATTACTGAGTCGTCCTTCATTGTATCGAGGTTGGTACCCATGCAGCGCTTCAGAAGGACTGCATCCAGTGGTTTTTGATCGAGCTAGGTTGAGATGACGTTCAACGTCGGCTATTCGTTCGTCCCAACGATCTTCTTGTCCTCGGGAAAATGTTGATAGTAACATTGGTACCAGGACTCGGTTAACACGTTCAGCCATCCTATTCGCTTGAGGGTGGCTAGGTGAATTTAAGGTGTGTATCTCATCGTACTTGTTGCAGAAGTCCTCGAAAACCTTAGCCGTGAAAGCAGTTCCACGATCCGATATTAGCCTTCTCGGAACACCCCATTGCCGGAATATCTGTTCCATCGCCTTTGCTGCTTCTTGTGTCGTTGTATCTTTCGCAGGATTCAAGATGGTATACCGAGTGAAGTTATCGGTAACCACTAACAAATGAGACCTCCCTCGCCGACTCTTCGCGAAGGGTCCCAAATGATCCACATTGATTAATTCAAAGGGTCTATTACCAGGTGGAATTGGATGCAACTTACCCGGTTTCTTTTCTGCCGGACATTTGGTTAAATCACAGTCAGGACACATGGAAATATGCCTACGTACATACCTCTTCATCCTAGGAAACCATTATTACCTCTTGATCTCTGCCATTGTTCTGTCTACAGCGAAATGTCGTCGGAGATCATGGTATCTCACCACAATCGACTTGCGCATAAGCTTCGGCACCACAATTCGCCATCGTTCCATTTTTGTTGTTTCAGGTTTTCCATTAGGTATCTTCTTTCGCCGCGTCTTGCTCTCTATATCACTTTCTTTTCGGTAGATCAGTTGCTGCTCCATCTTGAATCCGTCGACTCATTCTTTCTCCGCTTTTGTTCTATCTTCGTCCTCCTGCTCCAATATTTTGGACAATTGAATAAGCTCCGGATCGGATCTTTGTATCGCCAGACCTCAGTCATTGTGATAAAGACCATTCGCTGATCCAAAACTTCTGTCCAGGTGACAATGGGATCTCCAACCGGCGCTCGACTAAGCGTATCTGCATGCACCATTTTCGTTCCAGGTCTATGTCTCTCCGTAAAAGTATATTCCTGGATTAATTGCGATCATCTTGAAATTTGTGGATTCTTCGTGGCGTTGGCATTCATATAAACTAATTCCTGACAATTCGTTACAACTGTGAACTCAATGTCCACTAAAAATGCTCATAATCGGTCAATGGCCCACACTACGGCCATCAATTCCAACTTCGTCGAGTGATACATCTTCTCGGCAGGTGTCGTTTGTTTGCTCACAGCGTACACAATGTGAAACAAGCCATCTGATCTCTTTTGCATTAGAATACCACTAAGACCACTCGCGCTTGCATCAGTGTGCAACCCCGTGATTGATGTAGGATTATAAAGTGCCAGGACAGGTTCCACAAGCAGGTTTTTCTCTAGATCCTCGAATGCTTGTTTTTCCTTCTCCGTCCACTGAAAAGGAACTCCCACCAGAGTTAAACGTGTTAAAGGTTCGCTTTTTACCGCAAATCTAGGAACGAACCGTTGAAAGAATCCAGTAAGTCCAATAAATCTTCGCACATCATCAACACTACGTGGTTCTGGAAAATCGCGTATTGCGTAAAGCTTTTGCAGACTCGGTCGTATTTCATCTGCAGAATTTCGATACTCGAGATAGAACACCTCTAGTGCGTCAAATAAACATTTATCTGGATTCAATGTGAGTTCCGTCTTCTCCAATGCCTAAAGAATTGTGTGTAGTCGCTCCATTAGGTTTTCGAAATTCCTTGTTGGGATGATAATATTATCTATGTACGCTAAGGCCACCTTATTCTTCAGCCCTCCCAAGACCTTGTTCATTAATCGACCAAATTCGTATGGTGAGTTCATCAGGCCAAACATCATTCTGTTCAGCTCGCCAATATCATCTGGTGTGACAAACGCCGTTTTCTCCTGATCTTTCGGTGCCTCAGGGACTTGTAAATATCCATGTGCAAGATCCAAGGTCGCGTATATCTTGCTTCCAGCTGGGTATCCTAGTTAGTGGATCCTGATTTTCTTCCAGTATTTGATTTCTTCTCAGATTGACTTAATTTTTCGGATTCTCCTCCACGTGGCCTGTCAGGTTTTTCTTCGTGCTTTCCTTTAGGTCGACTCCTGACAGTATTGCTCCCCTCCAAGTCAGTGAGGTCATCCAAAAATTCGTCCTCTGAAACGTGTCTACGTGCACTTAACTGTAAGTACAAATCTCCGGACCGCAGACCCGACAGGATTTGCTTTTTGGTCTCCGTGAGGTCTAAATTCAATTTTCTGCACAGATACATTTTATGTACCACATATGTCATGGTATCTTCATTTGGTGGCTGCTTTTTGTCGGATAGCATTCTCCAAATTTCCGAAGTCGAATGGTCACGAATAAAAATTCTTCGGAACCTTCTTTTGAAATTTTCCCACGACTTGATTAGGTGATGTTCCGCCGACCACCACTCATGAGCCGTATCCGATAAACCTGTGATCGCCGCCTTCAGGATTGTCGCTGATTCCCATTTAAATAATTTGGTTATATCCTCGATGTCCTCAAGCCAAATTTCCGCCGCTCGTGGTTTTCCTTTACCATTAAATTCCTTAACCTTCGAAACTATAGGTTGTATAAAACGATTTCTGCCCTCAGACTCCGATTTCGGTGCTTCCGCATTAGCACCCACTAACACCCTTAACAATGAAGGATTTTCAATCAGTAATTTCTGACTGTCAATCATTAATTTAGCCAGAAGGTCATTGACAGTCTTGCCCGAACCACCACACCCTTCAGCTCTGGCTCGATCGGCCTGATCCCGATGCGCTATCCTCTCCGGTTCTTGAACGTGTTTCAAGGTAGAAATGATTCGCGATCTGATATTGGCTTCGATCAGCTGGCGAGTCACGTTCCACATTACCGAAATCTGCCAGCCAGTTACTACGATCGCGCTCGAATTGTTCCCACTCTCTCGCAGGCACCGACATATATTGAGTTCTTTGTCTATCATTCTTTACTAAAAAACTATGATCGCGCGTTTCGCGTTCTTGACCTCGCGGCGTATTTTCGACTAGATCACTGCCACGACTGCCCCTTCAATCTCTATTACCAAATTCACTGTCGCCATATTGTCTATCGCTTGAATTTACAAGTCTATCCGGCGAATTTGACGAGGCACTCATTATTTACACCGTACGTACCTTGAAATATCCTGGAATGTGTTGGGAAAACATCCTACTTCTGATTGTAAGATCGATAGAAATACTTTAATCAAAAGGATAAAGATCACTTCAGATAATAAGTTCCTTAGTTCGTTGCCACGTGTCCACCAATCACTAAACTTGTCAGAATTTTGCCATAGAGAGTCTTTTAAGAAATTTCTAAAACCAGAAATAAATAGTTAGAAAGTTGGCTTTATTTTAAAGTTGAAGTTAAATTGAACATTGCGTCCTACACCAATTTTATTTCACGACACGCCACACCTTCGCCATGAACGCACGCCAGCGATCCTCTCTCTCTCTCACCCCTCTCCAACTTGACTCCTTTTCTGTTATAGTCACTACTTAAGTTTCTGACTTGCCAATTTTAAAATTACAATAATATATCAGCTAACACGCTAGTAGTAGTGAATTTCAAAAAAGGAGCCTGACAAATTTATTCAAGAAATTCACATGGGTGAGGTTAGGTTATGCGCTTAAGTTGATCTTGGTGCATCGGTATGCACTATTCATGCCTCAGTGGTTCTCAATGAATATTTATCCGTGATTCAAAATAATTATAAATTAGGGGGATTTGGAAACAGTGAGGTTATCTCACCTGGAATAGTAACTCAAAACGTCGTAGATATTTACTATACGCGTATTGGATATGAACTAAACTTCATGAACGTAGATCCTAGTATTTTCGAAGATTATGATGCTGGGCAAAGGTGCTTGATTACAGAAGAGAATAAGGAAATAGAGCCCTGTACAGTTAACTTCATTAAACTTTACTAAGATGTAGGAGTTCTTGAATTACCGATTACAAATTTTCGAGATGAGTAAATTAAAAAAGGACAGAAAATAGGGGGTGATATACTCGAAATTGAGGAAGCACCTCTGAGACTAAAAGGCGATAAACGTATATCAGACGCGGAAGTTTACACGGACGAACAAGTCACGTTTTTGCAAAGAAAACAACTAATTAATTTACTCGAAGAAAAATTGGATTGCCTCGCGGGTGATATTACTGATTTCGGTTGTACCAATAAAATCGAAATGGAGATTCAGTTAAAATAATGAGCAAATCCTTTTCAATCAAAGCCATGCCGCCTTAATGCTAAAGATCGGGCAGACTTAGAGAAAATAGTTCACGAATATAAAGAAGCTGGCATTGTTTCGGAAACAAATTGTGAATTCGCGAGTCCTGCTTTTATAATTCGAAAGTAAGATGGTGGTAGACTATCGTAAGTTGAATCAAATAAGAAAGCCGTATTATTTTCCGATACCTAACATTGATGATTTTATTGAGAAAGTTTATGGGGCGCGGTACCTTGCAACGTTCGATCTGGCATCGGGTTATCTACAAATATCTATGGAAGAGAGTTCACGCGGCAAAACCGCTTTCATAAACGAGACGCAAACAGGCGAGTTTAATAGGACAATATTCAGTCTAGTAAATGCTCCTATGTATTTTGCCAAACTAATGCATCGAGTATTAGGGATTGCACATAGGAAGGGTATGACAATAACCTTCTTCGATGATAATTGTGTATTTGCAGAAACTTGGAAAAATCTGTTACAAAACCTACAGGAAATTCGTGATTTACTACGTGACGCGAACCTAAGTCTGAATTTAAGTAAATGTCGTTTCAGAATGCGGCGAGTAGAGTACTTGGGATATATTTTTGGGGACGGAGAATTGAGGCCAGGTGAAATAAAAATATTAGCGGTAGACAATTTCCCGAGACCGAATAACTAGCTTTTATTACATGCTGATAGGCAAGAAGATCCCTTAAGATGGGTCTATGCTAGTAACAGAAGAACCACTGAGATCGAACGACTTTATCACTCAAGTCGTCTTGAGTTACTTGCAATTGCATGGGCTCTCCGACACCTACGGAATTTTTTAATTGGAATCACATTCGTAATAATAACTGACTGTCAGTGTTTGGTTAATTTGAATGCATGAAAAATACAAAATCTTCCAATTTCCCGATGGATGAGTGATATAAATGATTTTACTTCTCAAATTAAATATCGAAAGGGAGAGAGTATGATGCATGCTGACGCATTATCGCGTGCCCCAGTAGACAATTTTCACTCCAGAGAGATTAAAGATCAGATTTTAACTATTAAAACACTTATTATTAAGCAGCCCTAATTTTTCGAAGAAGCGATGAAAAAGCGTTAGAGATGATCGAGATTCTAAGAAAACATGAAAGCGAGAGAACGAATCTAATGAAGAACAAGGTTAAAGATTTTGTTCTGCGGACGGTTTATTTTATAAACAACTCCAAAAGGGGACTCGAGTAAAAGAATTGTTTTATGTTCCAAAACATTACAAAAGTCTATAGTTATTAGGTATCATGACTTATATAGCCATTTTGGAGTTGATGAAACTATCAATCGAAATACGGATCAGTTCTATTTTCCGGCACTAAGGCGTTATATAAAGATGCACATCCGAAATTGTTTAAAGCTTATTCTTGCTAAGAATAAAGCTGGAAAGATAGAAGGAGAATTGCACCCTATTCCACCAGGCCGTAGGTCTTTTCAGATTGTACGTTGCGACCATGTAGGATCATTTCCTAAAACCTCTCGTGGCAACCATTATGTCATTGGTTTCATTAACAATTTAACAAAAACTTTGCAAGTTTAAAGTCTGTTAAAAATGTAACTGCTGTTTGGGAAATAAATAAAACTCAAGAATTTTTAGAAATGTTTTGAGTGCCGGAATGTCTAGTTACGACAGAGGGACTTGTTTAACGCCTGAAAGTTTTCAAAGTTTCTGCCTTAAGCATGTGATTAAGCAAACGCTTAATTCCAGTCGTCACCCTTAAGCGAACGGATTGATAGAGATACTGCATAGTGCAATTATTCTGTTAATGGAAATTGCGACCCAAAATGGAAACACAAATGATTGGTATTTGCACGTCAAGAAAATTGAACGCGATTTAAAATCTACTGTGAGTAAGTCTCTAGGTATCAGCCTATTCGAAGCTTCATCAGGTTACATACCAGATTTTACGATGGCGAACATAGAAAAGTTACAGCAGCCAGCGAACATACACCCACCCGAGCGAATTACAAGAAAAATTTCGAGAGAAAATATTGTCAGAACAAGCGAAATATAAATCTTATTACGATGCTAATAGGAACCAGACTGTAAAATATGATTTAGGCGACATTAAATTTCTCAAGGTAAATCCTATTGCCACAGGGTTCTCGACAGAGCTTCAGTCGACTTATAAAGGGCCATTGGTCGTCATTGGTATTGAGATCAGTGACACGTATAGACTTAAGAAATTGAATTAAAGTTGTGATAGAAATTTTCAAACAACGGCCCATGTGAGCCAATTGAAACTTTGGAGTGATTCAAATTGCGAGAATGACAGTGAGAGTGACAATGAGTCAAATATCAGCAAAAATTCATATCAAAGTAATCAGAGTGATCATGTTGAGCGCAAGAATAGTAAGCAATTAGTAACCAAATAGTAACCAAAGTAAAAAATTGATAATAGCTGTTTAAGACCTTTTTTATTACGAAAGATACCCATGTACTTAAAAGATTACAAGTGGTAAAATTTAAAACCAAAAAGAAATTATTTGTCTTAAACTGCCGTCAAAAAAGAACCAAAATTTTGGAGGACCAAACTTCGCATATGATGGCCGATTGTTATAAACTAAAATTTAATTCTTAATTTGATATTATTACTATTATGGAGAATGTTCTAGAATTTGAAATGCGCATGCGTGAGAATATAAAGGATGCCGGGAAACAAAGGACGAGGAGTAGTAGGTTTTGGGCTATGAACGCGAGAGCTTGGGCAGTGTGCTGCGTGAACAAAAGGCTATTTCAGCGAGAAGGAGTCTTCCTTGTTGTGTCGTGTGAACGTTACTTATTGTCGTCAAGACTAGTTTAGAGCCAAGCTTGAGTGTCAAAGTGATTCGTCTTCGCAAAATTGATTAAAACCTGATGCTCCATTTGTCGGTTCCACCATAGCCTCACAACATTTTCGGAATTACCGCGCTATTAAACTTGATGTCATTATTATTTCTTAAATATTAAGAAACTTTTACTTTTATATTAATTAATCGCTCAAGCCATTTCTGCCCCCTACTCCTCATCCCGACTTATATTGAAGCAGTTTATTTAATTTTCTAACAATCTCTTGCTTGGTCTTGATTTACCTGATCCAGAATCGCTTAGTTCTGTTGCGTCGAAAAACGATTCTAGTGTCGAGTGTCTATGGGGACGGATCTCGTGGCGAATCGGCAATTCTGTGTCAATGTACCGGATATAGCGGATGGGGGCTCAAGTCGGTATGATAAAGACTTTGAAAATTTGGAATATGAGAGACAGCACAGGGAATTTCGTAATCGGTCACTTACGCCCGGTGACAGAGAGGATTTGCATTTTCAACGAACCTAGGATTCAAGAAACCCCCATGGAAGCTTTTGAACTGCGAACGTCGGATCGGCATCAAATGAACTAACACATATATATCTTCGAACAATGAGTCACCGATTTATCGAGGATGATGCAGTTCACGGTTAATGAGAATCAAAAGAGAGATTTATGACTTGAAAGAACAATCGATCGGTTGTCAAGTGATCACTTAGTGTCGGAACTAAGAATTTCTTCTGTTCCGGCGAATTTTCACATCTCGCCGGATCTTTCTAAGGCTATTGCTACGTTTAAGGGCAAAGCTGATAGTGGGGCAGCCCGCGAATGGCTAGATAATTTAAATCCGATGAGTTTACTTCAGCTTAGGTCACTTAGTTTCTCGTTCGAAATTACTAGAGCTCATCTTAAAGGCGGGGCCCTGCATTGTCCAAAAGGCTTTTCGAAAATTGTAGCAAGATGACCGATCGAACATGGAAGAAAGAAGAATTTATCGTTAGCTATTTTTTGAAAAAAACTCGCCTTTTTCGAGTTTTGGGACTGACAGAGATTGTAACTCGGCAGAACTGAGGGAAAAATTAATTGCTGTGTTAGATGATCTAGAGAAGGCAGGACTGACAATCAAACTGTCAAAATGTTCCTTTCTAAAATTTATCTCTAGTTTGTAATTTCCAAACATGGGTTGGAACCAAATGAAGCTACAATTTAAGCGAAACGACAGGGACAAAACGTTGAGGAAGGTGCAGCGAGATATAAATGAATCGCTTAATCAAACGACCGAAAGAAGCCCATTTAAGCTTCTATATGGATATCCTAATCGTCACGATGAAGGTGATTTGAGACATCTAACAATAGAAGACGAAAGTCGGTACGTATCGTCTGCAAACCTGCAAGAGGAAGCGCGAGTTAAAATTCCGGAAGAACAAGCCAGATTCAAAGAACGATATTATAAGAACAGATCGGAAAATGTGCGACATGAGGTTGGAAACATCGTTTATGTGAAATCGGTACCAACTGCCACTGGAGAATAGACGAAACTCCAGAAAAAATACAGCGAGCTTCTAGTAATAACGAGAACTTTACCCGGGGACACGTATGGGTTTGGCAGACTTCATAATGAGAAAAACCCGGGGGTATGTTACACCCCCCAATACGAGTCAGCTAAAAATTTGGCGACCCAGCGAACTTAAAAAAGAAAAGGCACTTGACCTTGGGGAAGGTTGTTCTGAAGATGAAAGCGATTCCGAAGAAAAAGTGGTCCTAATGTAACTTTGAGTTCCGTTTAATTAATTATTAATTAATTAATAAACCTCTCACGAAAACGTTTTTAACAACTGGGAGTTTCTGATAGGATTTTACGAGATTTTTTTGTATTTATATTATATATCAGATTGAGAAAATAGTTAATCCCTCGATGTACGAGGGTGGATTGATAAGTTTCCGGCCTGACCAAGAGATGGCGCCACTAGGCCTACCTTGAGGTGGCGTTCTGTAGTACCATCCTTAGATAGCTTGT
>NC_046663.1:3306840-3309202 GCF_010883055.1 Belonocnema kinseyi | reverse complement strand
CAGCCTTGGAGGAGATTATGTTGAGAAATAAAAAAAAAAAAAATTCTTAAAAACGTTGTTTTTCTTGGTCAGGCCGGAAACTTATCAATCCACCCTCGTAATATTTAAAGCATTGCATGACACTATTTCCCTACTATTTTACTAAGCTTATGCTACCACTGTCGCTTTTTTGAGTTTCTCATCAGAGTCCGAGGCCTGTATCTCGAATGACAAGAAAAATATTTTGTCAACAAAATTTGTATTTGATTAGGCTATGGTACTCTGCGAGAGGATAAGACACCTCAGATTTATGTCTCGCATTCTCACCAACTCGGATCCAATCCAAGTATCTATTCCGGAGGCGGAGGTCATGGTAGTCAACACAGCACTGGAAGTTTGGACCAGATTACATCACCAACTGGATTCAATTCAAGCAGACCAGTTAATGCAGGCGAAGATTTGTACAGTTGGATGGCCAAGCAGCAAGAATTTATAAAAGAGAATGACAAGGGGCATCTAAAAGGAAATTGGGCAAGTATTTTATTTTTGGCATATATCTTGTAGCATATCGGAAAGAAACGCTTCAAGTAACGAAGAGAGGAGTGATTGCGACTTACAATTTTTAATCTTCATTCATTAGGTCTTTCGAACTGAGCAAAAGAGCGCTAAGGTATTTTTTAAGAATTATCTAGAGTGTATTGTTGGTCACTTTCAATAGCTCAATTAATGCATAGTGGGATAAACCAACTTTAATTTCAAGGTCCTTTTATATAAGATTGTCCGATAGATTATGTTAGTCTATAATCCCACGGAGTTTTAAATTCTTTGAACATAAAAATCGACTTCTTTTAAAAAAAGGTTTGGTGGATCATTTGGTTTTTTCTCGTAAAATGTTCGTGGAATTATAGACTACCAATATTAAGTCGACAAAATCCCATATGCGATGACCGTGCGATTAAATGTTTAGATTTTTTCTTAGTTTTAAAAACTTTTAACATAAAAATCGAGTTTTTCGAAAAAGTCGGCAAAATTCCATATGCAAGGATCACGCATATTAATTTTTTAGATATTTTCTTGGTTTTAAATACTTTGAACATCTACTTTTTGAAAAAGAGATCGATGGATATTTTATTGTTTATTCTTAAAATGTCCATGTGATTATAGACTACAGTAATCAGTTGGAAAAATCCCCTATGCTAGGACTGGAAATTATTTTCTAGAATTTGTTCTTAATTTTTAATATTTTGAATATAAAAGTCGACTTTTCTAAACAAAGGGCTCGGTGGATCATTTGGTTTTGTCCATAAAATGTTCGTGAGATTATCGAATACCAATATTAAGTCGGCAAAGTCCCATATGCCAGTACCTTGCAATTAAAGTTGGTTCATTCCTTCGATGAGTGCTACTATACTTTTGATTATTTTCCATTATTTTCAATGTAAATTTTTGTAGGATTCGAAAATTAACACAATGACTACTGACGACACTGAGGACTCGGATGTTCAAAGTGGTCCTTTTCTGTACCCAATGAAAGATTCCTTGAGACTGCTGGATGCTCACCTGATTTTCGAACCTCTTTTATCATCTTTATCTGTGATGCCACAACAAATGCTCTCAGCGATTGGCTCCAGCAACTTGAACAACGTTTCGTCCTTAGATTCTCTAGGGTCGAATCTGTCTCTTGTGGGAAGCATGGAGACAATGAGAATCGATATTGTCGTCAGTGAGTTCGGAAAAGTTACAGACAAAAAGAAAGGTAATATATTGATAAAAATACATACATATAAATATCATTAATATTCAAATACCAGCATTTTAATCTTGTAATACTTTTAACATAGTACCTTTTATAAACGGAACAACACAGTATTTCAGATACAAATTTCAAATTTTCAAATTTATTAATTAATTTAAAAGAAAAAATTTTTTTTTTATTATTAAAGATGACTTTTTAACCAAACCCTTGAATTTTCAACAAAATAATTACATTTTTAACAGAATAGACGAATTTTTAACATAAAAAAATAATTTCTCAACAAAAAGGTGTCATATTTAACCCTCAAACGGTACGCTCCAACCGAGTATACGTAAACAGTACACTGGTGCGAATTGTTTGGTTTGCAATCTTAATAATTTGCAATCTTTAACATACATATTTAATATACAGGGTGGACACGCTGGGGCTTACATACATGGCGAGTTGAATGCTACCCGAATTGCACAGCAGCAGGGGAGAAGCCATTAGACAGGGGTATTTTCATATTTCGCGCCTTTAAAGTTCCATTCGGATCGGCCATTCGGCCAAGGCCGTGCATCTTCGGATCAAGTTCATGATAGTTTCCATGGTTGCGTTCGAAACTTCAAGCGGTTATGTTCAGATTCA
>NC_046663.1:3305440-3306740 GCF_010883055.1 Belonocnema kinseyi | reverse complement strand
TGGAAGCACAGAATATTATTACTATTTTATAGTATTTGTCACTTAGCAGCCATTCTATAATGTTATTGGCACAGAAAAAAATGACGTTTACTTCTCAGTTCAAATGTCTCACTTCATTATGAATAAACACTTTTATTATTTGTAATTACTATATAACATAACTTATATTGTTTTGACACTTGCATTCGTTTGAAGTTTCGAATGCAACCATGGAAACTATTGTAAACTTGATCCGAAGATGCACGGACTTGACCGAATGGCCGATCCGAATGAAACTTTAAAGGCGCGAAATATGAAAATACCCCTATATAATGGCTTCTCCTCTGCTGTTGTACAATTCGGGTAGCATTCAACTCGCCATGTATGTAAGCCCCAGTGTGTCCACCCTGTATATGGGGATAATTTGCTTTAGATGTGTTTGCGTAAATTGCTAACAAAACGAAAAAAATTCGGGTGCGAATTCGCACCATTGTACCATTTGAGGGTTAATATTTCGATCAAAACAGATGAAATTTATACAAATAGAAAACGAATTTTAAAACCAAAAAGACGAATTTTTATCAAATAAAGATTTTTCACTTAAAAAAGAAATAAAATTTTATCTAGATATTTGAAACCTCAAGCCAAAAGATGAATTCTCTCTACGAACATTTAATTTTCAAACCAAAAATATGACCTTCCAGCAAAAAATTAATTTTCCGCGAAACAGATACATTTTTACCCAACAAAAATAAAATTTCATCACAAGAAAATGACTTTTTTTTACCAAAAAAGGGGAATTTTTAAGTAAGAAAGATCCATCTTTAAAAAAATGGAAAGCCTTCAATAAAAAAAAAACATTGTTTTTTGACAATGTAGTTTAACTTTTAGTTGAATTTTCAATTAAAAAAGATTAATTTCCAACAAAATAGTTAAACTTTCAATCAAAGAAGAGAGATGTCTACTAAAACAGATGAATTTTTAAATCAAAAACATAAATTTCGAAAACAATAGTTGAATTATCTGTAAAAAAAAAATTTAATTTTTCACGGTCAAAATATGAACTTTTAACCAAAGAGGATGACTTTTTAACAAAATAGTAGAATTCTCTACCAAATATTTTCATTTTTATCCAAAAATATTAAACTTCTCTTAAAACAGGTGATGTTTTATTTTTTTAAAATAAAGCAAATGTTTTCAAAAAACAGCTGAATTTTCATCCAAAAAAGATTCCAGATGGCTTTTCAAAATCAAAATATAAATTTTTTAACAAAATTGTTAAATTCTCCAACAAATATTTGCATTTATATACAAAAAGCTG
>NC_046663.1:3300896-3305340 GCF_010883055.1 Belonocnema kinseyi | reverse complement strand
TTGTCCGCGACTGCCTATTTATTTTTGTAACCATATTCAGCAGAAACCCTTGGTACAGGGACCCTCTATCCGCAACCCGAGAACGCGTTCGGTGGCTTTGTCGTAGGCCCTTCGGTTTGATTCTATATATTATATATATTTTTAAATGTTTAAAAAAAGATTGAATTTTTATCCAAAAAAGATCCCAGTGAACTTTTCAAGATCAAAATATGAATTTTTTAACAAAAAATAAGTTTCTACGAAAAAAGTTGAATTTTCAATAAAAAAATTCGAATTTTTTCAACTAAAAAGGATGAATTTTTAACAAAATACTTGAATTAAATATAAAACAGTTGTATTCTTATCCAAAAAATATGGAATTTGTACTAAAACAGATGAATCTTTAATAAAAATCCACAATTTTTTATTAAAGTTCAAAAAATAATAATTTTTAACCAAAATGTTGAAATGTCATTAAAAAAATTAAATTCCTACTAAAGCAGATGCATTTTTAAATCAGAAAGATAATTTTCAAAAAAATAGTTAAATTTCCTGTTAAAAAATATTTCAGTTGACTTTTCACGATAAAAATATGAATTTTTATACAAAAAATAAGTTTCTACTAAACAAATTGAATTTTCAATCCAAAATGACGATTTTTTTCGACTAAAATCGATGAATTTTTAACAAACTCGTTTAATTCTCTACCAAAAGTTGCAATTCCATCCAAAAAAGATTACTTGTGTCTTAAAACAGATGAATTTTTATTTTTAAAAAAGTCAGCAAAAGTTTTTTAAAAATAGCTGAATTTTCTTCCAAAAAAGATTCTAGATAACTTTTTAAAATCCAAAAATAAAATTTTGTAACAAAAAATAAGATTCTACGGAAAAAAATTGAATTTTCAATCGAAAAAGAAGAATTTTTACCATTTGTATCAAAAAATGATACAATATTTCTGCTAAAAAATGAACTTTTAAACCAAAAAGGAAAATTTTCAGAAAAAAAGTTTTCATCCAAAAAAGATTTCAATTGGCTGATCAGCAACAAAATTTGAATTTTAAATAAAATGTTAATGTTCCACAAAAAGAGTTGAATTTTCAACCCAAAAAGACGAGTTTTTAACAAAACAGTTGAATTTGCAACCAAAAAGGATGTCTTTTTAAGAAAATCGTTAAATTTTCAACCAAATAATAAAATTTAGGTGAAAGTTTTTGTGAATTTGAACAAATTACCCAAATAAGTGAAGGACCACCTCTCTCCCCCTTGAGCTGTTAAGTAATTTTTTTTGACGATCCCTAAGTAATATTTTCTGAAAGTTTCAGAATTTACAAAAAAAATTTTAGTGATGAATTTTATGAATTTTATTTTATGAATTTTTATTTTTTTATTTATTTTATTTTATTTTATAAATTTTATATTTTATTTTATTTTATACCCTAATAGAGAATTTCCTGCATAACGCACGGTGGGTTGTTTAAAATTGTACAAATGAATATTTAAACATTAAAAAGTCGAATTTTCGGCACAAAAACCACCAGAGCGACATCTAATTTTTGTATATCTGCTAAAAAAAGGGGGATTACTATCTCATCGACAAAAAAATCTGATTCAGGATTTTATAAAATCTAAATACAAAAAAGGATTTCACAAATTTGTAACGTTACACGTAGGAACCAAGTACCCAACGAAGAAAGGAGCAGCAAAGTTCCATCTCGACATACCTCCCGAAACTCCTGCTTTCTTATGCGAAAAAATTGGCATTGATATTGACATCAAGAAGATGGCTGACATGGCTGTGGACGACATGATTCAAAAGCAAAATGTTTTGTACATCTCCAGAGGACAGTTGAAAAAGCACACAAGCACCGTTGTCAATTTTAGTCTGAATATACGCTACATCAGTCAGCAAGTGAACATGCCACTTTTGCGATTGTTGCATCAAATTAGCAATATGTATCAAAATTTTAAGGAAACGCAATTGGAGTTGAAGGAGCAGCAACCGGAAATCAAGAGAAACAATACTCTTCTTGTTAATGATGCCACAAACAAAAATGGATCATTGTCAAGTAAGTCATATTTTTTTACGCAAATTTATGAAAAGTATTCTTTAGAAACTATTGATGGAAAGTTAATAGTTTCTATTTTTAGCAACGAAATTACTTTTTTAAGTAAGTAATGAATTGATAACTAGGTTTTTTTTTTTCATTAGCAGTAACTCTTTACGACTATTTCGAAAAGAATGACTCTAAAGACTAATTTTTTTTTATTACATACATCTTCCACAAAAAATTCAATTTTTTAACAAATTGTTGAATTTTCAAGCTAAACGGATGAATTCTCTACAAATTAGTTGAATTTGCTTTAAAAAAATGATACAGTTGTTATTTAAACAGATTAATTTTTAACGATACAGTTACAATTTTTTTGAAATTAACAATTTTCAATAAAACATACTAATTGTTAAAAAATACATGTATTTTCTAACAAATATTTAGATTTTCAGTTAAAACCAGCAATTTTAAATCAAAAAAGTAGAATTTTTAAATAAAATGAGGAGTCTTCAACCCTAAACATTATTTTTTAACAAATTTGTTCAAGTTTCAACCCAGTATTTATATTTTCAAGCCAAAGAGACGAATTCTCTACAAAACAGTTGCATATTCAAACTGCAAATAATAATCTTCAACCAAAAATATAATAGTTGATATTTAAACCAGAAAATATTTTTATTTTAATTGAAAAACAGGTCAATGCAATAAAAAAATACGAATTTTCAACTAAACACTTGAATTATCAACTAAAGTAGATTAATTTTTAACCATACATTGCATTTTTAATAAAAATAAATTTTATTTTCTACCAAAAAATTCGAATTGGAAACCAAACATATACTTTTTACCAAACAGTTCGATTTTTAAACAAGAAGCTTTATTTTCTGCCCAAAAAGATAAATACTTATGAAAATACATACACTTTAAAGAAAATATTTTGAACAATTGACGTGATGTTTGTCCAAATTTTAGTATATATATTTTTCGTTTCTAGAAATTTTGAATTAAATAGTTGAATTTTTAAGCTAATTTTCAGAAAAAAAACTAATTTTCTTCAAAACAGTTTAACTTTGTACCAAATAGTTGATGTTTATACCAAATTGTGAAATTTTTCAATTCAAAAAATAATTTTTCTATAAAAAAAATTGAACTTTCAACCCGGAAATATAAATTTTCAACAAAAAATTACCTTTTTAACCAAAAAATTGACTTCCTTCCAAAAAATATGAGTTTCAACATAATAAATCAATTTTTGACCAAATAGTTAAATTTTTTTCAAACCGTTTACGTTTCGGGCCAAGAATACGAATTTGTTTATAAAACAATTTAATTTTAAACTAATAATTTGCGATCTTTTTAACAAAACAAGTTATTTTTTAATCGAAACATATAATTTTCAACCAGAGAGTTGCATTAAAAAAAAATTTATTTTCTACCAAAAAATACGAATTGGAAACCAAACATATACTTTTTACCAAATATTTCAATTTTTAAACTAAAAAAATTGACCAAAAATGTTGTAGTGTAATTCTTATTAAGGAGAAATAAATTTTAGAAAAAAAAACTAATTTTCTTCAAAACAGTTTAATCGTTGCAGTTTATACCAGATTGTGAAATTTTTAATCCAAAAAACAATTTTTCTATTTAAAAAATTGAACTTTTAACACGGCAATATAAATTTTCAACAAAAAATTGCTTTTTTAACCAAAAATTGATTTTATTTAAAAAAAATTAGTTTCAATATAATAAATCATTTTTGGACCAAACAGTTAAATTTTCTTTTGCAAATTGTTTACTTTTCGGGCCAAGAATACAAATTAGTTTATAAAACCATTTTTTTTTAATTTTAATTTTTTTTTAATTTTTGAAATGTTTCTAAATTTAATTTCCTTCAATAATCTTAAAAAATTATGGAAATAATCGTTTTTAAACCTTTTTTTCACGAAAAATTCAATTTTATCAAGTTTATTTTGTTTATTGCGAACAAATTTATTTTCCATAACGGTTATTAATTCTTTTTACAATTTTTACCAATTTTATTTAAAAATAAAAGTATGATCGGGGTTTTGTAAATGAAAAATTGTGAATTGAGAAACCAAAAAAATATCCTCCTTGTCAAGAATTTGAAAGAATATAATTAGGGAAAATTTTTAAAACATAATTCAGTTAATTTAGAAAAGATTAAGAAAAATAAGAAGAATGGATAAAATTGATAAAAATTCAAGTAAATTGAGAAAATATAAAATATTCCAACTGACTTAAAATTGGAGTAAATTTAAAAGAATTTTTACTTAAAAAATTTAGAAGAATTGAAGTTAATTAAAAATAATTCAGCAGGTGTTAAAAAAATGAAAAAAATTCGAAAGAATTAAAATTTCTTGTAAAGAATTCAGGATAAATTAATAATAATTTTT
>NC_046663.1:3285783-3300796 GCF_010883055.1 Belonocnema kinseyi | reverse complement strand
TAATATTTTTTATCGAATTGAGTAAAATGGAAATATAGAGAATTCAGGATAAATTTAAACAAAATTTATGAAATTGAAAAAAAAAACAAGGAATTTAATACAATTTCCGTAAATTTAGAAAAATTTAAGAAAAACGCGAAAAATTCGATGAAATTGATAAAAATTCAAGTAAATTAAAATAATCAAAAAAATTCAAATTGATTTCAATAAAATTGGAGTGAATTAAGAAGAGTAGAAGGGAATTTAAAAGAATTTTTAATCAAATAATTTTGAAGAATTCAAGTTAATTAAAAATAATTCAGCAGGTGTTAAAAAAATGAAAAAAATTCGAAAGAATTAAAATTTCTTGTAAAGAATTCAGGATAAATTAATAATAATTTTTGAGGGCAAAATCAAAATTAATTCAAATGAGTTGACAACAAAATCCAAAATAATCCAACTGGTTTCAGTAAAATTATGAAATTCAGAAGAATTCGAATGCATATAATTAAAGACAATTTTTTTTATCGAATTAAGTAAATTGGGAATAAAATTTAAGTCAATTTAGAAAAATTCAAGAAAAATTTATTGAAATTTATAAAAATTCGATGAAATTTGTAAAAAATTCAAGTAAATTAAAATAATCCAAAAATATTCAAATTGATTTCATTAAAATTAGAGTGAATTTAGAAGAGTAGAAGGGAATTTAAAAGAAATTTCAATTAAAAAATTTACAAGTATTCAAGGTGATTAAAAATAATGCAGCAAAGGTTAAAAAAAAATCTGGAGCATTCTAAAGAACTCATTTTTTTAAAGAATTGAGGATAAATTAATAACAATATTTTAGGGTAAAGTGGAAATTAATTCAAATAAGTTGAAAAAATCCAAAATAATCCAACTCTGTTCAGTAAAATTATGACATCCTTATAATTTGAATGAATATAATTGAAGACAACGTTCAAAATAAAAAAAATGTTGATCGAATTTGATTAAAATGGGAATGAAGAGAATTTTTAAAAATACAAAACAAAAAAAAACAATGAATTAAGTTAAATTTTAGTACATTTCGAAAAAATTAACGAAATCGAGAAAAATGAATGAAATTTATGAAAATTCGAATGAATTAAAGAGATAAAAAATATTCAAGCTGCTTTCAGTAAAATTGGAATGGATTTAAAAGAGTAGAAGTTTAAAGGAATTCAAAAGTATTTGATAAAATGCCTATGAATTCAAAGTAAGTTTAAAAACCTCAAGATAAATTAAAAAAAAAACCGAAATATTTTGTTTACATCCATTTGATAGTGTAGAATTAAAAGAATTGAGAAGATTGAATTAAAAACAATTCAGCGAGATTGAAAAAAAATTGAAAGAATTCTAAAGAATTTCAGTTTTTTCACGAATTCAGCATAAATTAAGAATGATATTTTAGGGAAAATTCTAAATTAATTCAAATAAGTTGAAAAAAATCTAAAATATTTCACTCATATTAATAAAATTCGACGAATTCGTGAGGAATTCAAAAGAATTTTAGTAAATTGGAAACAAATTAATAATAAAAAAAGAATGAAACGTTGACTAAATTTAGAAAAAAATCAGGAAAACAAGAAGAATTCAATGAAATTCGTAAAAATTTAAATTAATTAAAAATAAATCACTAAGAGTGAAAAAAATTATGTGAATTAAAAAAAATATGAATTTTTTTTTTTTTTTGATTAATTTAGGATAATTTAATAATAATATTTTAGATTAAATTTTAAATTAATTTACATGAGTTGAAAAGATTTCAAATCTTTTCATCATTCAATAATATTGGAGTGAATTAAAAATAAATTCAAGGAAATTCAAAAGACTGGTGAAATTCATAAGAATTTTAATGTAATTAAAGACAATTTTTAAAATAAAAAAAAAATGTCTCTAGAAATGAGGGAAATGGAAATGATTAGAATTCAGGGCATATTTAACAGAATTTTAGTGATTTGAAAAAAAATTTGTTTAAAGAAAGAATTAAATCAAAATTGAGTCAATTTATAAAAAACTTATGGAAGACGAGAAGAAGTCGATGAAATTAATAAAAATTCAACTAAATTGAAAACAATTTTTAAAAATTTTCACAATTAATTTGGAATGTGCTGAGAAAAGTTCAAGGGAATTTGAGATAAATTAAAAATAATTCAAGTGAACAAAACGAAATGTTTAAAATAAAAAAAAATTAATTGAATGAAGTGGATTTCAAGGGAATTTCAGAAAATTCAGGATAGATACAAAAGAATTCAAAGAAATTAAAAAAAAAGTAAATAAATTTCAGAAATGATTGAGTTCTCTGTTTTAATTAATTGATATTTCTAAAATTCAAAAAGAACTAAGAGTATCGAGAGTCACTTTATTGCAAAATTAACCAAAAAAAAGTTACATTTTGAAACATTAGCGACAGAAATAAGTAATTTGCTAATAAAAAAAATAAATTGCCCATCACTGTTAAAATGTATTTAAATTAAAAAAATTTCTTTTCAGCATCGGATCTCCAGGAGCAACTTCTGACGGACAGTAAAAAATCGAACGAGCCTCTTTTACGCAGTAATTTCGATCCAACTCAGAAAGTAATTTCTCCGTCCGCGAGTATCAGATCCCGTCCACAGAGTTTCGCCCAAAAATTGCGAAGCACTGGCAAAAGTGTGAAGGGCTACATCAATTTGAGCGAGGGTGTCATCACCCCGAATTTCGGTGCAAGTCCAAGTGGTTCCGGTTTGGATAAATTTAGCATTTTGTCCGAGAAATGCAAGGATTCGTCGAAATTGGCGCCACGCTGCTGGAAAACGATTTACTACCTCCTGGATTTGTACGCAACGAAACCGGAAACGAAAACGGTCGCTCATCGATTCTCTGTTCCGGCTGATACGTCCGAAAGCAATTACAAAGGCGGAAAGAAGTATGAGGCGCTGAATGAAACGAAAGACACGGATATAGAAAAAGGAATAAATGCCGAAACTAGTTCCACCCCTGTACCTCCGCCAAGAGAGCTCAGTAAGTATTTAAAACTAAGAGGGATCAAAGTCAGTCATCCACTTTCCCCTTTTTTTTTAAATAAAAATATCCTGTAATTCTTATTTTTTAAGATTTTGGTCAAATTTGACCATTTTTGAAGCTGGGATTAATTTTTGAAGAAGAATTTTTTTTAAAAATGATGGAATTATAACGAAATAGTTGCGTTTCCAAACATAAAATCTAATGTTTTACTGTAAAAGACAAATTTTCAACTAAAAAAGATTAATTTCCCACTAAAAATGAAATAGTTAGATTTTCAATTAATAAACTTCATTTTTCAACCAAATGGTTCAATTTTTTTACAAATTATTTCAATTTTGGACCAAAAAATAGGCTTTTTTAATCAAGAAAATTATTTTTCTACGGAAAAGATGAATTTGTAACCCAAAACGACGAATTTTTAAACAAAAAGGCGAAAATTTTCAAACAAAAAATTGACATCTTCACCAAGTTGTTGAATTTTATACAAGGTAGATTTTTTTCTGATACATGATTCAATTTTCAACCAGAAACATGCATTTTAAACAAAATGCACGAATTTTTACATTTTCAAGTTAAATAATTAATTTTGTACACGCAAAAAAAAGTATTTTTAACAAAATAGCTTAATTTTCATCCAAAAAAGATGAATTTTTAACGCAGTAATTGAATTTCCACTTAAAAAGATTAATTTTTCACCAAAAATGAAATAGTTATTTTTTCAATTTTATGTTTTTACAATAAAAAAAAGTAATTTCCGGCAAAAAGTTTATTTTTCTACCAAAAAGTTGAATTTTAAACTAAGAAGATTTGTTTTTTATCTAAAAGATGAATTTTCTACAAAATCCATGCATTTTAAATAAATTAGTTGAATTTTCATCTGATAAAGGTTAATTTTTCACCAAAAATGTAATGTTTTACTGTAAAAGACCAATTTTCAACTAAAAAAGACTAATTTTCCAACAAAAATGAAATAGTTACATTTTCAATTGAAAAACTTAAATTTTCAACAAAATAGTTCAATTTTTTTACAAAATATTTCAATTTTGGACCAAAAAATAGGCTTTTTTAACCAAGAAAATTATTTTTCTACGGAAAATATGAATTTTTAATAAAATGCATAAATTTGTAACTCAAAACGATGAATTTTCAACAAAAAGGCGAAATTTTCAAACAAAAAATTGACAACTTCACCAAATTGTTGAATTTTATACAAGGTAGATTTTTTTCTGATACATCATTCAATTTACAACCAAAAACATGAATTTTAGACAAAATGCACGAATTTTTACATTTTCAAGTTAAATAATTAATTTTGTACACGCAAAAAAAAAGAATTTTCAACAAAATAGTTTAATTTTCAGCCAAAAAAGATGAATTTCTAACCAAAAAGATTTGTTTTCTACCAAAAAAGTGAATTTTCAACGTACTAGTTGAATTTCAATTAAAAAAAGTTTTATTTTCGACCAAAAATGGAATAGTTATTTTTTCAATTTTATGTTTTTACATTAAAAAAAAAACATTTTCGGCAAAAAGTTTAGTTTTCTACCAAGAAAGATTTGTTTTTTACCTAAAAGATGAATTTTCAACAAAATCCATGCATTTCAAATAAAGCAGGTGAATTTTCATCTGATAAAGGTTAATTTTTCACCAAAAATGGAATGTTTTAATGTAAAATACCAATTTTCAACTAAAAAAGATTAATTTTCCAACAAAAATGCAATAGTTACATTTCCAATTAAAAAACTTGAATTTTCAATAAAATAAGTCAATTTTTTACAAAATATTAATATTTTGGACCAACAAATAGGAATTTTTAACCAAGAAAATTATTTTTCTACAGAAAATCTGAATTTTTAATAAAATGCATAAATTTTTAACCCAAAACGACGCATTTTCAACAAAAAGGCGAAATTTTCAAACAAAAATTTGACAACTTCACCAAATTGTTGAATTTTATACAAGGTAGATTTTTTTCTGATACATCATTCAATTTTCAAACAAAAACATGAATTTTCAACCAAGAAAATTTGTTTTCTACCAAAAAGATGAATTTCAAATCAAGAGGTTTTATTTTTTTTTTACCTGAAAGATGAATTTTCAACAAAATCCATGCATTTTAAATAAAGTAGTTGAATTTTCATCTGATAAAAATTAATTTTTCACCAAAAATGAAATGTTTTACTCTAAAAGACAAATTTTCATAAAAATGCATTAATTTTCAATATAGTGGTTGAATTTTCAACAACAAAAAAATTAATTTTCCACCAAAAAAGAAATAGTTACATTTTATGAAATACTTAATTTTTCAACAAAATAGTTCAATTTTTTACAAAATATTTAAATTTTGAACCAAAACTATGAATTTTTAACCAAAGAAAATTATTCTTCTACGTAAAAGTTGAATTTTCAATAAAATGCATAGATTTTTTACCCACAACGATGATTTTAAACAAAAAGGTGAAATTTTGTAACAAAAAATTGACATCTTCACCAAATTGTTGAATTTTATACAAGGTCGATTTTTTTTCAAATAAATAATTCGATTTTCAACCAAAAACATGAATTTTCGACCAAGAAAAAATTTTTTTCTACCAAAAAGATCAATTTAACTTTTTGCCGAAAATGACTTTTTTGTGTTGTAAAAACTTAAAATTAAAAATGTAATTATTCCAGTTTTAATTTTTAGTTTTTCCAATAAAAAAGTCATTTTTGAAAAAAAGTTCAATTTTCTACCAAAAAGTTGAATTTTAAACTAAGAAGATATGTTTTTTACCTAAAAGATGAATTTTCTGCAAAAGCCATGCATTTTAAATAAATTAGTTGAATTTTCATCTGATAAAAATTAATTTTTCACCAAAAATGGAATGTTTTAATGTAAAAGACTAATTTTCAAGTAAAAAAGATTAATTTTCCAACAAAAATGAAATAATTACATTTTCAATTGAAAAACTTCAATTTTGGACTAAAAAATAGGCATATTTAACCAAGAAAATTATTTTTCTACGGAAAATATGAATTTTGAATAAAATGCATACATTTTTAACCCAAAACGACGAATTTTCAACAAAAAGGCGAAATTTTCAAATAAACAATTGATATCTTCACCAAATTGTTGAATTTTATACAAGGTAGGTTTTTAAAAATAAATAATTCGATTTTCAACCAAAAAGATGAATTTTCGACCAAGAAAATTCGTTTTCTACCAAAAAGATCAATTTAACTTTTTGCCGAAAATGACTTTTTTGTGTTGTAAAAACTTAAAATTAAAAATGTAATTATTCCAGTTTTAATTTTTAGTTTTTCCCATAAAAAAGTCATTTTTGAAAAAAAGTTCAATTTTCTACCAAAAAGTTGAATTTTAAACTAAGAAGATATGTTTTTTACCTAAAAGATGAATTTTCTGCAAAAGCCATGCATTTTAAATAAATTAGTTGAATTTTCATCTGATAAAGATTAATTTTTCACAAAAAATTGATTTTTTTACTAAAAAAAAAACAATTTTCAACAAAAACTTTAATTTTTCTACCAAAAAATGATGCATTTTCAACCAAGAAGATTTTTTTGTACCTGAATTATGCATTTTTTACAAAATGCATGTATTTTTAATGAAGTTGTTCAATTTTTATGTACAAAAAGATAATTTTCCACCAAAAATAGAATAGTTAAATTTTCAAATGATTACTTAATTATTTTCTAAATAACACAATCTCAAACAAAATGGTTAAATTTTCAACCAAAAAATGGCTATTTTAATAAAATTGTTGAATTTTGTATAAAAGTAGATTATTTTAAAATATATAGTTCAATTTTCAACTAGAAACATGCATATTCAGCGAAGAAGATAAATTTTCTACCAAATAATAATAAGTTGCAACAAAATAAATTCTTTTTAAGCAAGTAGTAGAATTTTCAACTAAAGAAGTATAATTTTCTAGCAAAAAGACCAATTTTCAACAAGTTACATAATTTTTCAACTAAAGAGTTGAATTTATAAACTAAATCTTTCAATAATATAGTTTAATTTGCAACCAAATAGATGATTTTTCTACTAAAATTATTAACCTTCACCGAACGAAAAGAAAAATTATTTTTTGAGAAAGGAGTTCAACTTTCAACGAAGGAGTTGATTTTTCAACCTAAAACGATCATGCTGGTATTTCTTCAAAAAGGATTTTAATGAAAAATAAAAAAATATGCAATCGAATCAAATAAGTTAATTTTCAACCAAAAAAAATGAGTTTTCAAACAAATATTTAAATTTGATTAAAAAGCAATCATTTTCAATTTTTTAGAATAGTCGAATTTTCCACAAAACAGATGAATTTCCAAGCAAACAATTGAATTGTCAACTAAAATTATGAATCTTCAACAAAAAAATGAGTTTTTAATAAAGTAGTTCAACTTTATACCAATGAGTTAAATTTTCAACCTAAAAAACTGAAAGATTTCAAAAAGATAAAAAAATTTTCGCAAGGATTTCGGATAGATAAAAAAAGATTTCAATAATTCACAAATATTATCAACTATTGTTAAAATATTTGAAATATTTCGCAAATATCCTCAAAGATATTAGAAAGATTTCAATGATTTCACAAATATTACAAAATATTTCAAAAATAGTCAAAAAATTTCCTAAGACACCTGAAACATTTCACGAACATTTCAATAATTTTTGTTAAGGATTTCAAAGATTTCAAATATTTTAGAAAGGTTTCGGATAGATTAAAAATATTTTACAAAGACTTCAATAATTTCAAAAATACTTCCAAAGATATCAGAAAGATATTTGCAAAATTTTACGAAGATTTCAATGATTTTCTAAGGATTTCGCAAAGATTTCAAAGCTTTTAAATAGATTTTAATTTTCAATAATTTTACAAATGTTATCAAATATTTCGATAAAATTACAATAATTTTCCAAAGATTTTAAAAAGTTTAGAATAATTCTAACGATTTCAGATAGATTAAAAAGATTTCACAGAGTTTTCAATTATTTCACGAATATTACAAACTATTGTTAAGATATCTGAAATGTTTCGTTAATATCTTCAATGATATTAGAAAAATTTCAATGATTTCCTAAAGATATGAAAGATTTCGAAAATACTTCAAATATATCGCAAAGCTTTTTTATAAATTTAAAAGATTTTACAGAGACTTCAATAATTTCACAAATATTTCAAAAATATTGGAATATTTCGCAAACATTTCCTGAAATACCTGAAACATTTCAATAATTTTTTAAGGATTTCAAAGATTTCAAATATTTTGCAAAGGTTTCGGAGAGATTAAAAATATTTTATAAAGGCTTCAATAATTTCAAAAATATTTCCAAATACTTCAATAAAATCGCAATGATTTCCTAAAGTATTCAAAGATTTTACAGAAATGTTTGTAATTGAATTACAAAGAGACTCACGAAGCCAAAAATTTTTTAAATAATTTCTTTAAACATTTTTTCAATACAAAATATGTCGAAGTGAAGTTTTTTTAAAACTTAATTGTATAACCCTTTTGTGAATATAAGATTTCGGGCCATGAACTAGGTAAACCATATCGAATTTAAGGAGTTTGAGGCAAATCTTATTTTAAATTTGCCATTAGTTTTGTAAAATAAATTTATTTAAACAATTTTTTAAAATGAATTATTGCTAATTTTAATTTTTTTCATAAAATAAATTTTAAAATCTAATTATACTTTAAAAAATATGTCCGAAGCAGTATATTTTATATTTAAAATACAATTTCTTACAGCCATATGACTAAATAAATAATTTTGCATAATCTGTATTAAATCCTAATAAGGCTTTTAACGTCTATAAGAAAATTAATACTAATACAAATACAATATATGTTAACCAAAGGGGTTTTCGTGCGCTAATTTCAGTTTGTCATTAGTTTTGCAAAAAAAATTTGTTTAAACTATGTGTTTAAACAAATTATTCGTCACCTTTTTCTCCTATTTTTGGGTTTCTCATCTTTTGTACCTTTTTTCAATTGAAAAAGTAACATTTTATTCAAAATTACAACTTGCACACCAAATAAAGTTTTTATTACACTTTCCTAATTGACGAATATTGAACCAAATAATCGAATTTTCAAACGGAAGAGTTTAAACTTCAACCAGGAAGAGTTGTGTTTTCAAACGTAATTTTTAATTTGAAAATATGAATATTTTATAATCCAGTTTAATTTTGAAGCAAGGAAGACGGATTTTCAACTAAAAATATGACTTTTCTAACAAATGAGGATTTTTACACCAAAAGAATGGATTTTCTATCCAAAAATACAAGTCTTCAATAAATCAGTTGAAATTTTGATAAAGAAAGATTACTTTTTAAGAAAATAGTGGAATTTTCAACTAAATACTAGAATTTCTAACCAAGAGATGAATTTTTTTTTTAGCAAATAGTTGAATTTGCCACCCAAAAAGACGATTTTTCAAGTAAGAGATAAATTTCAATACAAAAAGAATGATTTTTCGACAAAAAAATATGTCTTTTTAAAAAAATAGTTGAAGTCAGATTGATTCTGGAACTTTTTTGTTTTGTTTTTAATCAAAAGAACTAACTTTCATTCAAGAAAGATAAATTTTGAACCAAATAATAGATTTTTGGAATCAAGAGAGTAATTTTAAACAAAAAAAGGTGGCTTTTTAAGGAACTAGTGGAATTTTAAATAAAATAATTAAACTTGCAACGAATTTGTGGAATTTTGAACTAAACACCAAAAATAGAATATTTGACTTTAATAAAAATTATTAACTCTCTAACATAAAAGGTGAATTTGTAACAACTAAAAAAAAAAGATTTTTCCACTGAAAGATAAATTTTCAACCAAAAAATATTAGTAAAAGAGATTATTTCTTAAACAAAAATACAATATAAGACTTTTTAAATAAAAGGAATTAATTTTCAATCAAAAAAGATAAATTTCCAATAAAAAAATATGCACTTTTTACAAAAGTATAAATTTTCGACCAAAAACGATGAATTTTTCAAAATAATCGTTGAATTTTCACAAAAAGTATGTTTTTTTAATCCAAAGAGATTATTTCTTAAACAAAAATACAATATAAGACTTTTTAAATAAAAAGAATTAATTTTCAACCAAAAAAAGTTGAATTTTCTACCAAACAATATAAATATTTGACAAAAAACGATTTTTTTAAACGAAAGACTTTAATTATCAACAAAATAATTTAAATCTTAAAACAAATAGTAGAATTTGTAACCAAAAAATAGAGCTTTCAACCAAAAAAATGATTAATTGATCATTCCACTCCTTGGTTGAAAGTTGAACGAATTTTTTCAAATTTCATTTTTTTTCGTTAAAGATTCCTAATTTTAGTTGTAAGTTCGTTTTTTGGTTAAAAAATAAAATTAACCATTCTTTTTGTTGCAAAAATATATTTTTTTCAACTGCAAATTCAAATATTTCGTTAAAAACGTCAACTGATTCATTGTAAATAAACTTTTTTGTTGCTATTTCTTGTTCTAATTTTCAAAATTAAATTGTTTTATAGAGAATTAGGCTTTTTGTCTGCAAAATTCAACAAACTGTTTTTTGTTTTTAATTAAAATTTTGTTGTGTAAACATCAACTATAAGATTTTTCGATAAACATTAATATTTTTTGTTGAAAATTCAAGAGTTTGGTTAACATTATTTCTCGTTCTTGACTGAAACATTTTTCTTGGAAGAAAATTCATTTTTTGGTGGAAACGTCATCTCTTTTTGAGTTTTTGGTTAAAAATGCAACTTTTTAGTTGAAGATTTATCAATTTTGGTTGAGGATTAGACTATTTTATTGAAAATTAAAAAATTTGTTATAAAAGTAACTATTTGGTACAAAATTCAACTTTTTTTTGTAGAAAATTCGTTTTTTATTGCTGTTTTATTAATTGAAAATTAATTTTTCTTCATAGAAATTCATCTACTTAATTATTCGATTAAAAATTGAACTTTTATGGCTTAAAAATACAGACTATTTATCTTTTGTGCTTGAAAATTTAACCTCTTTGAAACGGATTTAACTAAGAGGCAAACAATTGAATGTACTTGTAAAAAAAAAAAGTTTTTTTCTTTAATTTGAAAATTATTTCTCAGTGGGAATGTAAATACTCAATTTTTCAGGGTGGCCTTTTTAATCTAAGGAAAAAATGTCCGGTCATCTCCCGGTTTACATCAAATTACAACATGTTTGTTTGTCTTATTTAACATTTTTTTATCACCTATTTGCCACCTGTTTTAGAAAAAAATGTCACCTTTTTTGAAAACAATAGGTACTGTGATTATTTAGCGAATAAAAATTTTCTCTCTAGATTTGGTGACTGGTGAAAGAACAAGACTGATTATCTTCGGAGTAGCTAGGATTCATAGGACCAGACTTTTAGCCACTTTGAGTGGTTTGAAGCTGGAAGCAGAGATAACGAGTCTGCATGCGAGTTTAACTTGTCGGAAAAAGTCGCGACCGGCGAGTCTCGAGTGCAGTCTGACGGGCCAAGTCGGCCGGACAATGATAGTTTTGCTAGAAGGCGTAGCACCCAATCAGCAAACGGTGGTCAAAGTAACAGTGGGAAAGTCGCAAGCTTTGTACTCGAGTGTCACTAGAAAACAGAAGGATAAAAACAGTGGCTTACTGACTGTGGGCGCTGTAAATATTGACATTCCGCAGCATCCAGTTGCTCTGCATGGAATGATGACCAGGGGAAGCAAACAACTCTCTTCAACCCTTCAGGTAATTCAGTTCATTCAGTTCATTCAGTTATAGTTTTTTTTTTTCTAACATTTTTTCTTCCTTCAAATTCCGGTGGAATTCAATAAAATATGAAAATCTAGGACTTCATTTTGATTTATTCACTTTGTCGACATTTAAGCTCCTAATTCAGGGTGACCGTTCAAACCAAGAAAATTATTTTTTTAACAAAAAAGGAGAGTTTCCAACTGAAAAAGATGTATTTTAATCAAATGGAAAAGTTATATTTTCAGTCAAAAAATCAATTTTGAACAAACAAACAAAAAGGTTTGTCCACTAAACTGGTGAATTTTCAACCAAAGACATGAGCCTTCTATAAAAGAAAAATAAATTTTTGACAATGTTACACTAGTACCCAAGTGATTTTATTTTCATTTAAAAAATATTAATATTCAACAAAATAGTTCATCTTTGAAATATATATGAATTTTCTACTAAAATATAAATGTTAAAAAAAAAGAATTATTATTTCCTAACACAAGAAATTCTACCAAATCTTTTAAACAAAATAGCGAATAATAATAATTTTTAAACCAAAGAGTTGAGTTTTCATTCAAAAAATGGAAATTTCTACTAAAATAGATGAATTTTTAAATCAAAAAGATACATTTTCAAAAAAATGTTGAATTTTCTGTTAAAAAAGATTTCAGTTGCTTTTCTGGGTCAAGATATGAATGTTTAAACAAGAAATAAGTTTCTACGAAAAAAATTGAATATTCAATCCAAAATTACGAATTACTAACCAAAATGGTTCACTTTTTCACAAAAGTATTAAATATTCTACCAAAAGGTTATATTAAAAAAAAATGAAATTACTCTTAAAACAAATAATTTTTTTTCATTGTAAAAAAATAGTTGAATTTTTATCCAAAAAGATTCCAGTTGACTTTGCATGATAAAATATGAATTTGAAATAAAAGAGGCGAATTTTTTTAACGAAAATCGATGTATTTTTGACAAAATATTTGAATTCTCTACCAAACAGTTGCATTTTGAGCCGAAATAGATTAAATTTCTCGTAAAATTAGTGAATTTTTATTAAAAAAAAAAATTTAACGAAAATAGTTGAAATTTCTTCCAAAAAAAAATTGCAGTTGGTATTTCAAGATCAAAATATGAATTTTTTTTACAAAAAACAAGTTTCTACGGAAAAAATTTAATTTGTGATCCAAAAAGAAGAATTTTTGCAACTATAAAGGATGCCCTTTTAACAAAATATAGTTAAAATTTCAACTAAACAGTTGCACTTTTGTTCAAGAAAGATGACATTTTTCTTTAAAAAATTTTAATTAAATTTTGCTAGTAGTAGTTGGATTTTCAACCCGAAAAAATGTCAGTTCTTTTTTCAAAACCAAATTATTAACTTTATATAAAAAGTAAATTTTTAACAAAACAGCAGAATTTTCAACTAAAAACTATGACTTTTCTACTAATCAAAAAGACAAACAACCAAAAAAAAATTGAATTGTCAACCGAACAGTTCACTTTTCAATACCAAAATAAGAATTGTAAAAAATGAGTTAACTTTCGGCTAACTATCTGACTTTTTAACCGAAATACATGGCTTTTTAACAAGATGCTTAAATTTCCAATGAAACAGTTGCGTTTTTCCCCAAGAAAAATGAAAATTCTACAAAAACAGATGAATTTTTAAACAAAAAATAAGATTCTGCGGAAAAAATTTAATTTTCATTCAAAAAAAGACGAATTTTTAACCAAAAAGAATGAATTTTCAACAAAATTGTTAAATACTCTACCAAATAGTTGCATTTTTATAAAAAAAATATGAAATTTCTCTTAAAACAGATGATATTTTATTAAATATTAACTTTCAATAAAATAGTTAAACTTTCAACCAAAGAGATAAATTTTCTACTAAAAAGTATAAATCTGAAAAAGTGATCCAACCAAATTTTTCGAACAAAATAATTGAATACTTAAGCGAAGAAGAATTTTTTATCAAAAAATTACATTCTTAAAGAAAGAAAAATTTACTAAAACAGGTGAATTTTTAAATCAAAAAGATAAGTTTTCAAAAAAGTAGTTGTATTTTCTGTTAAAAAAGAGTTCAGTTTACTCTTCACGATCAAAATGTGAATTTTTCGAGAAAAATAAAGTTTCTACGAAAAAAAAAATTGAATTTCGAATCCAAAAAGACCAATTTTTAAACAAAAAGGATAACTTTTTAATATAAGTGTTAAATTCTATAACAAATAGTTGCATTTTTATCCAAAAAAGAAGACCTTTCTTTTATAAAGGATGATTTTTTTTTTAATTATAAAAAAATAGTTGAATTTTCGTCCAAAAAAGATTCCAGTTGACTTTTCAAGATCAAAATATAAACTTCTAATAAAAACTAAGTTTTGCGAAAAAATTAAATTTTTAATTGAAAAATAAGATTTTTTTCAACAAAAAAGGATGAATTTCTAAAAAAATAATTGAATTCTCCACCAAGTAGTTGCATTTTTATCCAAAAAAGATGGAATTTTGCTTAAAACCGATGAAATTTAATTTTTACAAAATTTCAAATAAACAGTTGAATTTTCATTAAAAAAGATTTCAGTTGACTTTTCAAAATCAAAAAATGAATTTTTAAACAAAAAATAAGTTTTCTGCGAAAAAAATTGAATTTTCCATTCAAGATGACGAATTTTGTCGAGTAGCAGCGATGACTTTTTAACAAAATTGTCTAATTCTCTACTAAAAAGTTGCAATTTTATCCAAAAAAGATAAAATTTCTCTTAATACAGATGAACTTTTAATTAAAAACAAAAAATTTCAACTAAATAGTTAAATTTTCATTAAAATTAGTTTCTAGTTGACTTTTCAAAATCAAAACATGAATTTTTAATAAAAAAATAAGTTTTTTCGATAAAAGTGAATTTTCAATCCAAAATGAGTAATTTTTTCGATTAAAACGATGACTGTTTAACACAATTGTTTAATTCTCTACTAAAAAGTTGCAATTTTATCCAAAAATGATGACATTTCTCTTAAAACTGATGAAATTTTAATTTTAAAGAATTTTTGCAAATAAATAGTTGAATTTTCATTAAAAAAAGATTCTAGTTGGCTTTTAAAAATCAAAATATGAATTTTTAAACAAAAAATGAGTTTCTGCGAGAAAAAATTGAATTTTCTATAAAAAAGACGAATTTTTCCACCAAACAGAAAGAATTTTTTACAAAATATTTGAATCCTCTACCAAATAGTTTGATTTCCATCCAAAAAAGATAAAATTTCTCTGAAAACAG
>NC_046663.1:3279620-3285683 GCF_010883055.1 Belonocnema kinseyi | reverse complement strand
AAGTATTTGAATTTTCATCCATAAAAAGATTTCAGTTGACTTTTCAAGATCAAAATATAAATTTTTCTAACAAAAATGAGTTTCTATGAAAAAAATTGAATTTTCAACCAAACAGTTGCATTTTATCCAAAAAAGTTTTAATTTCTGCTAGAGCATTAAAATTTTAAAATCAAAAATACAACATTTAAAAAAAGAGTTGAATTTTTAACCCAGAAAGATGAATTTGTAACAAAACAGTTGAATTTTTAACCTAAAAGGATGTGTTTTTAAGAAAAATGTCTAAATTCCCAACCATGTAATTAAATTTATGACTAAAAAAAAAATCTTCACGAGAAATAAAGAAAAATGTATACAAAAAATGTAATAGCTAAATCTTCAGTTGAAAAATTAATGTTTAAACCGTTACATTTTCAACCAAATAGATGAATCTTAAACCAAAAAAATGAATGAAAACAAAGTATTTAAATTTTCAACCAAGTAGTTAAATTTATCTCTTGAAAACAGAGAAAAAACGAAGAAATTTTTAAAAAAAGGGACACCAAGGGAATAGGGGAAAGAGTATGAAGTCTCAAGTATAAAAGTGACTTTCAAACTTATTAAATTATTATTTAATCTCTACCTTTGCAGAAGCATTTTTCGCAAAATTTGGAAACTCTGTTGAAATTGGTAACGAAGTTTATGAACGGCGCCTAAAAAATAATAATTTGTTAACTTTTAAAATTATTTAACTCGTTAGATAAAAACTATTTAAACTCTTAATATTAAAAATGTGGGGAAACTCGGGTTGGTAGTTAATTAAATATTGATCAATTCTGACAATTCTGTTTTCAGGAACTTCGAGTTACGAGAGCATCGTCGAGATTATCTCGAGGACAACAGCAAGAAGAAAATGAAGGCCCGCCAGCAAGTCCACATCAATATCCTCCAGCACCTACGATAGATGTTGAAAAACCTCAGCCTGTTTCTAGTCTGCTCGAACCGATCGTCATGCAATTTCACGTTATTCTGCAAAGTCTGAGCATCACTGCAGCCCTACTTCCTTCCTTACAAGCCCAATACAAAATGGACCAAGTGACCAGTTCCGGCATAACTGGTAGCAAGGCAAAATTTACGATCGATCTGCCGCAACACAGTTTGAGTTTCACAACTAAATTGCAAGTGACGGAAGCGAATTTGCCTTCCGAAGCGAGTGTCGAACTTCCCAAAGTTCACGTTTCGGCGGAATACATACAAGATGGAAGCAGCAGTTTCAACGAAAACAAACTTGCGGGTGAGCTTCATTCGAATTTATTATACATATTTAGATGGTTGCTCCACGACTGGGTAGACATGGAAAAGTCACTGAGATTATGAAATAGTTATTGATTTTTTATTTGAATCTACGGTTGGTGCGAATTATTCAATTGAGTAGTTGAGGCCTGGCGGCGGCAAGCTAGTTTCCTGTTGCACGGAAAATTTTTTTCCAGTTATGGACCTAAATAACTGAATTTTCCAACAAAAAAAATTGCAGTTGAATTTTCAAGATAAAAATATAAATTTTTAATAGAAAATAAGTTTTTGCGAAAAAAATTGAATTTTCAATCCTAAAAGGAGAATTTTTTCAACAAAAAAGGATGAATTTTTAACAAAATAATAGAATTCTCTACCAAATAGTTGCATTTTTATCCAAGAGAGATGGAAATTTGTTTTGAAGAAAAAATATGTCTCTACGAAAAAATTGAATTTTTAATTCAAACTGATAAATTTTTAACCAAAAAGGATGAAACTTCTTTCAAAACAGATAAGTTCTTATTTAAGAACATTTTTTAATAAAGTAGTTTAATTTTCTTTCAAAACAGATTTCAGTTGACTTTTTAAGATCAAAATATAAATTTTCCTAACGAAAAATGAGTCAATAATTGCAAGTGGTTACAATTTTACATTTCTGAATTTTTATTAAACACACTAAATTTTTAATTTTTTCCATTTTTGGGTTTTAATTTTCAATTAAAATTTAATTTGGTTTTATTTTGGAAAGTATTATTAGCATCTTGAAAAGTATTAATTTTTAACCAATTTTAATTTACTTTCAATAATTGAACAAAAAATGAGTTTCTACGAGAAAAAAATTGAATTTTTAATAAAAAAGACTTTCTTTTTCCACGAAAAAGAATGATTTCTTAATAAAATAGCTGAATTCTCTACCAAATAGTTACATTTTTACACAAAAAAGTATAATTTTTCTTGAAATAGCTGACTTTTTATTAACAAAAAAAAAAAGATTTTCAATAAAATTGTTGAATTTTCATACATAAAAGATTTCAGTTGACTTTTTGAGATCAGAATATAAATTTAAAAAAAAATGAGTTTCTGCGAGAAAAAATTGAATTTTCAATAAAAAGGATGAATTTTCCACCCAAAAGAATGAATTTTTTAGAAAATATTCTAATCCTCTAACAAATAATTTCGTTTTTATCCAAAAAAGATGAAATTTCTCTTACAACAGATGAATTTTTATTAAAAAAAAAAAGAATTTTCAATAAAGTAGTTGAATTTTCATCTATAAAAAGATTTTAGTTAACTTTTCAAGATCAAAATTTAAATTTTTCTAAAAAAAATACGTTTCTACGAAAAAAATTGAATTTTCAACCAAAAAGTTGCATTTTATTAAAAAGAAGGTTTTACTTTCTGCTAGAGCATTTGAATTTTAAAATAAAAAATACAGAATTTAAAAAAAGAGTTGAATTTTCAACCCAGAAAGATAAATTTTTTAGAAAACGGTTGAATTTTCAAAACAAAAAAGAAATTTCAAACAAAAAAAAACTAATTTTTAAGCAAACAATAGATTTAACAACGAAATAGATGAACTGTCGAGTAACAGAGATGAGATTTCCAAACAAATAGTTGAAGATTTAACCAAATAGTAAAATTTTCAAGGCGAAAAGAGGAATTTTTTCGAAGATGAATTTTTAACAGAAAAGTTCATTTTTTAACCAAAAAATATAAATTTTCGACGAAGAATGAGGACTTTTCTTCTATGAAAGACGAATTTTTGACCTTAAATGATGACTTTAAGAAAATAGTTGATTTTTTGAATAATTGATGTTCACTAAATTATATTATGGATTATAAATTATATTTATAACCAGGATTTTATAGTTCATTTAATAGTTGAATTAACAAAATAGTTGTTTTTAATGAATTCATTTTCAATCAAATGGTCAAATTTTCAAACAAAAAAGATTCAAATTTAATCCAATGTTCCAATGCTTCAAGACAAAAAGAACATTTTTTTCATTTTTAGCCGAGAAAGATGACTTTTCTATCATGAAAATTATATTTTCAACAAAAGAGTAAATATTTACAGCCAAAAAGTCCAAATTAAAAAAAAAAAAAAACAGTCGGCTTTTAGTTTGGAAAAGGTGAACTTTTAACAAAAAATAACATTTTCAATCAGGAAAGATACATTTTTAATAAAATAGTTGTATTCTCAACCAAAAAGATCAATTTCAGGTATACATATATGGTATATAAAGGTATATAAAAGCATGGAACTGCACATTTCCGAAAAATTAAATCATATCATAACAATATTGTTTTGTATTATTTATCTTAACTTTTAATTTTATATTTAAAATCTGAAAATTCTCCGATTCTTAGTTGAAAATTTAAACAAATAAGTCATTTTAAATAAAAAAATGTTTTTTATTCGAAAATTTCTAGAATGAATGATATTTCTAAAGGGAGATTTGAAATTAAACAATTAAAAATTAAGTTTGAAATAAAAAATGATGGAAATTAATCTGTCTGAAATTGATGTATCAGTAAAAGGAAACTTTCGGTAATTTCAAGTGGTTACAATTTTAGATTTCTGAATTTTTATTAACAACATTCAATTTTTAATTTTTTTCTTTTTTAGGTTTTAATTTTCAATTAAAATTAAATTGGTTAAATTTTGGAAAGTATTATTAGCAACTTGAAAAGTATTAATTTTTAACCGATTTTAATTTACTTTCAATAATTGAAATTTTAAAGTGTTATAGTATAAAAAAATTTTAATAACACATTTTTTGGTGCCTAAAATTTTGTTCAGCTTTAAATAAATTTCTCATTTATTTAAGTTTTAATGTTTTTTAAATGGTAACATTTTAATCGCTTTGAATTCAAATTATTCAAATTTAAAAGTCTTCAATCTTTAATTATTTATTTCGAACGCTTTTAATTGTAAAGAATATAATTTCAAATACTCTTAATTTAAACTATCCAAATCTAATTACAATCCTTTCATTTTTAGCACTTCAACTTATAAATCATACAATACAATTCCTTTTTCTAATTAAATTGTCCAAAATCGTTGGTATATTTTTCAAAATTGCTAGAGCTTGCAATTCGAAATTGTTCATTATTAACTATTATTTCAAAAATATTAAAAACCTTATATTAAAAAATTGGTTTAATAATGGATTTTTAAATTCGCTTATCTGTACTTTCCTTTATTAGAAACGAAATCAATGATATATGTGAAAAAAGCGTGGGTTTTACAAAGAAAGTTAATTTTTTTATAAACCCGGAGAAATCAGGAATATGCACCCTGAGAACCGGGAGAATTCTTCTAAATTCTACTCAATTTAATGGATTTAAAATAATATTTTGTTAAATTCCTTCTGAAGTCTTTAAAACTCACTTTAAATTCTTAGGCATTTTGTCCAATTCTTTTAAATTCTCTTTGATTTTTGTAAACTCATTAAAAAATTTCTCAGTTCAGTTAATTTTGTTCATACTTTTGAATTGTTGTAAATTCCCTTGATTCTTTTTAAAATTTACTTTGATTTTTTATTAATTTTATCAAATTCTTATTTCCCTTCAATTTCTCTAAATTCACTTAAATTTTATTGTAATCAATGGAATTTTTCGGCTTATAATATTTTTTCCAATTTATTTTAATTCTTTTGTATTTAATTTGAATTGTTTTATAGTCATTAATGACTTGTTTGGTTATAAATTAGTAGGGTTTCAAAAATTTAAAGAGATTTAAAGTTTTTTTTTCAGCCTGAACTTTTTTTTAATTCTTTGGAATTATCTTGAATTTTGAATTTACTTGAGTTCTTCGAAATTTACTCAATTTTATTTAATTGAAAGGATTTTTTGAATTTTTAAAACTTTTTATGCAATTATTTTAACCTCGCTTTGAATTCTTAGGAAATCTATAACATTCCTTTGAATTCCTTTGACTTTTTTTAACTTACCTTGAATTTTTATGAAATTCATCAAATTCTTCTCGCTTATCTTAAATTCATCTAAATTTATTCCCAGTTTATGCAATAATAGTAATAAACAATATAATACAAATATTACAAATAATATTTGGAAAAGGTGCACTTTTAACAAAAAATATCATTTTTAATCAAGAAAGATAAATTTGTAATAAAATAGTTGTTAATAGTTAAATGAAATAGTTTTCAACAAAAAGATGAATTTCAGGTTTACAGAGATGCATTTTGAATCAAATGTCCGAATTTTCAAGAAAAAAAGAGTAAAATTCAATCGAGAAATATGAATTTTTAATAAGATGATTGAATTCTCTACCAAAAATTTGAACTTTCAAGAAACCAGCATAATTTTTTACCCAATAAACAGGATAAAGATTCAACAAAAAATGGATTAGTTAAATTTTCAATTAAAAACTCTAATAAAAAAATAACTTTAAACAAACAAAAACGAATTTTCAACAGAAAAGATGAATTTTCGACCAAAAAGAATAATGTTCTATAAAAAAGATAAATTTACAACAAATTTATTAAATTTTAAACCAAAAAGATGAATTTTCGTCCAAAAAGATTAATATTCTACCAAAAAAAGACGAATTTTGAACAAAATTTATGATTTGTTTACAAAATTATATCATTTTAAAGCCACAAAGATGAATCACCTTCAAAAAATTGAATTTTCAACCGAAAAATTATTTTTAACCAAGAAAGATAAATTTTTAATCAAATAGTTAACTTTTTATCTCAAAAAGCTAAATATTAACCAAAAATTGAATAATTTTATTTTTAGTTTAAAACATTTATTTTCAACCAAACA
>NC_046663.1:3270225-3279520 GCF_010883055.1 Belonocnema kinseyi | reverse complement strand
TAAGCGTCAGAAAAAGAAACGTACAAGACTACTGGGAAGCACAGGACCAATCAGCGGTGGAGACTCGGCGCGCTGACTTAATTCAGCGCACCCCCTGAAACATCAGCAATGAAACGCGACCAGCGTCAAATAAGAATTTCATGTAGCGACGGCGCGCCACCATGCTGCTAGGAAGCCAACTGGCGGCTGTCGCACTCCCTCTCGGTCCCTTTCACTCCACCAATCTTAGTATAATCTTAAGATACTAGGGGCGCTCCGACTCACGTTTGAGGTGAGCGGAGAGGCCTGTCTCAGCAGGCATTCGTTACTCTGAGCTCAACAAGAGCACTTATCCAAAACGTACAATAAAAGGATAACGAGGCATTTATTGCAAATTAAAAATTAGAGGAACCACTAGAAGAGACCGACAGTTTCCAGGTAGGCTTTTTCCTTCACACTGACTTTGGGTTTAATGAATTCAATAATGTATCGCAATTCAACTACGTGTGCTGAAATGGTAGGCACACGCCGTTGAAGCTTGTTGGTTGCTGACGGCGGACAAGGTCATAGCTTGTTTTGTTTTTGGTTGTAAAGTAAAGTCAGTGATTCGTTCGGGGTTAAATTCGAACTTGTATTTCCAGTCTACTGATATGGTCTTCCACCCATTTCAGAGGTTAGTTCTTGTCGTTTTCATGTCATAATGTAAAGATTAAATAAAATGGCCTCCAGCGACACCGAAAATGGTTACTGTGGGAACACGGGTTCCCCCTTGTAAATTGAATTCGGAATTGCTATTATTAAACATTTAATTCTCAAATAATGAAGTGTTTGTTGATTGCGTAAAATAACCCCTCTTTCGTGCGACACTCCTTACCCACTCCACTCTATCGAAGCGGTCGGAACAAAACTTAATTAATAATTTTAATTCATCGAAAATTTTGATAGTTTTGGTGAAAATGATCTGGCGCCCTTCAGGAAAATTATTGGACTCTTCTATGAGTCCAACTTAAATCTTAAAATCCGAAATAAATAATTGTGCAAAAACCAGTTATAGTGTGTATGTATAAATATATATACATGTAAGCAAGTCAACGCAAATGCACGATGCGATCGCACTATCCCCTCTTTCTGTAAACTCCACTCTAATATATTATAACGAAGTTAAACTTGACTCAACCCTTTTTCTGGACGCATTTAATTTTTAGAAAAGGATCGAAACAAAGAATACCTATAAAATACCACTTAAATTGATGATACCGCGGTTTTGCCGTCCACGGTTTTATTTAAACGGTTAAGCTGTGATAATAGAAAAGGAAAAACGAAAAAGGGTGCGGAAAGTGGAACGTCTGAACCTCCGGATGGTAAAGGACGAAAAGAGCAAAACCACTAGTTAAAGGTATGTTCTTTGTTTGTGCCTCTCCTTTTCCCTTAAAATTGTATTTCTACCAATAATTATACGTGCCCGCCCCTTTCTGTTAAAAGGAAAAGAGGTGGTAAATTTAAGTGATTAATCCGTAAACACAAAAACCTATTTGTGTTATTGTAATTGATTCTATGTTTATTCCAATCAAATAAATCTCGAATCGGCATAGGGTTATGGTTCTACTTAACTATTTTTGATTTATCAATGCCATTCCCAAAGTTGATAAGCTAAGTGCAAGCATGGCATCTTCAGGCAGAAGAGAGCGAAGCAACGATCTCGTAAAATAAAAACAATGCTTCGAAACATAATAAGAATTGGCATTTTGGACATCCGAGCTACTTGAAAGAAAATAAGAATAATTTCAGTAAACAATTGTTTTCTATTAGGTGGGTCGTAACATTACCTAGAATGGAAAATTATGAAATGCATTATACAATTATTCAACAAATTGCGGTTCGAGTTCGCGAATCTTCGGCAACTGTCGATTATTCAGATTTTAATAAAATATCACAAGCATTGGTGTAATTGGATTTAACGTTTACCGATGAAATCAATAATCAGAATAAGCAGGCAAATAATCTGCCTTTTGATAATCAAAATAAATCTGAAAACGGAGAAAGTAAACAAAGATTGAGATATACGCAGGCAAAACAAAATCAGCATAAGCTCATGTTGTAATTGTATATCACTCAACTCACAAGCTGTTTCTAATTGTGACTGTTCTGAGCAATCCCCAGCTTCTCTAAATCATATTCAGCAACACTCGAATATTCTGTTACCAACTCTGAGCATCCCACCACCACTTATTAACAGAAGTTCTAATTAAATTCATTCCGTAAAAAGCATCAACAATCATGGTAATTTAAACTTATATTAGGCGCGATGTTCTCTATGGGTGCGTCGCGCCAAAACATTAACAACCAACGATTTGACGAGTACGTCAGCCCTCAAGAAGACTTTTGTTGAGATGCCGACTGGATTTGAGGAATATTCTAGACTGTTTCAAAAATTTCAAATTCGACTTCTCCACCTGGCGTGGAACTCTACGATATATTTTTTGAGAAGTTTTTAATCTTATATCCCCAGCATGACTAGTGGGAGCTCTTTAGCCCAGGCCCGAACTATTACTATTGGGACTACTGGTACCAGAGAACATCTATTGCTGATGACAGGATGAATTAGGGCTGCAGACTGTAGCCAATAGGTCTTACCGGAGAGTAAAGAGAATAATTATCCATCGACTGAAATACGTTTAGTTGGTGCAAAATCGTGACATGAGGAGGATAAAAAGGACTACGGGGACCGCTATCACCCCTAGTAGTCGGCACTGAAGTCCCCTACGATACACTGCCTGCCGTCCCGCCAACTTCAACCAATCAGCGCTCGAGCGACAGGAAGGAGAAGGCAGGAAGTGGAACCAGCCGGGAGCACGCCGAGACTCGTTCTCATTATCCTTTGATTTTTCCCGAGGTGTTGTTCGCGCGATAGAGACGAGGCATTTTCTATAGGCGTTCCTATAATCTTGGAGGATAATTCGAGGAGAACACGAGGATTCCGAGGAGAATAATCGCTAGGATCTACTCTACAAGATTTCTCCGGTAAGACTCAATGTATTAAATTAGACTTAGTCGGGAAACGAAAATGTGCTCGACACGTGGCCATCTAATCTTTTTCCTTTTGGGATTCCTCTAGTGCTGACGCGATTATATTTTGTTGAAGCTTTTCTTTGGACGAGGGGTTTTGGAATTCACTTTATTTTTTTTGAATATCGGTTGTATTTTCTCATAGAAGCTAACTCTATGAACTCGATGGCATGTGTCAGAGGCGTAGGTCGGTGACTGGACCTAATTTTAGAGTTGAAATTTGTGTTATCGACACTAAGATTAATTTATTGATTTTTATTATTTTGTCATGGATGATTTTTGGGTAATTTAAAGGTTGCCCGAATATGCTCAATTTTTTTTTCGACCTGTTGGTTGATTGCTATGGATACATCTAGTCCTGTTTAATATATTATGTACCATGCTCTGTTCTGCCACCTGATTTATTGTCGGAACGAATATTGCTGATTGTTATGATTTTTCTTTATGTGTAATAATGGTTTGTAATCTTCCTATCTGAATATTGAATGAGGTGATTTTATTTAATGTTTATGAACGAAACTCTGATTACCCTTTTTTTGTGAATATGACCCCCCCCCTCTTATTTTTAGTTAATTTATAAAATTATGACCATTCCTTAATTTTGACATGTGACCATACTTTTTTATGTCTAAATATGACCATCCCTTTATTTGAGCAAAATATAAATTATGACCAGCCCTTTGTGTCTAAATATGACCAACCCTTTATTTGAATGATTTCAAAGATTTTAGCTGTCTCTTTCGTCTTGGCATGACCATCCCTCATTCTTGATTTTTGACTATCCCTTTTGTCTGAATGTGACCATCGCTTAATTTTGGTGATTTTGGTAACGTTAACTATGACCTTCCCTTATTTATTATTTTCATTAATTTATTAGCTATGACCATCCCTTATTTTCGATTTTGAATTATTTACTAGCTATGACCTTTCTGAGTATGACCATCCCTTAAATTTTATAATTATGACTGTTCCCTATCTTTGATGAACCTACGATCTATGACCACCCTTTTTTTTAGGTTTTGAATTGATTAAACCCCTTGCTGAGTTATTGTTAGCCCTTTTTCTTTGATTTTGGTTATCCCCTCTTAAAATGGTAGACATTCAATATGATTACTACCTCAGAGTTCCGTTTACCCCTTGTTACCTTTACACTAATTTTTTGCCCCTTCCAGACTACCCGTATTAGCAAATCGTACCTTTACACATTTTCATTAAGAGTACGACTTAAAATTAACCTCCAAAAATGTACGCTGAGAGGTTATGTTAGTTTTTTTTGTAGTTTATTAACGTGTACTTCATTGTAAAGTCGTGGAGTAATACCAACGGTAATGAGCCTAATCTATTGTAGATTAGTTAGATTAGATTATGTATATAATTGTATTTAGATCATTTTTTTTAGAGTTAAAAGTTGTTTTGAAAACTTTATGGTATAGTGGAATAGGATTGTCAACTAGACAAACAAGCGAATGTGTCACCAGGAGAATTAATGTATTTTTAAGGTTAACAAAACACTTTTTATATGTAATATTGAGATTTTAGCTGAACTTGTTTTATTTGGATTTAGGGATTTCTTTCAATTTCTTTTACCATCGACCACCCCCTCTACCATTAACTAAATTTTCGGGGCTGAGCTAGCATCTTTTGTTCCGATATACTGCACCTAACGGGAATTAAGATGTGATATTGGGACTTGTTCGCTAATTTTGCGAATATTGAGTTTTGTTGTGGGATTTTATCGCTTTTGAGATTATACTTTAGAGTATTGTTGTTTTGGATTTTTGACGTTTTTTTTGAGTGGCTATGGAAAGCCTGGCGTCTAGCATAATTTTAGAGGATTGGTTCTTGGATATTAGAGTCCGTAAGATGCAGTACCGAAGGTAAGTGTTGATTTTATTTTTGTAAATAAAATAACATTCTCACAAAGTTACATTTGGTTAACTGATTTGGCCACTGTATGTTGGCAAATACCATTGCATGCCAGTTCTCGGAAATATACAACTTTTCCGCATGACTCTAAAATATATCATTTCTGCCGTATTCCATTTAGATTGAAGAAAGCAGGGTCAGCATTTATTAGGTCCTTGAATACAGCAGTTGGTAATCGATTTGACAAAATTCTGACTGTTTATATCGATGACTTGTTCGTGACAACATCAGGTTCAATTTTCAATCACTTTAACGCGCTTCGTTCAGTATTTGACATCTTACAGGAAAAGAATTTTACATTAAAATTAGAAAAGTCTTATTTTTGTCAAAGAAAAATTAATTTCTTAGGGTATGAATTGTGAACTGATGGAGTCAAACCAATTCCCGATAGATTGGAATTTATTAAAAACTTTGTAAAACCTGACAATCGATTACAACTCCAGCAATTTATTGGAGGGTGCACGTATTATAGGCAATTCACGGCACGCCATTAAAATCTTTTAGAATAATTTAGGGATTTATTGAAAGCAAAAAATCCACGGATTTGGACAAGTTCTCATGACAGGGCTTTTGAAGACATGAAACATGCCTCTGTGTCATGCCTTTGTATCAAGCGATTGTATATTCAGTGATAAAGCTTCGTACTTACCTAATAGGTACTAATTTTGATATCATTACTGATCATAAAGCTCTCACTTTTATGAATACGACCATGTATCTGAACTCTAGGCTCATACGTTGGTGTATAATACTGCAACAGTATGATTTTGAAGTGTCTCATTGTGCTGGAAGGCATAATATTGTTGCAGATTTTTTCAGCAAAAATCCTGAAGGCAAATTTGAATTATTGATTTGGGTGAAGATTTAGGTAACTCTCTAAAAAAATCTAGAAGAATTGCAAAAGATGGATTGTGTGCACACCAAATTGGGCCACCCAGGAGTTTATAAAATAATCATGTATTTACGTCAATTCTATTATTGGAAATCGTTGAATCAAAGTTTGAAATATTTTGTTCTTTCATGTGATCCTAGCCAAAGAGTCAAAAATCTTAATGTTCAAATGGAAAGTAAATATAATCTTGTTTACTCCAAGGAACCTGGTGATTTAATTACAGTCGACTTTTATGGTCCATTACCGAGATCTTGTGGTGTTGTAGAATACATTTTTGTCGTGTTTTTGGTCCCTATCAAATTATCAATGACTTTAGAAATAACTCTTACGAATTGGCTGGTGTTAACGATCTGCTTAAAAGTATCGGGGTGCATAATCATTCCAACTTGAGGAAATATGTTCGACGCTCCAATGAATAGATTTGACAATTTCATCACCTGTTTATTCCCTCGATTCTCCTAATTGTATTTGGGGGTATAAGTTGTAAAGTACGTAACGAAGAAACTTACTCAATATATACAATTTCGTTTGACTTAATCTTTTTAACATTGTGAAGTTGAGATTTGTAAAAATTATTCATGGTATGATGTACGTATGTTATGACGACTTGGATGCAGCGTTTTGAAAATATGTTAAAATAAAATAATTATAATTCTTTCAAATTAACATGCGTGACTTTTATTAAAATAATGTAAATTATCTGCGAAAAAAAGAAGACATAGATCTGGCAAGTAGCATTTTTATTCATTCGAAAGTCAAGGATGTTCATTTTAAGAGCTTTTCGTATAACTCTACCTCTTAATAAGGGGGATAATGTAAGGTAATTTTCATTTAAATTTTCACGCTTAATTTACATTCTCAATACCGCCTGAATTGTTGGCAAGAGGCCTGTGACAGCGATTCCCGCCGTGATTTAATAAGTAAATTCTTAGCAGATGATCAGGTGAGGCGCAACCCACCTATAATTATTTAATTTCAGTTATCACGTGATGCGTAAGGGAGAATTGCGCGGGCCTAGAATTGATATAGAAGCGTTTCACGCGACGATAAGCTTATAAGTAAATTGACGAGTGTTCTGATCACCGCTCTTTCTAATTTAACGGTCCTTCCTTAACGCCGTGTGGAGAGTTCTGTTTCGACAATTATTGAAATCGTGTTGTGATAGATTGACAGGTATGAATCTACAAAAAAGAATCTGTGGTAAAAGTTTAGTGCGATTATGATGTAACAATTCAATGTGCAAGTTTGTCTTGCAGCGGCATTTTTATCGGTTCAATGCTGACGAATAAGAATTAACATTTTTGCTAAAGCGAAAATCAATTCTCTCTTCGAATAAATAGAAGGGGAAGGATCTATACTTCAACGTCTACAAAGAAATTTCAACTGCGATATTTTTTGGAAATTGTAGACGTCTCGCATTTTGGGATTCTAAATCCTCCCCATCTTCAACAAACTATGCGTGCGCTTGCTTCAGGTATTTCATGGAAATTATCTAACAGGGTATGATTTTTTTTCTTAAAACTCGTCCAATTATAATATCCGTCAATTTTTAGGATATTATAATGTGTGTATTGTGCTCCATTTTTTTTAAATATTTTAACGTCTTTATCAAAATTTGATATATTATTGTGTGAAAACTTATACTTTGTCTAGGAAGTTTGTATCGTAGTGTGATTGTGATCTAAATGAATCTCGTTTAATTTTAATTTATATGATAGTTTTAAGCTGTGCCAGATCTCTGTCATTATGGGTGATATTCTTAAACAGAATTGTATTTGGTAATTTCTTTGAAGAATTTTACTGATTTTAAATAAATTTAGGCTCTATTTTATTCGTCAATTTATTTATTCATTTATTTCATCAACCAATTTTTTGTGTTTGCATGTGAAGGTTCGGCTTCTTCCATTTATTTTACGAGTTACTTTTATATTTCGAAACTACTTCTATAATCAAATAAAACTTTTTCAACAATATTTTGCGATCATTAAAAAAAATTATATTCGCAAATAATAAAATAAAATTAGATTGTTACACACCAAATAAAAATGTCTTCGTTTAAGGTAAAATGCGGTGCGAAATTCTGCGATGCAGTCATCTCCTTCATTGCCGGTAAGTCCACTTTTCATTTGTATATTATTGATTTCATTGATTTTTTTCATTTATTCTAATTTATCAGGCGCGGTTGATCGCAGGTTTTTTGTCTTTCTCGCTCCTTAAGAAGTGTGAATGTAAAAAAATAGAGTAAGCGAGACACAAATATATGGAAAACCAATTACCGTCTTCCATATATTTGTGTCTCGCTTACTATAGTACCTTTAAATTCCCACTTGTTAAGGGGCGAGAAAGAAAGATAACCTCCGTTCAACCCTTCCCCCTCCCTCGCGTTATTTTTCTCTCACAGCACTAGCGGACACAAAAAAAAGTTAACAAATGATTATCTAATAAAAGTTCTGTAAAAAACACCTCTCAATCTTTTGCAATATCTTGCATCATTTACGAGAAACATTCAAAAATGAGGTTTTTAGGACAAAAATTCACCCAGCCTCAAATGTTAAGACAGCGGCGCCCTAATGGCCACAGGGGCAGTCCCCCCCCCCCTGAAATATGCTTCATATTTCATGAAGGAAAAACCTCGCAACAGAAGTTATTCAGCCCGCATCAAGCTGACCAGATAAGTTTTTTTTTTGAAAGTTCTAATTCAACAAGAAATTGGCACAAAATGTAAGTTTGGTGTTTTTGAGTGAGTCTACTTTTAATGTTTTCAAAATAAATTTGTGGAAAAAATTTTTTTAAACAAATATTTTGCTTCTATCCTTCTTGTGAGATGATAATCAATTCGTTTACCAAAAGTTATTTCATTATTAATTAATGTTTGCAGGATGACAAGTCCAAAGACTCCGAGAACTCAGCAAATTAGAGTGTGGAAGATAAATCGCCAAATGAAGATAAATGTCGCCAAATAAAAATAAATGAAATAACATCTACTTCTCAATCATTTATTGACCGAATTGAGGCCGCACTTAAAATTTACACATCTTCTCCTTCAATAAGGAATCAACGGTCGCTAATCTCTTCTTATTATAAATTTGAGCATGGCCAAACATGCACTTATCACACCATTTCTATCAACAACACCAAGAAAATGGACATGGAAGAACAAAGACAGCAGCAACATCAGCAATATCTTCCATCAGCACTACACAAAAATAATATAAGCCTGATGAGGGTCCAAATCCAGGACCGAAACGTCGCCAAATAAAAATAAATGAAATAACATCTACTTCTCAATCATTTATTGACCGAATTGAGGCCGCACTTAAAATTTACATATCTCCTTCAATAAGGAATCAACGGTCGCTAATCTCTTCTTATTATAAATTTGAGCATAGCCAAAAAATGCACTCATCACACCATTTCCATCAACAACACCAA
>NC_046663.1:3269048-3270125 GCF_010883055.1 Belonocnema kinseyi | reverse complement strand
TAACCATATTCTAAATTTGACGTGAAGTATGTGTTCAGTTCTCTCATCTTTCCTTCTTTTCTAAATAGAATAAACTTTAAAATTTCCTATCTACACTCATTCAACATACCAGAATTCTCAGACTCATTCCTTAGTTTTCTAGATTTTCGAGTTCATGCTGGTCGTGGAATATTTCACGATCTTTTATTATTAATATTCATACCACAAGTCAGGGGAGGATCCACAACGAGTGACAAGCCACTTCGTTACAGTATCAACTCGCCCTTCGGAAAAAATCGGTTTAAAATTGTACTCAGTGTTACCAACCATCGCCGGTTAAAATATTAATGCTCATTTTATATTTAAGATTTTTAAGTTAGTAATAATTTTTTCAGGGTTTGCAAAACAACCCGTACCTCTTTAGCTAGGGGATCCTTGTCTTCGTCTTCACTTCGATCTTCGTCAACTTTCAATGGGACTTTCAATGGGACCTTGGAAACAGAAAATCGAATTATTTGGACGACGAAATCTTATCTGGCCCTATCTGATACTTCATTGGAACTATATTTGTGTAGTTTACGTCTAAGACAGAAAATTAATGTTTTTCTATCTCCCTCTATCCGGCTTTCAAACGGGCCTCGGCGACAAAAAATCAAATTATTTTTTTAACGAAATATTATCCGGTCCTATCCGGCAAATGGTGGGAACTGTATTTTTTTTGATTATTTGAGTCTAAGAGAGAAAATGGTATCTGCCTCTATCCGGCTTTCAACCGGAAATCGGCAAAGAAAAATAAAATTATTTTTTGAACGAAATATTATCCGACCCTATCCGGAAACTCGTCAGAACTGTATTTGGGTGATTATTTCTGTTTAAGACAAAAAATGGTTCTCTATCTGTCTCTATCCTGCTTTCAAACAAGCATCAGCAGCAGAAAACTTAATTATTTTGTGAACGAAACATTATCTGGTTTTATATGACAATTTATCAGAATTCCATTTTCACAATTGTTTCCATCTAAGACGGAAAACAGTTTTCTTTCTGGCACTATCCGGCTTTCAAGTGAACACCATTAACAGACTGTATCATGTTTATAAA
>NC_046663.1:3267871-3268948 GCF_010883055.1 Belonocnema kinseyi | reverse complement strand
ATTTTCACAATTGTTTCCATCTAAGACGGAAAACAGTTTTCTTTCTGGCACTATCCGGCTTTCAAGTGAACACCATTAACAGACTGTATCATGTTTATAAATGTTATTATGTCAAACAGGGAATTATTAAAATAATTTTTGATGCTAATTTTTCCGATTACTGATCATTTTTATGGAAAAATGAAAAAAATATATCTCGGTCTTGGGTTGAATTAGGAGCTCTCAAGATTTGCTCTCGTTTTTCTATAAAAATGATCAGTAATCGGTAAAATTATCATTAAAAATTACCTTAGAATGCATTATTTTCGATTTTCTAAAATTTTCACTTGAAACTATAGAATTGGATTATCTTTCGGATTCTCTTTAGTCGTCAAAAATAATCTTTTTAAACCCGTCTTATTTTTATAGCGTCTGATTATACCTTAACAATTTTAGGGAAATTTTTCATATCAGAAGAAACAGCTTCATTACAAAATCTTTTATAATAGGTACAAAATTAAGTTAAACTCAGTAATTCAAGTGATTTTTCCTGAATCTCCGTATGTATTTCAGAGGCCGATCCTCCTTAAAGCATAATCAACCCGACCCCATTTTGATATGGATTTTTAAAATTGCTCTATTGATTTTAATTCAACTTATCTCATTTTTTTTAACATTAATCTTACTCTATTATCCATTTCATCTTCCTCCGGCTCTTCTTCGTTGACATCATCAGTGGCTCCATCCGAATTTGTATCCTGTAATTTGTAATGACATGATTTTTATGGCACAGGCATGATAAAGTCGCTTTTAGACACCCTAATTTAAAAGAGCGATTGTGAGTAGCCATTGGGCCATCATGAAGTCACAAGATACGATAAATTACTGATAAATTATTATAAATAACCGATAAATTCACATAAATTATCAAACATGTTTGAATATCTTTAATTTCCGGAAATTTTTGGAAATTTATCGAATTACCAGATTTAAAAAAGTTTAAAAATGCTGTGGAATTTATGGCGTCCAGATTTTTTTGTTTTTTCTTTATATCAGTTCCGAAAAAAATATTGTATGGGGCGCGTTCGTTAACTTTTG
>NC_046663.1:3261562-3267771 GCF_010883055.1 Belonocnema kinseyi | reverse complement strand
TTTATAAACATGATACAGTCTGTTAATGGTGTTCACTTGAAAGCCGGATAGTGCCAGAAAGAAAACTGTTTTCCGTCTTAGATGGAAACAATTGTGAAAATGAAATTATGATAAATTGTCATATAAAACCAGATAATATTTCGTTTACAAAATAATTAAGTTTTCTGCTGCTGATGTTTGTTTGAAAGCAGGATAGAGACAGATAGAGAACCATTCTTTGTCTTAAACAGAAATAATCACCCAAATACAGTTCTGACGAATTTCCGGATAGGGTCGGATAATATTTCGTTCAAAAAATAATTTGGTTTTTCTTTGCCGATTTCCGGTTGAAAGCCGGATAGAGGCAGATACCATTTTCTGTCTTAGACTCAAATAATCAAAAAAATACAGTTCCCACCATTTGCCGGATAGGACCGGATAATATTTGGTTAAAAACATAATTTGATTTTTTGTCGCGGAGGCCCGTTTCAAAGCCGGATAGAGGCAGATAGAAAAACATTAATTTTCTGTCTTAGACATAAACTACACAAATATAGTTCCAACGAAGTATCAGATAGGGCTAGATAAGATTCTGTCGGTAAAATAGATAAATTTAAAGGACAAAATACTTTTAATTATGTTCTTGATCAAATATTGAGTTATTATTCATTTTAACAGGATAGCAACCTTGAAATTGACAAAGATCGACGTGAAGACGAAGACAAAAAGTTTCCGGTTTTTTCACAGTAAAAAAAATCCAGTATAATTCACGGATATATTTGAGAGTATTTTATCCACATTTGATCGTTGGAATCTGTGAAAATTGTTTATAATTCCTTAAGACCGCATGGTCGCCGCATGAAGGCGGCGGTCGACAACGAGGTCACTTCAAAACGTCTCCACATACGTGATCGAAATTTCGGCCTTGTGTTCCTTATTGAAACAGGTTCCGATCTATCTCTAATACCAGTAGATAAAAAAAGTAAAAATAAAACGAATGACGGTGTGATTTATGCCGCGAATGACACGCGTACTTCCACTTATGGAACCAAACGAATTTCCCCTAATCTCAGCCTTCGTCGCGACTTTTCGTGGAATTTTTGTGTTTTCGAAGTACCGTATGCAATTATTGGAGCCGACTTGCTAACACACTACCACTTATTTCCGTTTTTGCACGAATCCAAATTAATAGACACTACTACTGGCTGTAGCTCTTCAGGATGTGAGAAGAGCGCAAATATTTTCGGGATAAGCTCGCTAAATAAATCCGAACCGTACGCGAAAATCCTAGCTGATTTTCCGGGAATTATTAGAGTCTCCCAAACGTCCGATTTAGTAGTGCGTGATGTTCAACAACACATCGAAACAAAGGAAACTCCCATCGCTGAACGCGCTAGACGTTTGTCGCCTGACAAACTCGGGGATTTTCGCAGCCTTAACGCCGTCACTATTCCCGACAGATATCCTGTCCCACATCTTCATGACTTCTCCGCGAATTTACACGAAAAAACCTTTCTTTCGGAATTAGACCTATATAAGGCCTATCAACAAATTCCGATAGCATCCGAGGACACACCTAAAACAGCAGTAATCATACCCTTCGGGCTGTTTGAGTATACTGTTATGACCGTTGGACAGTGCAGCGCAGGTAGACCGTTTCAACGTTACACTTTTCGTGCCCTTGGCGACCTCGATTACGTTTTCCGCTATGTCGTTTTCCAACTTCCAACAGATTTTGCGTTACGCCTAAATTTCGGTAAATGTGAATTCGGGAAAACAGAATTAAAATTTCTAGGTCAAGCGATAAACAAAGATGGTTTCAAACCAACCATCGACAAGGTGCAAGCTGTCAATCAGTTTCCCAAGCCACGAACAATTGTCGAACTGCGTAGATTTCTGGGGTTGGTAAATTCTCACCGGCGCAGCCTACCTCAAGCTGCTCAGACGCAAGCACCTTTAACCCGTTATTTTACGGACTCTTGCAAAAATGACCGTCGAGAGATCGAATGGGATCACGAGGCCGAGGAAGGGTTCGTCAAGGTCAAAGACGACCTCGCCAACGCATCTCTCCTTTCACATCCTTCTGCCGATGCCGAAGCGCGTCTAATTACCGATGCTTCAGACTTTGGAATGGGGGCTTCTCTAGAGGCTTCTTGAAGGCCAGAACTATAAAGTGATCACCAATCACAAGCCTTTAACCTACGCATTCACACAATGCTCCGAAAAAGCATCGCCACGGTAACAAAGACAACTCGCTTTCATATACCAATACACAACTCAAATTGAATACCTTCCCGGCATACGAAAATGTCGTGACAGGCTCTCTTACCAGAGTCGAGTCAATAAGACTACCCACCGAGTGGAATCTCGTAGAACTTGCGCAGGCTCAAAAGGACGATCAGGAACTGAAACACATTATAAACGATCTAAATTGTTCGCTCAATTTGAAAACAAAATGCAATGGGGTTCTGAACACACATCATTTTACTGTGATCTCACAGGCGAAACACTTCGCCCCTTCACACCTAAATCACTCAGGGAACGCGTATTTAAATTATTTCACAACCCATCACATTCCAGCAAAAAAGCGTCCGACCGGCTTGTTCGTAAAAGGTACGTGTTGCCTAATATGCACCGTGATATTTCAAATTGGTGTAAGCAATGTTTTGATTTCCAGAAATCTGAAATAACACGCCACGACCACTTATCACCGGCGGATTTCGTAGCTCCTTACGGGAGATTTAAACACATCCACATGGACATTGTTGGTCTACTTCCGGACTGTGGTCGATACAAATACATTCTAACAATGATTAACCGTTTTCCACGGTGGCCGGAGGCAATTCCACTCCAAAAAATTGAAGCACTGACTGTGTGACGAGCGATCGTAGACCACTGGATCTCATGCTTTGGCGCACCTAAGACCTTGACCACCTACCAAGGATCTTAATTCGAATCTCAGCTATTGACAGCCCTGCTTCATCTTACCGGTTGCCACCGAATTCGAACCACGGCTTACCTCCCAGCGTCAAATGGGATGGTCGAGCGTTGGCACCGCTCACTCAAGACGGCAATCATGTGCCATACCGAACAAGATTGGATACGATCATTGTCCACGGTACTATTGGGTCTTAGATCAAATATTATGGAGAACGGTTCCTCACCGGCGAATTTTTAAAAGAATTTCGCGAGCATATTCGGCTTATCAAATCAGTCCCTGTTGGTCAAAAATATAAAAAAGAGCATTCCTCCATAAGGACTTAAAAACAAGCTCTCATGTTTCCCTCGGCGTTGGAACTCTTAAAAAATCGCTAGAATGTCCGTACACCGGACCTCACAAGGTCATAAATAGCACATCCGATATAATTTATGAAAGCGACGTGAACGGCTCACCACGCCAGTTATCTGTAGATAACATTACGCCTGCGTATTTTCTTCGCGATTATTTACCTAAAATCATTTCTACACCTAGGATTTCGAACATTTCGACAAACGTAACTCCAACTACTTCAAACAGAATAAGGTAAAACTTATGCTCGAAAAAAGAGTCTATTTCGCTACGTAATATTTAGAGAATTTTAAGATTTTCAAGTTATTACTTGAGCACTTTGAAGAAGAATTTCTAAGTTTAAATCGCCTATGTATTTACATACCCATAGTATTATACAAACGTATTTATTTTTAGCAAATTATTTTTATCGAAAGCATTTTTACTGTACAAAACTACATTTGCTTTTACCTTTCCATTGGTGCACGTTGTTCTGCATCCATTGCGAAAAATCAAAATTAAATAAGGTATACCAGACACTAGGAATACTAAAATTCCACACTACGCTCATTTTAACCATGACACGCATGTTTGTAACTAAAACTGAATTGTAACTTCCGAAGTTACCGCGCGAACTTTAGGCCTTAAATAAAATATATCTAGGGTAGTCACTGCGAAACTACTATCTCCTTGAGTAAATAAAATTTTTGTGTACCTCTGTACTGTAGGGTCGTAGTACCCCCACTGTGCCACTCAGCAAAGTCGAACCATCGAGCGAGTTCGCATCAAGCTATCCCTTACGGAAACAAATCTCATTTATCCTGGTTTAAACCCCGAAATTGGGGGTTAAACTCGAAAATTTCAGTTTAAAGACGAATGTTTTAGCGTTTATTCAATAATTTTTGGTATATACTTTGAAATTTGAAAGTATAATCTGAAATGTTTAGATAAACACCAAATCCTAAAAGTATTAAAACTGAAAATTTACGGTAAAACCTCAACTATTGGTGATTAACGCCCGAATGAAAAATTTATCCTAAAATTTTGAGTATTATCCCCAAAAATTTAAGAATAAATCTAAAACGTTCGATTATACGCCAAAAATAATATGATTAACACTCAACTATAGAGTTTAACCAATGATTGTGAGGATAATCTTCAACGATTTGAGTAAACACTGATTCCATAAGGAAAGTAGTAGCATTATATGATAACGAAATACATTTTTTATCAATAATACTCGGCATTACAACAATCTTATTCAACTTTTCAACGGAGTGGAGGTAGGTGGCTGATGTAAACTCCTCATTTTCTTGATGGGAACTACAAAGAGCAATGTTAGATTGTTGAAAAGGTTTTCCCAGAATGACATACTTTTTTTGTTCAGTGGTGGTCATAATACAGAAAAGGCCAGTTATTTCCATGTAGGATCCATGTATTGTTAAGGTGATGCTGTTATTTCGTTTTACAAGTTTGGTATATTTAGTAGAATCGTACAATGTATATTTAAAGATGAAGCGATCGTAACGTATAGCAAAATCTTCCGTATTTTCTCCAATAAGGTTATCGATGCAAGTTTTTTCATCCGCCTCTAGTTTTACAATCGATCCTTCACCAAATATAATTAATCTGTTGTCATTTGCTATCTTTCTACCCGTCCTTTGTCTATAATTTTGCATCATTTTCAAATATAATGCTTTAGCTTTTTTATTACAATTAGGTTGCAGCAGCGTATCGTCAAGTTTAATTGATTGAAGTCTTAACCCTCCGTGGACCACGTGGGGTCTGGGCTGACCCCAAGCGCTCTATTTTTCCTCTACAGTGGCGCCCTCTTGCATCTAGGTGCTGTGACCCCTAGTATCTTTCCACTTAGTTGTGCTTGAGATATCGGCAAGCTTGCATCGATCTCCGAGGTATGTAATCCAATTTTTTCTCTGCTTTTATAAAAAAACCTGTGAATGGGGTCTAAGTGGACCCCACGTGGTACTGAGTGCAACATAGATATATTTCATTCCTCCACTTTTTTATTGTTTTAAGCTATATGATGGTCTTTTTATGTCTCTTAGGTTTTCCTATTTCTTGAAAGATGGCCACTTTGGCGGCAGAAGAGTGGATTAGAGCTGAGCTTGAGAGACTAGACAGAGAAGAGCCATTTGGAGATGAAGCTCTGAAGAAATTGATAGTGAAGACGAGAATGCATCTCTGCCCAACAACGACGACATTCCAGATGAATTTATTCTCGAAGATGACGAAACAAGTGATCCAATTCCACATCATATTCCGACGGGTGCGGACTCTGAGCGAGATAGAGATTTCCTTTTGGGAAAAGATGGAGAGACCATTTGGACGACAGCAACTTTGAAGCATAAAACAAGTAAGACTCCAAGAAAGAACATAATTTCTCATCTTCCAGGTGCTAAAGGGGCTGCTCGAACCTGTAGCACCGAGCTCTCTTTTTTCAAATTATTCTTGAGTGAACCCCTCGTTGAGATGATCGTATGCCATACTAATGAAGAGATTGTAAGAAGACAGGCATTGGTACCGAACTCAGAGAGATACGCTGGACAAACCGATACCATGGAGATAGAAGCACTGATCGGATTTCTTTTACTTTGCGGGGCTACCAAGAATTCCGATTTGAAACTTTCTGAACTTTTTTCGCGCAAATTCAGCATTCCATTTTACAGATGTGTGACGTCCCTAAACAGAATGATGCTGATGAGACGCTTCTCAGTTTTAGAGGAAGGTGTCCCTTCAAAATGTACCTGCCAAATAAACCCGATAAATACGGGTTAAAATTGTTTCACTCTGCGACGCTCGCACGTTTTATTTTTTCAACGGGATACCCTACGTCGGAAGTGAAACGTTAATTAGAGAAGGTTCTCTCCTTTTGCCAACATGCTACGTCATCAAGCTCTGTGAAAAAATAGAAAATACCAACCGCAATGTGACAGCAGATAAC
>NC_046663.1:3260592-3261462 GCF_010883055.1 Belonocnema kinseyi | reverse complement strand
GGGGGGGGGGGTGCCACAAAAAATCCTGCTCAATCACGTGAAAGGGTAGGGGGTTCAAAAATGCTTCAAAATCCATCACGAGATTTATGGACGGCCCCTTACCTAGTCGGTCCTTCTCCATGCCTGGCGTCTAACACTGTAAACTGATTTTCCAATTACGTGCATTGTACTTTTGTTTAGTTAAATAAATGTTACTTTTATAGTTACGATGTGCGTAACTTAATTTCCCTGCCCCTTATGAGCGGATGCATGCCGCAGTCGATTATCTCAATCGACTAACCAATTTACAGACAAAGGTGAAGGGTGAAAGTGAGTGGTTTGAAGTGAACATTTGGAGCGTGTGAAGTTTTTGAGGTTAGGAGTGAAAAAATAGTTGCTTGGTCAGGGGGGCAAGAGGTAGGAAATAAAAGAGGGAAACGTCACGGAGCTTTGGGTAAGGTAGGATGCCGACGACGCGAAGTCCACAAACTGGCGCCAGAGGGCAACAGTTACTGGACGATCGCACAGAGCAGAAAACCGTAGTGGCTGCAACAGCTGACGTTGCTGAAAGCATTGAAAGTGGGGGGATGGGTGACGTTGATCGCAGTGACAGCAGCGGTGATGAAAGTGCCGAGAAGTCGACCCGGGTGGGGAGGGTAGCGGACTCAGGTGCGGGCAAGCAACGGGGAAGGCCCTCAAATTTACAGCGCGTTAACAAGCTAGGCAACGCGGGTTCGAATAGAAGTCTGGACGAATGGCAAAAAAAGGCAAGCGCGACTAGCAGTGAAGGGGAGGAAAAAAGCAAAAGAGTGGCTGGGGAAGATAAGGTAGAAAAGGACCAGGAGAACAAGAAAGTTAGAATTAAAAGGAAAACACCAGAGAGGGGGGGGG
>NC_046663.1:3255677-3260552 GCF_010883055.1 Belonocnema kinseyi | reverse complement strand
ACAAGAAAGAGATTGGATGACATGAATAGGGATATGAATAGGCAGGGAAACGATGTAAGGGGGGAAGTGAATAAGGTCAGAGAAAAATAGGAAATGAGGAAATAGTTCAAGGGAATGAAAAGAACGTCCGAAGTGAAAATGAAAGATTGAAGGAAATACTCAGTGAGATCGAAAGAAGATTAGAAGGGGAAGAAAGGGCAAAGAGGAAAAATAACATAGTAGTCAAGAGATTAAGAGTGGAGAGTGAAACAGGAGAAGTGGAAATAACAAATCTTTTTCGAGATATTAGAGTGCAGGTAACGGTAGAAGGAGTCAAGAGAATAGGAGGGACAAAGGAAGGAAAAGAAGGAATGTCTCTAATAAAAGTGGGGAGTGAGGAGGAGAAAAAGAAAATTATTGAGAGGAAGAAGGGAAAGAATTGAAGAAGATCTGACATGGAGGGAGAGGAAAATGAGATGGCAAATAGAGCAGAGGGCTTTGGTAGAGAGGAAAATGGGCCATATGGTGTGGATAGGGAGAGACTGGTTATGGATAAATGGGGAGGAATGGTGCTGGGATGAAGAATTAGATGAATTAAGGAAAAAAGGAAAAAGCCTTGAGAAAGGTAGGGGGAAGGGAGACGAAAAAGAGTCTAGAAATAAATCAGAGGGGTTTCCAAACGGCAAAGGGGAAACAAAGTGAAGAGGAAAGAAGAGGGAGGGGAAGAGAGAAACGTGAAAATAGCTTTCTGGAATGTCTCAGGCTTGAAGAACAAGAATAAAGGATTTTGGGAGGAGTTAGAAAAGTGGGATGTGATTATGATGATTGAAACTTGGGTAGATGAGAAGAGAAGGACTGGAAGGGAATAAAAAAGCTGTTACCAAAAGATTATGTGTGGACAATGCAAGAAGCAAGAAAAGAACACGTTAAAGGGAGAGAGATGGGCGGCATGGTGTCAGGGGTGAAAAAAGAATTAGCAGTAAAAGGGGGAAAAGATGGGAACATGGAGGAAAAGGATGGAACAATGATAAGAAAAATTATAATTGGGAAAGTAAAAATAGCAGTGGTGTGTGTATACCGAAGAAGGGGGGAAGAGGAAGGATGGAGAATAATAAGGAGGTGGATGGAGGAAAAGAAGGAAGAATTGGTTTTAATAGGAGGGGACTTAAATGCATGGACTGGCGAACAAGAGGGATGGTTATAGAATGAAAAAGGAGGCATTTATAAGGGACTCCAAACATAGAGGGACAGACAGGGAGGGGAGGAAGTTACTGGACATGATAGGAGAAACAGGATGGTTTATTTACAATAGTAATGTGAAAGGAGATGAGGAAGGGGAGATCACATTCATAGGAAAGGGAGCAACTATAATAGATTACATCTTGGCTGAAGAAAGAATGCGGCATACGATAGGGAGTATGAAGGTAGGGAATAAGATAGGGTCCGAGCACTGCCCGGTCATAGTTACACTAAAAAGAGGAGTAGATAAGCGCGGCAGAGGGAGAAAGGAAAAAGGGTGCGAACGAAACACGAAAATGGGAATCTGGGGGGGGGGGGGTAGATAAATTAAAAGAGTTTAAACAAAAGATGGAAAAGGAGAAGGTTAGGTATGAAAAAGAGGAGGGAATAGACTCGTTAATTGAAAGATTGAAGAGGTCCATTGAAAAGGTAAAAGATGAGCTGGGTACTAATGAAGAAAGAGTAGGGGGAAAGAGAGGCTGGTGGGACGAGGAATGCTGGGAGAGTAAAGAGAGAATAAAAGAGTGTGTGAGCAAATGGAGAAGAGGGAAAATGGAGAAGGAGAAGTATAACAGGAGGAAAAAAGAACATGAGAAGATGCTGGAAATAAAAAGACAGAGGGGAAAGGAAGAATATAAAGCAGAGGTAGAAAAGGCAATCAAAGAAGGTAGGGTGTCGGATGTGATAATAGGGATAGAGGGGAAAGGAAGGGCGTTAACGAAGAAATAGAAGAATGGACGGATTATTTTAAGGGTCTATTAGGGGGAGAGCAAAATAAGATCAAAGGGGAAGAGTGTAGGATAGTCCAAGGAGAAATGGAGGAAGGGAACGAGATAACAAGAGAAGAAGTGGATGAGGCAATAAATAGGTTAAAAAGAAACAAGGCGACGGAAGAAGATGGGATGGAGAACGAAGCGATGAAGTTTGGAGGATAAGGGATTAGGAATGGGATGTGGAAGATCTGCAACAAGGTATGGAAAGGGGAAGGTTGGTCGGAAGAGTGGACGACGGGACTGGTGGTACCGCTTGTCAAGAAAGGGGAAGGAAAGAAGGTAGAGGAATACAGAGGGATCACTCTCATGTCAGTCGGCTATAAAATATATGCAGAAATCTTAAGAAATAGGTTGGAGAGTCAGTTAGAACAAAAAGAAAGTATCCCATATAATCAGACGGGATTTAGAAAAGGAATGGGAACTATAGACAACATCTACGTACTTAAATATTTAGTTAATAGAAATTTGGGGAGAAAGAAAGGGAGACTAGTCGCTTTGTTCGTAGATTTCAAAGCAGCGTTTGACTCAGTGAATAGAAAAGTACTATGGCAGGCAATGCTCTTCTAAACACATGTGGGAAAAGGTAAACCTGGCAGGTGTCTGGTCAGGACAAAGACAGTTCTCTTGGGGAGATCTTCCTATGTACCCCACTAACATTAACGACTTCTTTATAGATACCATACCATCAGCAGTAGCCTCAGAGACACTAATCCGCGACCTTCAGTCATCCGCTAGCAACATTTCACCTAACTCCCAGAATACTTTCGTGTTCAAGGAAATTGACCTTAGTCATTTGTATCACGCTATGAAATCATTCACTTCGACAGCTACGGGATCGGATGGCATTAATAGTTCTTCAGATTATCTTTGTGTACCCTCATGCCTTCCTGCATTATTAAATATCATGAATACCTCGTTAAGGCAGGCAAAGTCTCCCTCGGCATGGGGATCAGGTATTATTCGTCCTCTTCCTAAATGCGATAGTCCGAAAACATTTGGCGACTTACGTCCAATAACTATTCTGCATTACCTTTCAAAAGTATTAGAGAAGATCTGTCTTCAGCAGTTGACCCCCTTCATCGACAATAACAAAGTGTTACCTCTAAATCAGTCGGGGTTTAAAAAGGGTTTTTCGGCTGCAACAACGCTTCTTCACGTGTCGGATGAGATAGGTAGGTCCTTGGACTATGCAGAGGTAACTCTTCTGGCCTTGCTGGACTTATCTCGGGCTTTCGAGACCCTTGATCATAGGTTGCTCTTGGATAAATTACAATCTATAGGAGTAAGGGAGACATCTCTTGCTTGGTTCAGAGGATTTCTCTGTAATAGAAGTCAGCGAGTTGCAGTTTCTACCTCTCAGTCTACACTTGTGTCCCCACGCAGAGCAATTAATAGGGGAGTTCCTCAGGGGGCAGTAAGTAGCCCTACCTTATTTTCTATCTACACAAACGACCTTCCTGACTCCGTGATGGAATTTGTACGCAGGATAGAAGCGATCTCCAAGGGCAGAATTAAAATAACCATACATATGTATGCAGATGATACACAGCTGTACATCCGTTGTAAGCGAGATGATATTAATGAGGGAGCTGCGATCTTAAACGCGGTCTTAGACCATATCGCTGGCTGGGAAGAAGACCGTGCGCTGGTCATTAACCCGACAAAATCTGTAATTCTACAAATAGGCAGTTTAGATTGTAACCACCTTCCTAATTTCTCAATAAATGGTACTCAACTCTCCATTGTCTCGCAGTCGAAAAATCTTGGGCTTATGATGCAATCGGATTGGGGCTTTGAAGAGCAAGTATCTAAGAAAGTCCATGCAGCTTATATACGTCTACGAAAATTGTTTCCATTTCGTCGCGCTCTCCCTACTAGTACTAAACTCCTTTTGGCGAATCGCTAATCTTGTCTCTTTTTGATTATACATAGTCGAGCTTTAGGCCTTTTCTGAGTACGCCGCTAAAGGCGAGAATTCAGAGAGTGCAAAACTCCTGCCTAAGATTCGCATTCGGTATAAGAAAATTCGATCATATCACCCCTGCTTTTAAAGAATCTGGTTGGCTGAAAATGGATAAACGGTGGAGATTGCATCTCTGCGTTCTCGCGTTCAAAGTTTGGTCAACGGAGAGGCCGTCTTACCTACGAAATCTCATTTCCAGTGTGGAAGAAAATCGGGCGAGAAAGTCTCTTGTCACAAGATCGAACGGAAAATTTTCGGTCCCTTTAGCCCGCACAGCGAAGGCGGAAGCTACTTTCTCATGCTTAGCTCCTCGTTTGTTAAACGATCTTAATGATCCTATTGATACGTATGGCGTGCAATCGGTCAGAAATGAAATGTATAAAAAATTGCGGGTGGTCCTCTGAATTCGTTGAGAACCTATCTTGTGCGAGAAAGCTAAACATCGGTGATCTATGTTCGTTCCCGTATTCTTCGTCCCATAATTTACAATTATAATTTACGAGTTACGACTGCACAGTATTATTATTATTTTTATTCATATTAATTTTCTATTTTTTGTTCTACTAAGTTGGTTAGCGTTAATAAGTAGTTATATAATGGTTAGCATTTAAGTTAGATTGTAGAAGGTTAGGTTGTAAAGCAGCTAAGGCTGAACCTCGGCTTTTTATGTCCACTCGCCTATCTCTTTCTGTAAGCTAATGTACATATCTCGTGGAACATAATAAAGATCTATTATTATTATTATTACTATTATTATTATTTACACGTTCTATAAATATATGAAGTCCCAGAAAAATAACTACAAAATATTAAAAACTTATAAATAATTATTTTCAATCACTTTTCCAAGAAATTTCTTTTTCAATTGAATGTTTTGTAAAATATAATTTGGTCTTTGGAATTCACTGAAAATAAACTGTT
>NC_046663.1:3254093-3255577 GCF_010883055.1 Belonocnema kinseyi | reverse complement strand
CCCCCCCCCTCTCTCATGTGATCGACCAGGATGTTTGTATGCAACCTCCCCTCCCTCACAGCCATCACGAGATTTATGGACGGTCCCCAACCAAAGCACATACAGAAAAAAAAGTTGTGAAAGGAGTCAAGGGACTTTCGATTTTATTGTTACTACCTATTTTTAATATAATTAAGTCATTTCCTCCGGAATACATGAACAGTCTTCTTCTTGGCGTAGTGAAATTGTTTTTGACATCTTGGGTTGATCCGAAAAATCATGAAAAACCTTGGTACATTGGAAACAAAATTCATTTGATAGATGAACGATTGCTCGCAATGTTACCTCCAAGTGAAGTATCTCGAACTCCTCAATCAATATCTAATGTTAGCAATTGGAAAGCGTCCGAATTTAAAAATTTTTTACAGTACTACTCTTTGCTTGTTTTGAAAGATATATTACCTGAAAATTTTTACAAACATTGGTCTTTGCTTGTTTATGCTGTAAATATATTCAACAGGGACAGAATTGACAAAGAAGCATTCGAAAAAGCAACGCGAGCATTAAAAAAATTTGTAATAGAAATTTGTAATGACGATTTGTATGGATTGGAATTTATGAAGTTCAATGTACATTTATTGCTACACATCCCAGAATCTGTCAAAAGATTTGGTGCATTGTGGGAATGGTCGGCGTTTCCTTTTGAAAGTTATAATTTCGTATTAAGAAGCATGCTACATGGATCTCAAGCAATTTTACAACAGATTTGTAAATCATATTTAACCCTCCGTGGACCACGTGAGCAAGAGTTTAAACGTTGACCACGTGGGGTCCACGTAGACCCCACTCATTTTTGCGCTGCAGGCGCTGCGGGATTGCACGTTTTCGGTTTCGAAATATTATAGAACTAATCTAGGGCTTTGTGGAAAGGGAAAGGGTCAAGAAAATGAGGATCTAATTAGTTAAAATAGAAAAAAATTTAATTATTTTCCTTACATCTACAAAAGAAGAGGAAACAACTTTTACTAGTGACTAACATCATTGCACTAGGAAAAAATTTATAAATTTGAATCTCATATTAAATTACAAAAATCCTAACGCTATATATATATATATATATTCATCTTTCTCTTAAATAGTTAAGAAATCTTCACAAAAAATAGTCTACTTTTTGGTTTAGTAATGCCTCTTTCCCAGAGCAAGCAACTTACACTAGTGACCAACATTATTGCACTAAGAAAACATTTATGAATTTCAACTTCACATCAAATTAAAAAAAACTAACTCTTTATATATTTATCTATTCCTTAAATAGTTAAGAAACCTTCACAAAAAAATAGTCAACTTTTTGGTTTAGTCATACCTCTTTCCCAGAGCAAACAACTTACACTAGTGGCCAACAATATTGCACTAGGAAAACATTTATAAATTTCAATTTCACATGAAATTTTAAGAAACTAACTCTAAATATGTATTCATCTATTCCTCAAATAGTTGAGAAACCT
>NC_046663.1:3248127-3253993 GCF_010883055.1 Belonocnema kinseyi | reverse complement strand
TTTAATAATTATTCAATTAAATTACAAGAATTGTTTTTTAAAGTAATTTTGAATCGCGCGCCAAGTGAGGCAAATGGGCGTGCAGCCCCAACGCAAGCGCAGTAGCATAGGGTGCCAACATTGGTATCATTGCTGTAACATTCAGAACCACCAGTGATGCCAATGTTGGCACCCTTAGCTACTGCGCTTGCGTTAGGGCTGCGCGCTAGTTAGCCGCACTTAACGCGCAATTCAAAATTACATTGAAAACAATTATTGTAATTTACATAAATAATTATTAAAAAATGCACAAGAATGTATACAAATTGTGTAACTTATTATTTCAGGCAAAAAAATGATAGCACATTTATTCTATTAATAACAGTTTATTTTACTTGAATTCCAAATACCGATTTATATTTTACAAAAAATTTAATTTAAAAATCAATTTCTTGTAAAAGTGATTGAGAATAATTATTTATAATGTTTTGAATATTCTGTATGTATTTTTCTGGGAACTCATATAATAATATAACCTGTAAATACATTGATTATCACTACTGCATTGTAGTTTTGATTCGAACTGGAAGTGATTCAGTAGTGGTGCCTTCGAGAAGGTTTTGACTTGAATCATAACCACAATGCGGTGGTCACAATTTAGGTACTTATAAGTTATATTATCATATGAATTCCCAGAAAATAAAAATATTAGAAACATTATAAATAATTATTTTCAATCACTTTCACAAAAAATGTATTTTTAAATTGAATGTCATGTAAAATATAATTTGGTATTTGGAATTCACTGAAAATAAACTGTTATTAATATAAGATACGTTAGATTTTTTGCCTGAAATTAAAGTTACACAATTTGTATATATCCTTGTGGATATTCTAATAATTATTTATTTAAATTAAAAGAATTGTTTTTATAGTAATTTTGAATTGCGCGCTATGTGCGGCCAACCAGCGCGCGGTAATAACGCAAGCGCAGTAGCACAGAGTGCCAACCTTGGCATCACTGAACCTCTTGAGAATTTGAGGTTAACGCGTCTCACATGTTCCGTTGGTGCAATTACAATTGCATTTTTAATGATTATTTGTTCCTTATACAATATAATAATAAATAACTTACTCTCCTTATTTTTACCGCCACCCCGTCCTGCATATATTACGAATAATTGTATGTCGAAATAGTCACAGCCAGTATATTAAGTAAGTCAAAACGTTTATAGGTTACAAACTATATTTTCAATTGAAAATTATAATGTACTAACAAAATTTTGACTCTTTGATGAAATATTTAATTATTTGTATGTTGTACTTACTACTTTTCTTTAAAACCAAACACTCAATGCCCTAAATTACACACAAAAAAAGAAACTGATCAAAAATCACGTGGCACGAAACATGTTAAAAGAAATTATTGAACAGAGCAGGGCGCATTTTCCTTTGCGCATTTCTTCTTCCCCCACTCATATTCTCATTTTAAGACTATTTTCAACCTTTGGTTTTAAGATTTTGCTTATTTATTACTGAAATTTTACTTACCGATTACTAAGAATATCCCTGTAACAAAATGACACTCTAATATTAGAATATCGTTTTTTGGGTGATTATTGTTCACTTTTATTGTTACTATGTATGCTTAAAAATAAAAATTTTAAATGCAAAATTTTATAAAGTAAAAGATTTTCGAATTACGCATTTTAAACTGAATGATACCATAATTAAAGAAAATAAAAATTCAACTAATTATTTAGAAAATTTTTTAAATTGAACTTGGAAAGATTTTTCTTACCAAATTTGTAAAATTCTCAATCATTTCCCGGAAGCAAAAAAAAAGGAATTTTTAACAAAATTAACTTGCAACCTAACAGTTGCATTAAAACTAAATCTTTGAACTCTTAAGCAAAAGAGAACGATTTTAAACAAAATAATGGTACTTTGAAACAAATAGTTAAATTTCCAAGCTAAAAAGACGAACTTTTTCAGACAGCTGAATTTTCATCAATAAAATTCATTTTCAACCAAGTACGATGTTTTTTTATAACCTATAAAGATGCATTTTGAATTAAATAGTCGAATTGTGCAACAAAATGATTAATATTTAAGCAAAAACATTCCATCCGAAAGCCAAAAGAAGTCTTTTGAACCATTTGCATTTAACGAAATTATGCGAATTTTTAACAAAGTAATTGAATTCTCCACAAAATAGATGAATTTTTAGCCAAGAAAGCTGAATTTCCAACTAAAAAAATATTTGCTAGAAAACCAAAAAATTGAATTAGACATTTTTTCTTTTGAAAATTACATTTTAATAAAAAGAAACGAATTTTCACCCAAATGAAACGAAGTTTTAACAAAACAGTAGAATCAAATAAAGATGAATATTGTATCGAATAAGATGAATTTTCAACGAACAAGGTATTTTTAATAAAAAAATGAAATTATCTATTTTTTTCTGCAAAAAATTAAACTGAGGAAACAAAAAAATAATAATTTTAAAACAAAAAACGACATTTTAACCAAATAATTAAATCCTCAACCAAAAAAATTAATTTTAAACTAATTAATTATAGATTTTCAACAAAAAATGGAATATCTAAACTTGCATATATAAAAAAATTGCTAAAAAAACGAATTTTCAGCAAAAAAAGTCATTGTTAATTAAGAAAGATGACTTTATAAATAATAAGGAAATTTTTCAACCAAAAAGTTGAATTGTCAATTTTATTTAGAAAAATTTAATTTCAACGAAAGAAAAACGAATTTTGAACCAAAACAAGACGAATTTTGAATAGAGTACTTGAATCATTAACCATATAGACTAATTATTAGCTAAAAAAATATATTTATTGAATCAAAAATGGAATCTTCGATTTTTTCTTTGGAAAAATTAAATTTAAAATAAAACGGATTTTCAATTTAAAACAGCCGAATTTTGTGAGAAACTAGTTAAATTCTCAACCTACAAAAATTTGCAGCCTATAAATGATAAATTTTGAACCAAAACGAATGTTTTACCAAAAAAGACAAATTTAAAAGAAAAACTTTATTCTTAACCAAGAAAGATATCTTTTTCAACGTCAAAGATGAATTTTCATTCGAAAAGAATTATTCAATTAGTAACTTTATTATAAATTTAAATTTTTATAAATTCAATTATTATTAATTAAATTATAATATAATAATAAATTATTATAACCATTTGCAGTAAATGAAAATATACGAATTTTTAACAAATAATTGAATCCACCACCAAATAAATGAATTTTTAATCAAGAAATATGAATTTTTAACTAAAATAGATATTTTTTGAGAAACTGAAAAATTGAATTGTCAGTTTTTTCTTTTAAAAATTACATTTTAAGTTTGAAAAAAACCGAAATTTCAACTAAAAAGACAAATCTTTAACAAAGCAGTAGAATCAAATAAAGATGAATATTAAGAGTAATTTTCAATGAAAAATATTTTTTTCGGCAAAAAATTGAATTGTTAATTCTTTCTGCCAAAAATTAAGCTTTAACGAAAAAAAATAATTAAAAAAAAAACGACTTTTTAACCGAATAGTTGAACCTTCAACCAAAAAAATTCATTTTAAACGAAATACAATAATTTTCTACCAAAAAATTGGATTTTCAACTAATAAATTATAAGTTTTTAACAAGAAATGGAATAATTTAAATTGCATATAAAAAAATAACTATTAAAACAACGAATTTTTAAGAAAAAAGTTCATTGTTGGTCAAGAAACAAAAAAAGTTTATTCTTAACCAAGAAAGATGACTTTTCCACTGTGTATGTAGTTTAATTTTTAACAAAAAAATTGGAATTTTTAATCAAATAATTAAATTTTTAACAAACAAAGATGAATTTTCCACCTAAGAGATCAATTTTCTGCCAATAAAGACAAACTTTATATCAAATACATGAATTTGCAACAAATAGTTGCATTTTCAAACTACGAGATTAATTTTTAACTAAAATTATGAATATTTAACTGGGATAATTAATTGTCTATTTAAAAAATAAAATGGAACTAAAAAGTAACAATATTCAACAAAAAAGTAATATTTTTGATAAGCGGAATGATTTTTCAAATAAAAAGATTTTTATACCAAAAACATTAATTTTCTATAAAAAATATGAATTTTCAACAAAAAAAGTTTATTGTTAACCAAGAAAGATGACTTTTTAAGATAAAAAACTAATTTTCATTAAAACCGAATGAATTTTGAACAAAACATTTAAATTTTCAACAAAATATTTTAATTTTCAACCATAGAGATTAATTTTTAACTGCAAATCAAAATTAATGTTTCACCAAAATAGATAAATTCTCAACGAAAAATGTAATATTTGATATATAAACCAAAACAAACATTAATGTTAAATAAAAAAAAACAGTTGAAATCAACTAAAGATGTTGAATTTTAAAATTAAATGGATATTTTTTAACAAAAAAATGGAATCTTCAATTTTATCTTTAGAAAGTTTTATTTAAAAAGAAAAAATTCGAAAAGAAAGACGAATTTTGAACAAAATAGAGGAATATTTAACTAAAAAAATTTTTTTGAACCATAAATGGTATCGTAAATGTTTTCTTTAGTAAATTAAATTTAAACAAAAAAAAACGGATTTTCAATTAAAAAGAAGACGAATTTTGTAACTAAATAGTTGAATCCTCAATCAAAAAGATGAATTTTCAACTCATAAATGATACATTTTTATCCAAGAAGATTAATGTTGTACCAAAAATATAAATTTTCAACAAAAAAGTTTATTGTTAACCAAGAAAGATAACTTTTTTAACATAAAAAATTAATTTCATTAAAACAAAATGAATTTTGAACAAAACATTTAAATTTTCAACCAAAGAGATTAATTTTTAACTAAAGTGATAAATATTTAATTGCAATAATTAATTTTTCCTTTAAAAAATAAATTAGAACTGAAAAGTAACGATTTTAAAAAAAAGAGTTACATATTTCATGAAAGGGATGATTTTTCAACTAAAATGAATCTTTAAACAAAATTATTTTTCAACAAAATTGTGGAATTTTCTACAAATCAAAATTAATTTTTAGCCAAAATAGATCAATTCTCAACGGAAAGTGTAATATTTGATATATAAACTAAAACAAATATTAATTTAAATAATAACAAAAACCAGTTGAAATCAACTAAAGAAGTTGAGTTTTAAAATTAAATGAATATTTTTTAAATCAAAAAGTGAAATCTTCAATTTTCTCTTTAGAAAGTTTGATTTCAAAAAAAGAAAAACAAATTTCCAAAAGAAAGACGAATTTTGAACAAAATAGTTGAATCCTGAACCAAATAAAGGAACCTTTAATTAAAAAAGATATTTTATTAATCCTAAATGGTATCGTCGATTATTTCTTTAGTAAATTAGATTTTTTAAAATCGGATTTTCAATAAAAAAAAGACGAATTTTGTAACTAAATGGTTGAATCCTCAATTAAAAAGATGAATATTTAAATAAATAATGATCCATTTTTATCCAAAAAGATTAATGTTCTACCAAAAATATGAATTATCAACAAAAAAAAATTATTTTTAACCAAGAAAGATGAGGTTTTTAATATAAAAAATTAATTTTCATTAAAACAGAATAAATTTTGAACAAAATATTTAAATTTTCAACAAAATAGTTTAATTTTCAACTAAAGAGATTAATTTTTAACTAAAATGATTAATATTTAACTGGGATAATTATTTCTTCATTTAAAAAATAAATTGAAACTAAAAAGTAACGAATTAAAAAAAAAAGTTAAATTTTTCATAAAAGGGATGATTTTTAAACAAAAATAAAGAATCTTAAAAAAAATTATAATAATTATAATACTTAATGTTTCACCAAAAT
>NC_046663.1:3233793-3248027 GCF_010883055.1 Belonocnema kinseyi | reverse complement strand
GATTCCAAAAAAAGAAAAACAAATTTTCGAAAAGAAAGACGAATTTCGAACAAAATAGTTGAATTCTGAACCAAATAGAGGAATCTTGAACTAAAAAAAAAATATATTTTTTGAACCCTCAGCTAACTTTACAACAACCAAAAAGGATACTTCTTAACAAAATGATATAATTTTTAAGAAAGAAAATGAAATTAATCCGATTTCGAAATAAAAACATCCCATCTATCATAAAAGTGGCTCCTTACTTTATTTTCATAAATTATCAACAAATATGTATAATATATAATATATACGATTTGCTATTTTCTTGCCATTCGGCATGGCGAACTCGATTATAGAAAACCTATTACCAAAAAAAAACATTCAATTTATACACAACTTTTCATGCTAGCTGCACCACAGAAATAAAAATATATTTACAACTATTCAATGCGTGAGGGCTAACGAATCAAAACTAAACACATAAAAGCGATTCGTACTACATAATTATACATACATATAAATCGTAGCACCACCTCCATTTTTTTTTACATGTGCATGTCGCAAAACATGCCGATCACCACCTACCTAACTTCACATTTCGAATAATAAAAATAAAAACTCGGCTAGTTTTTCTTTGGTCCATTCAGAAATCACCGATCATCGAACAAGTATGAAAGTCCCACTGAAATATAATAATTATATATCCTAAAAACGAAAAAATTAAGTTTTCTCGTGTCCCGATTGATGATCAATCTTAATTGACAATCAATCTTCTCCTCTCTTCTTTTCTCGGTATGTAAATATAAATATTGAACACTAAATACGTGAATTTTTGTTCGCTTTTTAATTTTTTTTTTTTTTCTTTTTGTGGGGGATTCCACTATTACTTTGAGATCCAGACAGCATGTTGCTCGAGACTAGATTCCTTTTTGTGCGATTCCTTCTCGTCGAGAGGCTCCTCACGAATGGCCCAGACCATTCTCAACATAATGACCGCCAGAACCGAGTCCATCGGATCCATGAAGCCTCTCTGAATCCACTTTGGAATTGTCTCGCGAGCGTGCGCGAAACCCAATTTTTGCAGGATGTAGTCTATGCCGTAGGGTTCGATCGATTTTCCAGCCCAAGAGAGCAATCTGGAAGTATTTTAATCTTGTAATACTTTTAACATAGATTCTTTTATCGATGGAATAAAAAGTTTTTTTAAATGCAAATTTAAAATTGTCGAATTTATTCATTTATTTTAAATTAAAAAATATGCCCGATAAGTGGGCACATTCTGATTGCGCGCGGCGCTTCGCGCTCGTTTTCGTACGTTTAATGCGTACACTCTAAGTAAATTTTTTCAAATATTTTAAATACTATAACTTGAATCGAAAACTGTGACTTAAACTTCTGAGGAATTGCAGCTATAAATTGCAACTGCATTTTTTCGATTTGATTTTAAAGAAGTTTCTCAAAGCACCTACGGCTTTGACAATTACATTCGCATTGCGAAACTCGCGCTTCGCGCTCGATAATTCGTGTCCACTTGAAAAATTTCATAAAAATAATTTGTAAATCTTGTTAAAATTTACTAAAAATAACGTTTTAAACTTATAGATCTCTTGAAAAATCAATATTGCATATTTTTGAATATTATCCAACTTTTGGAACTTTTGTCAAATTAAAAAAGTTCACGATAATAGTTTAGAAAAAGATATATTTTACATCAAGTAGAAATTTGATTTGATATTTCTGAATCAATTAAATTTTTTTTCCTTTTTTAGAAAATTTTGAAAATGTTGAAAAGCATAATTTGTAGATAATTTGTAATTCTTTTTGACGCGCATCAGAAAATTTCACAACAATTTCTAAAACTCATAAAAAAATTTTATTCAAATTTTGACAAAGCTCAAGTTTTTTAAATTTTTGTCTGATCGAAAAATGTAATTGACATAGTTTCTAAATATATTTGATATCTAGTGATGAATTGAAATGAAATTTTTTAATCTTTGAGAAAAATATATTTTTTTTATTTCTCTGAACATTTTCAAAATTTTCAAAAGTATATAACTTTTCTAATTTTCATCAAAATAAAAAATTTTATTTGAATAATCGGCAAGTCTTCTACCCATCTATAAGAAACTTTAACAAAAAATTTCAAATTCGAAAAAAAAAATGGACAAAAATTGGTTATAATATTTTAAAAGTTTTTCAAAGATTGGAACAAAATTTTCAAAAAAGACTCTAGAAGATTTTAAGAAAACTTTCTAAAAATTTTTTCTATAAATGTTCATTTGTTAATTATACATCAAAAATGTTAAATTTCACTTACAAATTAAGCATTTTTCAAATACAACAATTAAAATTGTAACTTTCAAAGTTTCCAGGCTCTTCGAAATTTTAACGTTTCCAGGTTTTCTATGTCAAAAAATTCAGTAAAAGATTCTTTACTTTTCAATATTTGGTTTCAATTTACTTATCTTAAATAAAAATTCAAATATTACTAAATATTCAATAATTAATCTTTTCTTTAATTAAAAATTTCAGATTGAATGTGTCAAAAATATAATATTTTAGACTGAAATAATATAATGACTACAACTTTCAAATTGTTTTAACGTTAAAATCTGAAAATTGTTAAATTTGGAACTGGTTTAAAATCGTTTTGTCAACAAAAAAAAAATTTAACTGAATTCTCCACCTGAAATAATAAATTGCCAACAAAAAAGCCTCACAGTTTATATTTTAACCAAAAAATATGAAATCTTATGATGAAAAATAAAGATTTTTTTACTCAAAACAGAAATTAAATTTTATTTAAATTGTTTATGAACTATTTGCAATTTTAAAATAAATTGAAAATTAGACATTCATAACTAAGGGCTTTTATTACAATAAAAATATTGTTTTAGTTAAAAATGTTCAATTTTTAAATCAATTTCAAAAATTTTAACAAGAAAAATATCAATTACTTTCTATTTAAAAATATCTGACTGTTCCTTTAAAATCAGTAATTATAAAGCAAATATTAAAAACTAAAAACAAAATAAACTTTAAGGGCTACATTTTTAATTGTTCAGGGTTAACGTTTTAATCGAAGAAAAAAATTCCTGGTTTTTTCTTGGTTCGTAAACTCTTGAATTTTAAACTTTTAAAATTAAAGTTAAAAAGTTTTCAAATTCAAAGTTTTTGCATTCAATTGTTCCAAAAATATAAATCCTCGTTAATATTTTCAATACTCTAAATTCAAGACTCAATCAATGAACTTTTAAAATGTTCAAAATTATATTATTACGATATTTTAGATTAGAAACATTTAAAATTTTCTAATTAAAAATTTGTTTCAACCTAAAAGTTCTGAAATTATAATTTTATTTATTTCTATTTTAAATAATTTAAGCATCCTTGAAAAAATTTTAAATTTTATTTCAAAATCTTGAGAAATCTAGAACTAGAACTTATTATTTTTAGAAAAAATTAGAAATTGAGAATGATTTTTCATTTTGAAAAATTATTTTAACAGAATATTTAAAAAGATTTTAAGAGATTTCCAAAATTTCCAAAAAAGACCCTGGAAGATTTTAAGGATTTTTTAAAAAATTTTGTACTCAAGCAGAGAATGAATATTTTTTAACCAAAAAACTACATTTTCATATTAAAAAAAATGAAATTTGCACTAAAACAGACGAATTTTTAAATATAAAAGATAAATTTTCAAACAAAAAGTTTAATTTTCGGTTAAAAAAGATTTGAATTGAGTTTTCACGAAAGAAGTGAATTTTTAATCCAAAAAGATGAATTTTTAACCAAAATGGTTGACTGTTAAACAAAATTGTTGAATTCTCGGCATATGAATGTTTATTAGAAAAAAAATTCAAAAAAATTGAATTTTAAATAAAAAAAGAGGAATTTTCTTAACCAACAATGATACATTTAAAAAAAAATTGAATTCTCTACCAAATAGTTGCATTTTGATCTATGCAAGATGCAATTTTCTACTAGAACGGATGAGTTTTTAATAAAAAAACTCAAATTGTTTTTTTAAAGTTGAACTTTTATCCAGAAAATGTTTCAGTTTATTTTTTTAAAAAATAGTAGAATTTTCCAACAAAAGTATGACTTCTCAACAAAATACTTTAATTTTCAATAAAATAATTAAAACTTTCAACATAATAGTTAAATTTTTCACCTGAAACTATAAATTACCAACAAAAAAAGCCTCACAATTTATATTTCAACCAAAAAAGATTAAATCTAATGATGACAAAGATTCTTTACTCACGAAAGAAATGAAAGTTTATCTAAATTGCTGAACCTTCAAACCAAAAGACGAAGTTTCTACACAAAAATTATATTTTCAAACAAAAAATTTGGCTTCAAAAAATTAGTTTTCCCCGAAACTGATGCATTTTTACCCAATAAAAATAAAATTTCGAATCAATAAATATATATTTTTACCACGTTTTTTGACCAAAAATATAAATTTGAAATAAAAAGTAAATTTTCTACTAAATAGTAAAATTTAAAAAAAAAATAGTAAAATTTTCCACCAAAAGTATGACTTTTTAACAAAATAATTTTATTTTTCACCGAACAGTTGCATTTTTATCCAAGAAAGATGTAATTTCTTTTAAGACAGGTGAATTTTCTAATCAAAAAGACAAATTTCCAAAAAAGAGTTGAATTTTCATCAAAAAATATTTCATTTGACGTTTCACAAAAATGGACACAAAATTTTCAAGGAAATAATTGAATTTGCAACCAAAAAAGATATCTTTCTAAGAAAATTACTAAATTTGCAATAACATAATAAAATTTATGACTAAAAAATAAAATTTTCAGGAGTAAGTTTTTGCAAATTTGTAAAAATTAAAAAAGTTTTCATTTGAAGTAATAGAAACAGAGCTGTAATTCAAAGCACCAAAAAAAACACTCTTGAATTTTAAAATTTTGAAAATGAAATTAATAAATTTTTTAACTCGGAAATTTTGTATTCAAATGCTCAATAGTGCACACGTATTTAAGCAATTTAAAGCTAGAAATATTACAAATTGAACAGTTAAATTATTTTATATAATTTTTAAAACCCTTAAGATTATTTAAAATTTTATTTGAAAATCTTGCAAAATCGACGTGTTGTTTCACATTTGTTCACATTTTAAATTACTTTTGTAATTTGTTCAGAACTACTAAACATCTGTTAAAATAATTCGAATATTTCCTAAAAAATATCCTAAAATTTTTTTTAAATCCTGCGAAATAAAAAAAATCTCTTTGATATTAAAAAAACGTAAAGGTGTCATTTTAAACTTTATAAAACATTTTCAACTGAAAAATAAGTTAGCAATAATATATTCGTAATTAAAGGCTTTTATTAAATTAGAATTATTGTTTCAGTCTAAAATATTCGATTTTTAACCCATTTAATTCGAAATTGTTTAATTAAGAGAAATGATAATTATTTAATATTTAGCAATATTTCACTGTTTGTTTATGACGAATGAATTAAACCCAAATATTTAAAACTCAACAATTTGAAACTTAATTTTTTTACATAGAAAGCTTTGAATTGTTCAAATTTCGAAAACTTAAAAAAATATTAACGATACCATTTTTATTACTCCATTTAAAAAATGTTTAGTTTTTAAGCGAAGCTTTTGAATTTTAATGTACAAATAACAATTTAACACTTTATTTGCAGAAAAAGTTTGAGTAATTTTAAGAGATAATTAGAAGTTTTGAAAAAATACAATTATAAGAAAATCCTGCAAAATTAAAAAAAAAACTTAAAATCTTTCAGGGTATCTTTTGACAATTTTCAAAATCTCTTTAAATCTTTTTCAATATTCTGTTAAAATAATTTTTCAGAATGAAAAATCCTTTTTAATTTCTAATTTTTTCTAAAAATAATAAGTATTCAATTCTTAAGTATAAATCCAAATTTTAAGGAAATTTTTTTCAATTCGCAGGATTTTCTAAAAGTTGTAGTAAAAATTCTATTAATTTTAAAAGTTATTTAAAAGTTCTGAAAGAATTTCAACAATAATAATTTTAAATTTGAAAAAATTTCAAACAACTTCTAGATTTCTCAAGAGTTTGCAAGAAAATTTTTATTAATTTTAATTAATTTTTAACGAAATTTTTGAACTTTTAACAAAATAATTAATTTTTCAACAAACTAATTCCATTTTTAACCAAATACTTGAATTTTCTGCCAAACATATAAATTTTCAAATAAAAAGTCGTTTTTTTTTATGAAGCAATAGTGTTTAAAATTTTAAAGGATGAATTTTCTACCAAAAAGTTAATTTTCAACAAAAATAGATTAGCTGTTAACCAAAAACAGATGGAATTATGACTAAATAACTGAATTTTTCAGAAGACAATCGAATTTTTCACAAAATGCTAAATTTTTCAAAATTATAAAAAAATTAAGTTTTCAACAAAATAAATGAATTTTCAGAGAAATTCTTAACTCTTAACAAAATACATTTTTCTACAAAATAGTGGAATTTTTTAACCAAATACTTGAATTTTCCGCACAAAAAAAATGAATTTTAAACGAAAAAGTTAATTTTATAACAAATCGTTGAATTTTCGAGCCAAGAAAGGCCAATTTTCTACAAAATAGTTACATTTTCTATTTAGACAGATTAATGTTCTACAAATTTGTTCAATTTTGCTAAAGAAATTAAATTAAAATTTTTAAATTGAAGTTTAATCTAATAAGATTACTTTTCTTTTTAAAAAAATGAACTTTTTAAAAAAATATTTAAATTTTCCGTTAAAATATAATTTTTCAATAAAATGTAATGTACTTTTAACATTATTATTAAATTTTAAACCCCTCACAGAAATTTTTAACCATAAAGATTAAATTTCTACCAAAAAAGATAAATTTTCAAACATATAGTGGAATTTTTACCAAAATAGATTAATCATCAACCAAAACAGGTTAATTTTTAATGAAACAGTTGCATTTTTATACCAAAAGATTATGTTTTAAAGGTAATAAATAAATTATTAAATCAAAAAGACGAATTAAACTTAAATTTCTCGTTAACAAATATTTTTTAACAATAAAATGTATTTTAAACAAAATAATTAAATTTGGAACTAGTCAACTAAATAATACAATGTTTATTAAAATCGTTCAACATTAAAAACAGATTAATGTTTAGTTAAACATGTGCATTTTCATCCAAAAAAATGAAATTTTGAAGATAAAAAATAAATTTTTAAACCAAAAAGACAAATTTTAAACTGAGATAGATTTTCAGTCAATAAAAAAATGTCAACAAAAATGTGGAATTTTAATGCCAAAAAGAAGAATTTTCAACAAAATAATTTAATAACTTTCAAAAAATATATTAATTTTTAAACAAATGCTTGAATTTTCTGCAACAATATGGATTTACATCAAAAAATTTAATTTTCAACCAAACCCTTCAATTTTAAGCCAAAAAGACGAATTTTCTACGAAACAAGATACATTTTTATAGAAAGAGTTGTCTCTTTAATCTAAAACACAATTTTTTAACAGTTAACTTGTAAATTCTAAAAGATGAATTTTCTATCAAAAAGTTCACTTTCAACTAAAAAAAATTATATTTCAACAAAAAAACAGTTGTATTTTTGACTAAATAACTGAATTCTTCAGATGACAATCGAATTTTCCACAAATTAATTAACTTTCCCAAAAAATATATGAATTTTTAATAAACTAGATGAATTTTTAACGAAATTATTGAACTTTTAACAAAATAATTAATTTTTCAACAAATTAATTCCATTGTTTAACCAAACAATTCAATTTTCTACTGAAAATATATGAATTTTAAAATAAAAGTTCGATTTTTTTAGAAATTAATAGAGATTAAAATTTTAAAAGATGAATTTTCGAGCAAAAAGTTTATTTTCAACAACAACAAAACTGTCAACCTAAAACAGATGGAATTGTGACTAAATAATTGAATTTTTCAGAAGACAATCGAATTTTTAACAAAATGCTAAATTTTTCAAAATGATAAAAAAATGAACTTTTCAACAAAAGAAATGAATTTTTAACGAAATTCTTGAACTCTTAACAAAATAGATTTTTCTACAAAGTAGTGGAATTTTTTAACAAAATACTTGAATTTTCCACACCAAAAAGTGAATTTTAAACGAAAAAGTTAATGTTCGAGCCAAAAAAGACAACTTTTCTACAAAACTGTAACATTTTCTATTTATAAAGATTAATTTTCAACAAAATGAGATGAATTTTGAACAACGTAGTTGAATTTAGAAAAAAATCATTTTTAACTAAACCGTTGCATTTACAACCAAATAGTTCAACTAAAAAAAGAGACGAATTTTCAACAAAATAGTAGAACTTTTAAAAACCCAAAATAGAATAGTAAAATTTTGAAGCAAGGAAATTAAATTAAAATTTAAAAATTGAAGTTTAATCTAACGATATTACTTTTCTTTAAAAAAAAGACGAACTTTTTCAGAAAATATTAAAATTTTCAGCTTAAACTTTACGTTAAAATATAATTTTTCAATCAAATAAAATGTATTTTTAACATTATTAATAAAAATTTTTACCAAAACAGATTAATCATCAAACAAAACAGGTTAATTTTCAATGAAACATTTGCATTTTTATACAAAAAAGGTTCAGTTTTAAAGATAATAAATAAATTATTAAATTAAAAAGACGGATTTTCAACCTAAATTTTCCGTTGAATTATTATTTTTTAATAATAAAATGTATTATTAACAAAATAATCAAATTTTGAACTAATCAGATGAATGTTCAACTAAAAAGATTAAATCTCTGCCAAAAAAGACCAATTGTCAACTAAATAATACAATGTTTATTAAAATAGTTGAATCATCTCTAAACAAATTTCAACAAAAATGTGGAATTTTCATTCCAAAAAGAAGAATTTTCAACAAGAAAATTTGCTATACATTTAGTATAGTATTAGTTTAAACCTTGGAAGAACCCAATGAAATATCAGCACAATTTTAATAACTTGCAGGCCTTCAAATATTTTTCTTGCATTGTTTTAAATTTTATTTTAGAAATTAATAAATGTCTCATTTTTCTGATAAGAATTATATTATTTAACTTTCATTTCAAGCTCTTTTCTTCAAAAATTATCAAAACCTGATCCTCTTTGATAAAGTCATACGGATCCTGATAAAGGAATATTATTTTTTGCAACTTTTCTAGTATCTTTCATTACTTTTTTTACTGAGAATTTTTTTCAAAATTAAAAACAATTATATCACAAGAGAAAACTGGAAAAAAACTTTAAATGCGATCAGGAAAATCCGGAAATTTTAAATCGAACTTTCGCCAGATGGCCGGAAATTAAAATGTAAACCTTCTTACCGCACAGTAGGTTCAAGATGCCAAGTTTTACACCTGTAAGACCGCCAGTCTTTGATGAACATTTCTGCAGGATCAAATTGCTTTCGTTTTTTTTCCTCTTCAGAATTCGCTGAAGTCGACGCACTCGTTGTGTTTGCATTCGCACTTTCTTGAACTTCCGGACCTCTTCCCCCGAAATTTTGCATCGCGTGCTTCAAAAATCATCAATTAATTAATTAATTATTTTTATAATTATTATTATTTTTTAATTCTATATCATTTTTATTATTTTTTAATTTAAAATATAATTGAGACAATAAATTTAATTAATTCAACTTCATACAATTTTGTAAATAAATTTAAATTAAATCAAAAAGTAAGAATCGGTAAAAATTCCTTGAAATATAGCTTAATTGTTTCTTTAAGATTCTCTCGAAATCCATTCTAATATCTTGAATTCTTGTAAATATCACTCACGTCGTGAAAATATTTTTAAAATCCTTTGAAATTGGATTTTTTTGAATGCCATTTAAAATTCTCTAAAATTCCCTAAAATTTAAAAAAAAACCCATTGAGTCTTGTGAAACCCCTAGTAATACTACAGAAATCGTGAAAAACCCCGTAAAACTTCTTCCTGAAAATATTTAATACTGTTTCTATTTATTTGACATCCTTCAAAATGCCCTGAAAGCCTTTAAATGTTTTGAAATTAATTTAATCCATTAAAATTCAAGGAGATCTAGCAAAAAAACTTCGAATTTGTTTTTAAATCCTGTGAATCCTTCAAATATTGAATAATTCCTTGGAATTTGGGCTAAAAAATTGCATGATCATTGAAGCACTCAAGTTGAACTTTGTTGAATTTTAAACTTTTAATTTTAAAGCTTAACAAATGTGATATCTGGGTAAAAAATAAAAATCCACGATATCATTTTCAATGCTTTAAACTTTTTATTGATAAATTCTTCAGAATTTCCCTTTTCCAATTCAGAAAAAAATTAAAAATGAATTCATTAAAAATTATTAAAGCAAAAAAGGTCGTCTTTCAATTCATAAAAAAATTGTAAACCAAAATGTACTCCCTTCCAGCTCAATAAACATGTTAAAAATATATAATTATCCTTCTTGCAATTCATAAAATATTGCAAACCTAAAATTCCCCCTTTTAACTCGATAAAAGTCTTAAAAATATCTAATATTTCTGTGTCAATTGCATAAAAATTGAAAACTAAAATTTCCTCATTTGAAACTCAATAAAAATAATTTAAAATTCAAATTCTTTCGATTATTTCCTTTCTTTTATTACTAAAATTGTGAAAGTCGAACGATTTTTTTACATAAATCCTTTTAAGTTGAATTATACTTCATTACCTTGTTCTCGAGATTATAACTTGTAGTACCATTTTGGACTACGTGAAAGTCACACCTTTAGCGCTATAGGAAGAAAAAGTCACGTGATCCCCTCCCTTAACCATAATCCTCATTCATTTTGTGTATGCTGAATGTTAACACATTGAGAGAGTTTAAGCGTACATTTTTGTTAATAATGGCGAATTATCGAACGAAAGATGAACAAAAATAGGAAGAGAAAAGTGTTTGAGGACGACGGCGACAAGGAAGACGACATAGCGCGAAAGATTAAGAGGTTTCATGAGTGTGCAACAGTCCTCGGAATTAACCTCCCAGCACCTCGTGGTGACGAGTCTGAGGAAGGCTTTCTCCGTAGATTACAAGCTCCGTTCATCAGCAAAAGACAAAATTATGGTAAATAAAAAATAAATTTAAAGAAAGGAAGAAAATGAATTGACATAACCTCAAATTGATGAACTTGCACGAGAGGCAAGTCAAATCAAAAGCTACCTGGTGATCTTGCACGAGAGGCAAGACAAGCCAGAGTTCAATCGATAAGCTTGCACGAGAGGCAAGATATCGATAATAAATATATAAATAAATGATAAAGAAAACAGAACTTATCCTCCTTCCTTTCTTTTATTGTCCGTAGAAGACAACGACCGTGGCACTGCGTCACACGGGGATTCTGAAAATAAGGAAGCACCCATTATACAGGCAAACGAAGAAAATGGGGAACTCCCATTTTACAAACAAATAAAGAGAACGTCGAATTAGACGACGAAATCCTCGAAGCCTTAGGCGACGACCCCGAAAAATGCCTTAGGGCAAAGGTGGTCATCCACCCCACCTTAATGAAGAGGTGGATGGCTATCAAAGAAAAAGGCCTGGACCAAGAGCTCGCAGAACAATTTTTGAAAAAGTACCCGGACTCCGGCGTATTGGAAACACCAGCCTGCAATGCAGAAATTAAATTTACCCTCTCTGAGTCGGGACAAAAGCGAGATGAATATTTCGTGGGATACCAGAAAAGACTGGCTTCCGCGGTAGTCGCCTCAGGTACCGCACTCTCCACCGTGTTGAATTACCTCACGGGTGATTTCGATGTGCGGGAAGTCAACGAGCAGTTTAGTGGCGCCGGGAGATTAATGGTGGGACTATATCACCAACTTATGGAAGCCAGGATTGCGTTTATTCAACCAGGCCTTACCAAACCCGTCAAGAATGTCATCAAAGAGAATAAAACTGGGAAATTCCTATTTGGCGAGAAACTGTCCGAGCAGTTCAAAGAGGTCAGGTCGATAGGAAAGATTGCCCAAACTCTGAGGAAGACCCCTATGAAAAAGTTCAAGACATACAAGTGGCCTGCGAGACAGATGAATTTAAACTGGCAAAGCCAATGCCAAAAAGGCAACAACTAGCACTCGCAATCGAGAGGACAAGCGAGACGACAACCATCGAGAGGAGGGTACTCGAACCGAGTTTACAATCACGGACTTCAACCCTACCAGAGTCAAACCAAGAGGGGAACTCCCAAAAAGAAGTATTAAATGTAGGTACAGTAGCAGGAAATTTAAAACGTTTCGTAACACAGTGGCACGAAATTTCAATTGATCGCTTTATATTGGAGGCCATATCAGGGTTTTAGATCAGTTTTCACGAAAAACCTTTCCAAACAGTTCCTTCTAAAATTAAAGATCTTTCAACACAAAAAAAAGGGCGTCGTAGGAAAAAGTGAATGGAAAATTGTTAAAGACAAAAGCTATTCGCAAATGTGATCCGGTTCAAGATCAATTTCTTTCTCCGTTCTTCCTCGTAAGAAAGTCAGACGGTACGAATCGTTTTATCATTAATTTAAAAGAGTTAAATATGTTTATTACCACGGAACACTTTAAGCTCCAGGATCTTAGAACGGCGGTAAAAATGTTGACACCCGAAACCTTTATGTGCACGATCGATTTAAAAGATGCGTATTTCTCGGTGCCGATTCACGAAAATTCCAGAAAATATTTGAGATTCAGTTTCGAAGGCCAACTTTTTGAATTCGTATGTCTCCCCTTCGGACTATCCGTGTGCCCTTACACATTCACAAAAATAATGAAACCTGTTTTATCGATACTCAGAGAAAAAGGATTTGTTTCGGTTAATTACTTAGATGATTTCCTTTTGATAGGTAATTCCTACGAAGAATGCGAAAAGAATGTAAAATACTCATTAGGAACACTAGAGTCCTTAGGTTTTGTCATAAATTACCAAAAATGCCAATTAGAGCCGCGAAAAGTTTGTAAATTTTTAGGGTTTTTACTGAATTCGAACAAATTAACTGTGGAATTTCCGATAGAAAAAAGGAAAAAAATTTAAAAGTCTTTACTCAAAGTCAAAAAACAACGAAGCACAAAATTAGAGACTTTGCACAATTGATCGGGAATTTAGTTACAGCATGCCCCGGAGTAGGATTCGGTTGGGCTCATGCAAAAATTTTGGAGAGAGAAAATCTTAGCCTTAAATTTGACAAAAGGGGATTACGATTCTATCATGAAAATCCCTTACTCAACTCATGAAGACAGACTGGTGGCTCAATAATATAGATTCGACTTATAATCCAATTCGTACCGGTAGTTACGATATGGAAATGTTTACAGATGCATCTACATCCGGTTGGGAGGCCTGGTGTAAAGGGAAGGATGTATTCGGATTGTGGTCGGTCACTCAGAAAAAATTGCACATTAATATACTCGAGTTACTTATGGTGAAATTGGCTTTAGAAGCCTTAGCAAACGGAGAAAGAAATTGCGAAATATTGTTAAGAATAGATAACACTACCGCAATGTTTTATGTTAATCGGATGGAGGGCGTAAAGTACGAGCATTTCAACACCCTGAGTAGCGAAATTTGGGAGTGGGCAGAAAGGCGTAATAATTGGCTATTTGTATCCTATATCTCGACCGCTGAAAATGTAAGAGCTGACCAGTTATCGCGAATAAAAAATATAGATACAGAATGGGAGATTTCAAACTTAGCCTTTCAGGAAATTTTCGCGAAATTTGACAATCCAGAGGTCGACTTATTTGCATCGTATTATAACAAAAAATGTAACAACTTCGTATCGTGGTACCCTGAGAAACAAGCCTTGGCAGTCAATGCTTTTACTATTAACTGGTCAAACCTTTTTTTTCTACGCCTTTTCCCCATTTTCCCAGATTTCCAAACTCTTTAATAAAGTCATTCAGAATAGAGCTCAGGGAATTGTATTATTACCAAACTGACTCATACAAGCCTGGTATCCGATCTTTAAGTCACTGCTTACGAGTGAAATATTGTGCTTCGAGCCAAATAAAAATTTAGTTTCGTCTCCTTTCAGGACAGAACATCCCCTGAGCGTGCGTCTTTCTCTAATATCAGGGATTATCTCAGGACGGCATTTAGACTGAAAGATAACCCGGTGGAATCGTTTGATTTGATGATTGCATCACTATCCAGCTCAACGTTGAAACAATATGAAGTAGGCTTAAAACAATGGTGGGGCTTCTGTTAAAAGAAGGGAACCGACCCT
>NC_046663.1:3209142-3233693 GCF_010883055.1 Belonocnema kinseyi | reverse complement strand
CAACGCGGTTTTAAATAATTAAAATAAATAACTAAAATAATTCGTTCCTATTATGTTATAAGAAAGAAAAAGGATGTCGATTTTGAATAAAATAGTATTTTTTTTCGCTGAAATTTCTGGTGACTCTAAACATCTACAAGTTATAATCTCGAGAACGAGGTAATGAAGTATAATTAAACGATTAAACGAACTTACCTGTAAGTGAAGTTCAATCGTAATTATACGAAGAACCTCGTTCGAAGAGATTATAATCCCTCCCAACAATAACTTAATTACTCACCCAATCTCTTCGAACGATAGAAATTTCAGAGGAAAAAAGCTCTAAACGAATGAGGATTATTGTTAAGGGAGGGGATCACGTGACTTTTTCTTCCTATAGCGCTAAAGGTGTGACTTTCACGTAGTCCAAAATGGTACTACGAGTTATAATCTCTTTAAGCGAGGTTCTTCGTATAATTACGATTGAACTTCACTTACAGGTAAGTTCGTTTAATCGTTTAATTATTTTCATTTTAAGTGTTTCCAAATTAATAATTTTTAAAATATCATTTATATATCAAAATTTAAAAAATTAAAACTGGCTTTTTATTTCAAAAAATTCAGAGTTTAATCCTATAAAACTTATAAATATAGTGAAATCCGTAAAAATTCTTGAATCTAATATGATTTCATTTATTCCCAAAAGGATTTCTCAATTTTCTGAAATTTAAGATTCCCTGAAAAAAGTTTTTAAATGATATAAAAAAATACATCTTTGAAAGTCTCTTGTTTTCTAATATCTTAAAAGTCGGTTTGTAATTCTTAAAAAATGAATCAAACCTTTGCTATAAAAAAAAATGGGTCAGAATTCTCGATTTTAGTTATTTAAGATGATTTTTGAAATTTAAAGATTAAAAAGTGATAAAAGGGGAAAAGGTATGATCCCTAATATTAAAAAAATTTTCATATAGAACTTACCACTCTTTCTTTTTCTTTTACGTAAGAAGTAATCAGATCGTGTAAAAAGAAAAAGGCCTCGGCATCCACAGTAACGAAAATGTGGTCTTCAAATTCCGTGATGAAACTGCACTCCACCAATGGCTTCTCACCTTTCAAATGATTTATTTCATATTGTAAATTGTTAAAAGATCAACTTCGATTTGATGAAAATACAAAAAAAAAACTAACGTATCTACATTTTGCGTTGAATGCGATATAAAGGTATAAAAGACAAAAATAATTTATTTTAAAAAAATACAGAAGGTGGCGGTAGGTGTAGGAAAATCAAGGAAAAGTAAGGGATTTTCAAGAAATCTGGCAAAAGTCAGGCACTTTAAATAAATGTCAAACACCAGAAATTAAAATTTTTTATTTTATTTTTAAATTGTTGTATTCCGTTTATAAAATATGTTATGTATTACAATTTTACAAGTTTAAAATTCTTGTCTTTGAATATTAATGGTCAGGGACAATGAAAAAAAAAATTAATCAGTGAAAAATTAGAGAATTTTTAAAATAATTTCAATTTTTTAACCAAATACTTGAATTTTCTACCAAAAATATGAATTTTCAAATAGAAAATTAAAATTCACCTATTTTATTAGGAAATTAACTTTTTGTTGAAAATTGGTATTTTTATATTAAAGATCAACTGTAATCTTTCTTGGTTACAAATTCAAATATTTGTTTAAGTTCGTATTTTTTTAAAAATTAATTTCTTCTAGTAGAAATTTCATCTCTCTTGGATAAAAATGAAAATTTTTAATCGAAAATTCATCTCTAGGATTGAAAATCTAACTATTTTGTTAAAATATCCTTCATTTTTTTTATTTAAAATGAATTTTTTTAACTAACAATGTAAATTTTCCATTTTTGATAGGAAATTAATTTTTTCAAATTTAAAAACAGTATTTTTTGTATCAAACTCATCTTGAAGATTTTAATTTCCTCTTTTTTGGTCAAAAATTAAACTTTCGGGTTGAAAATCGTAAAGTTTGTTGAAAATTCAACTGTTTTCATGAAAAATGTTCTTTTGGATTAAAATTTCAACAATTCGGATTAACTTTTTCTCGAATAAAGAAAACAACTAATTGGTTAAGATTCCCTTTTTTTGTATAAACAAATTTATCATTTTAGTTGAAAATTCATCTCTTTGGGTGCAAACTTATCTATTTGGTTAAAAATTCGTTTTTTTTTCTTTCTTAAAAATTAACCCTTTTCCGGAAAATTTAACTTTTCTATTTTTGGTTTAACTTTATATTTTTTATTTAAAAAATCAAATATTTATTGAAAAATTCATGCATTATGTTAAAAATACATCTATTTTGATAGGAAAGTATAAAATATATATATATATATTTTTTTTCGTTTTAAAATTCATCTCTTTTAGCAGAATTTTCATAGTTTTTGGTTGAAATATCAACTGTTACATTTTCGTTAAGAATTCGCCTTTTTGGTTTAAAAAATTTAATTCTTTTGTTAAAAATGTAACTATTCTGTTGAAAATAAAACAGGATTTTGTTGAAGTTTAATTTTTTGATAAAAAATTCAACGAATTTCTTGAAAATTCATCTTTGTAGGTTGTAAAATCAACTTTGTGGATGAAACTACAATTTTGAAATTGAAACTTAATTTCTTTGCTTGTAAATTTTCCTATTCTATTTTCTGTTTTTAAAAGTTCTACTTTTTTGTTGAAAGTTGGTCTCTTTTTTAAGTTGAACTGTTTGGTTGTAATAAATACAATTATGGTTAGAAATGATTATTTCATTATTAAAAATTGAACAAAATTGAAAAAATTTGTTTAAAATTCATTTTTTGGTTTAAAGTCATTTTTTTTTTTAATTCAACTATGTTGTTAAAAATTTATCTTTCTAAGTTTAAAAGTCAATGGCTTTATAAAAAAATCGAATTATAAGCTTTAAGGGTCAATTCTTTCGTTCAAAATTAATCTTTATTTGGTAGAAAATTAATGTTTTTAAGTTGACCATTGAACTGTTTTGTGTAAAAATCGTATTTTTGGCTTGAAAATTCAACAGATTAATTAAAAATTAAATTTTTTGTTGAAAATCCATATTTTTTGTAGAAAATTTAAGCAATTGGTTAAAAATTCATCCATTTTTATGAGAATTTAATTATTATGTAGCGTGTTAAAGAATTTCGTTGTAAATTCATCTATTTTGTTCAGTTTTTTCCAGGTCAAACAATCAAATTTGTCTAGGTTTCCTGTTTTGTACATCAAATAATCATATAAACTTTTGCTATAAATTTAAAAAGTAGCAATTTCATTTTTTATTAGCCGCAAATTTGTAAAGAAAGCAACATAAACAATTTAATAACTGGAAAATTAAGGCTTAAAGTCTTAGTAATATTTATCATAGAAATGATAAATAACATGCAACAAAAAACGTTGTAAAAAATTTGTTCATGCAATTATTCGTTTAATTTAGCAGAATTCAAAACACTATTTTGAGGACAGCAAAATTTGTAAAGAAAATTTTTTAAGTGACCATAAATAATTGTCTGCACTATTGTATTTTATGAAATACTTAAATAATATCAATTAGGAATTTATTGACTTTTTAAAATATTAAAAACACTACTTTAAAGATTACTAAATTTGCAAGTTGCTAATAAATTTTAGGTAACTAACTCGTAAATTAAAGAAAACTACTAAAAATGAAAAACTGTCTGTCCAGAATATAATATTTGAATACGATTTTTAATTTAGGTAGTATTTTTCTACCTTTTTTTTTGTAGTTTAAAAATCCCGAGAGGTTGATCAAACTTGAAATCTGGTGTATAACCCTTTGTAAAATCTTTTAAAATCTTTATAAAATCATTGAAATGTTCGTGAAATACCTGTAAAATATTTGTGAAATATTTTCAAAGCTGTAAAATTTTTGTGAAATTTTTTGAAATCCTTTGAAATCTTTGTGAAATCTCTGATCTTTAGGAAATCTTTGCAATTTTTGTAAAACCTTTGCAATTTTTATGAATACTTTAAGTTTTTTGTGAAATCCCTATGAAATATTTGTGATATCTTTTAAAATTGTTGTTAAATATTTTGAAATCCTTTAAAATCTTCGTGAAATCTTAGAAAAATTTGAAGTCTCTGAAATCTTTTAAAATCTCTATGAAATCATAGAAATTTTTAAAACTGTGAAGTGGTTTTAAATCTTTGTGAAATCTTTGAATTTTGGTGAAAAATTAAAAATTTGTATGAATACTTTGAAATGGTTGTGAAATTCCTGTGAAATATTTGTGAAATACTTTTTAATTTGTAACATTTGTATGTAATTTTTGTGAAATTTTGGTGCGATCTTCAAAATTTTTGTGAAATATTTTGAAATCCTTCGAAATTTTTGTAAAATCTCTCACAAATCTTGGAAGTCTTTTGAAACTTTCGAAAGTTTTGTAAAATTTTTGTGAAACCTTTGAAATTCGTAATCTAAGTTTTTTGTGAAATCTTTTTAAACATTTTGAAATCCTTTGCTATCTTTGTGAAATCTCTATCAAATCTTTTGAAATATTTGAAATTTTTTAAATCTTCTGAAATGGTTTAAAATATATATAAAATCTATGAAACTTTTTTGAACCCTTTAAAATTGTTGTGAAATCTTTGAAATATTTTTTAAATCTCTGTGCGATCTATATGGAATTTTTTTAAATATGTAAAATTTAGGTTCAACCTGAAATGGTTGTAAGATATTTGAAAAAATATGAGAAATCTGCGAAAATCCGTTGAAATTTATGTAAAATCATTTAAATATTTTGAAAACTTTAAAAATGTTGTAAAATTAATGAAAATTATGAGAAATCTTTGTAAAATCTTTGGAATGTTTCGGAAATCCCTCTGAAAACTTTGTAAAATCTTTTTAAATTTGTAAAATTCTTCTGTGATATTTAAAATATTTGTGAAATCTTTTGAAATCCTCTGAAAAATTTTGCCAAATCTCTGTCAAATATTCGAAATCCTTTGAAACTTTTTAGAGCTTTGTGAAATCTTTGACATCTTTGAAAGCTTTGAAGTCTTTGCTCAATCTTTTTAAATTTTTATGAAATCTTTGAAATCCTAAATACCTCTGAAATAGTATAAAATATTTTTCTAAAATCTTTGAAATTTCTGTGAAACTTTTAAAATTTTTAGATGACTTTGAAATGTTTGTAAAATACCTGTGAAATATTTGTAAAATAATTTTAAATCTGAAAAATTTTTGTGCAATTTTGATATTTTTGTATGATTTTAAAAACTTTTGTGGAATCTTTTAAAATCCTTTAAAATCGTTGTGGAATGTTTGAAGTATCTATGAAATATTTTTAAATCTTTATAAAATCCTTAAAATCCTCAAACATAGTTTACAATATTTTTAAATTATTTGAAAATATTGTGAAAACTATTTAAATGTCTCAAATTTATGGGTATCTGCATTTTTTGTGAAATATTTGTAGAGAATTTTGAAAATTGATGAGAAATCTTTGAAAAACTTTCCAAATATATTAAAATCTTTTAAAATACTTTAAAATTCTTTAAAATATTTGTAAAATCTCTATAAAAATCATTCAAATCATCTGAAATCTTCAAAAGCTTCATTAAATCTTCGAAATCTTTGTGAAATCTATAAAATATATCAAAGAAGACTTCCAAATATTTGGCTATCTTTAAAATTCTTGAAATTTTCTGAAATTTTTAAAAATCTTTCGAAAATCTTTTTAAATATGTTCTAATTTTTGCGAAATAATTTTAAATCTTCGGAAGCATATTTTAAAACCTTGAAGTGTATTAGATATCTGAACTAGGATCTGAAAATCTTTTGAGATATTTCATATCCTTGAATTATTCTGCAACGTTTTAAAATCTTTTGAAAGCTATTAAAATCTTCATGAAATTTTTATAAAGCTCAGTGAGATCATTGCAATCTTTATGAAATATTATATTATTTTATTTATAATATTTATTTAAACTTTGGGAATTTATCAACTACCTCAATTAAGATTTCAAAATGTTTTGTGATATTTGAAATCCTTGAAATCTTTTAAAAATTTTTTAAATACTCTGAAATCCGATAAAGTCTTTGTTTGTTTATTTTTAAGCAAGTTGAAATCATTAAAAATCTTTGTGAAAAATTTATAATATCTATTAAAGACATAAGTAAAATCTTTCTAATATGTCTAAATCTTCGCGATATCTTTGAAATGTTCTGCAACGACTTAAAATCTTAAGAAATCTATTCAAATATTTGTGAAATTGTTATTACATTTCTGTAAAATATTTTACTTGTTTGAAATATTTAAAATGTTTTTAAAGTATTTGAATATTTTGAAATATTTTGAAATATTCTTCGCAATTAAAAGAAATAAATTATTTCAACTTAAAGAGTTAAAAAATATTTCAAATTCAAGGCTCCCAAGAGAAATTTAAGGAGATTTCTAAGTTTTCAAAATTTTCAAGTTTCAAAGGCTAAACGCCCTCACAGATTAAAATTAAAAGATGATATTTTAAATAAAACTGTATACATCAATTTTTAACAAAAAACAGTTAGACTTTCAACCCAAAAATATGATTTATTATCAAAAAAGTTTAAAAAGTTACAAAAAATTTAAAAGATGTCACAAATAAAATGAAAAACTTTAGTTTGTATTCCATCTAAAAAAAAAAATGTTTTCCATTTTTTTAACCAAAATTCAAAGATTTAAAACCATTTCAAAGTTTAAAAAATGTCAATGATTTCATAGAAACTTTAAAAGATTTCACAGACTTCAAATATTTCTAAGATTTCACAAAGATTTTAGAAGAATTCAAAATAATTCGCAAAAAAAAATGTTTACGATGACACAAATAAAACGAAAAATTTGAGTTTGTATTCCATCTAAAAAAAAAAATTATAATTAACATACCTATGACGTCAGGAGTTTTGGCAGTCTGCAGGTGTTCCGTCTTCAAGTGAAGTTGCAAGGACGGTAAAGCGAATATTACTTCCCTCGTGTGGGAATGTTCTTGTAGCTTTCCGGAAGCCGTAGATGTACTTCTTCCACGCACGGGATTTGTGTTTTCAGAAGTACTGTCTGTTCGCTCTCTCTCAACACATGGAAATCTATCAACTGCAATTACCAGTAAATAAATTGTGCAATGCAAATAACTAAGAATTTTAATTTTTAAACAAGTAAATAAAACATGTTTCAAAGAATTCCGCTTTTTCCCCGATTTTCAAAAAACTGTCTCTTTTTCTCCTTTTTTTCGCTCAAATGCGAACATGATTAATAAAATTCAAATCAGAAAATCCGTCTATTTTCGGTTCAAAGTACATTCTGAGAGTGGCGACTTCACCGGGAAACCGGGAACAACAGGGAAATGGCCGGGAATTTTATTGACCGGCATTCGAATTAAAAAACGAGGAATTTACTTTTTAAGAGAGAAAAATTTAATTTTTCATTATATTAAGAATTTCGTTCAATAATTTCGTAAAGAAATGTCATTTCAATTAAAACAGGGAATGTTTGATATGAAACTGGATTTTTTCAAAAGAATTATCATTTGCAATTCGAAGAAAGGAATGGGAAACAATGCCTGTTTCAAGTCAGAATTTCTCACAATTTTAAAGTTTTAAAAATTGTTTGTTAAGTAGTTGAAATATCAACAAAAAAAGATTGAATTTTAACCAATTAGTTGAGTTTTTAACGAAATTAATAGATTTTACACCAAGAAGATGAATTTTCTACTGAAATGACAAATTTTCAACAAAATCAATTTTTGACAAAACCTTTCAACCCGAAGATATTATTTCGTTGATAAAAAAACTTATTTTCTACTAAATAGTTAAATTTTCATATAAATAGTTTAATTTTTGAGAAAATATTTGGATTTTCTACCAAAAATATGAAATTTTATCAAACAAGTAATTTTTACATAAATTGTTGAATTTTCAAACCAAAAAGATGAATTTTTTACAAAACAATGTATTTGTCAACTTAAGTGATGAATCTTTTAACAATCACAAAAAATATGTTAAAAAGTTTATAAAATATAAAGAAAGGTCGAATTTCAACCTGTTAATATAGGTTTTCAAGCAAAAAGTTAGTCTAAAAAATAGTTAAAGGTGCATGAAAATAAATTAATTTTCAGCGAAAAATGAGAATTTTGAACAAAATATGAATTGTCAACAAAAAAGGACACTTTCAACCAAATTATTAAAATTTTAATCTAAAAAGACCATTTTCTACAAAAACAGCTCAAGTTTCATTTCCAAATAAATTGTTCAGTTAGCAAGCCAAGATAACGAATTATCTACAAACTTCAATTTATTTATTAAATTAAATTTAATTTAATTTCTTCAAAAACAGTTGAACTTTCAAAAAAATAGTTCATTTTTCAACAAAAAAAAGTAAATTTTCCACAAAAATTTTCCCATTTTCATCTTAAATTATGAAGTTTCAAACAATAGTTTATTTTTCAACAAAAAAGTTTATTTTCAACAAAATTGACCAATTTTCAACTTAAATTATGAATTTTTAACTAAATAGTTACATTTTCTATCAAATTATTGAATTTTTCTACAAGCAGTTGAATTTCTATAACAATAGTTTAATTTTGAAAAAAAGGTATTTTCAACAACATTGTCCAATTTTGAAGCCAAAATAACAAACTTTCTACGAAACAGTTGAATTTTCAATTTTAATTGTGAATTTTGAACCAAATAGTGGCATTCTTAGCCAAAAAACTTGATTTGCTACCCAGAAAATTTATTTTCCTGAAAAAGGCGAATTTTTAACCAAATAGTTAAATTTTCTATCAAATTATTGACTTTTTTTACCGAAAATAAGAATTGTCCACCAAACAGTTGAACTTTCAAAAAAATAGTTTATTTTTCAACAAAAAAAAGTAAATTTTCAACAAAAATTTTCCCATTTTCATCTTAAATTATGAAGTTTCAAACGAACAGTTGCATTCTTAACCAATAAACTGGATTTTCTATCCAAAAAAATTTATTTTCTGAAAAAAAGGGAATTTTTAACCAAATAGCTAAATTTGCTACCGAATTATTGAATTTTTTCTACCAAAAATAGGAATTTTCCATCAAAGAGATGAATTTTCATAACAATAGTTTATTTTTCAACAAAAAAGTTTATTTTCAACAAAATTGGCCAATTTTCAAATTAAATTATGAATTTTTAACCAAATAGTTAAATTTTCTACAAAATTATCGATTTTTTTTAACCAAAAATAGGAATTTTCGACCAAACAGTAGTGAATTTTCATAACAATAGTTTATTTTTCAACAAGAAAGTTCCTTTTCAACCAAATTGTCCCTTTTTCATCTTAAATTATCAATTTTCAAAGAAACTGTTGCATTTTTTACCAATAAATTTGATTTTATATCCGAAAAATGTATTTTCTTCGTAAAAAAAGCAAAATTTTAACCAATTAACTACATTTTCTACCAAATTATTGACATTTTTGACAAAAAATAGGAGTTCCAACTAAACAGTTGCATATTTAAGTAAGAAACTTGATTTTCTAACCAAAAAATTTATTTTCTTAAAAAAATGCGAATTTTTAACCAAATAGTTAAATTTTCTACCAAATTATTGACTTTTTTAAACAAAAAGTAGCTTCCTACCAAAAAGTTAAATTGTCATAAAAATAGTTTTTTTTTAAAAAAAAAAATTTTAATTTTCAACAATATTGCCCAATTATCCAGCCAAAATAACGAATATTCTACAAAAGAGTTCAATCTTTAATTTTAATTGTGAATTTTGAACTAAACAGTTGCATTTTTAACTAATCAACTTGATTATCTACCACAAAAAATTTATTTACTTAAAAAAAAGCGAATTTTTAACCAAACAGTTTAATTTTCTACCAAATTTTTTCCTTTTTTTTATCAAAAGTATGAATTTTCCACCAAACAGTTAAATTTTTATAAAAATAATAGTTTATTTAAAAAAAAAAGTTAATTTTCAACAACATTGTCCAATTGTCAATCCAAAATAACGAATTTTATACAAAACAGTTCAATTTTCAATGAAAATTGTGAATTTAACAGTTTAATTTAACTAAAAAGAACTAATTTTCAAGAAAATAGTTCAAAGAATATTAATCAAAAGAATATATTCCTCTATTTTTTTTAAAATCACACCATCATTCCTATTTGAGAGCGAGCATTTAGAAATATGAAGTCTGGCGACGAGAGAATTTCAAAACAGGTCTAATAAATAATAATACCTTTAAAAAAATATATAATAATATAATAATATATATAATAATACATAAAAAATAAAATCTAATCTATTCTCACCGTCGATTTCGCTGTTCGCGAATGCGTAATGGAACCACTCCTGCAGAGACTTGAATTGCGGCGGAAACAGAACACTTCTGCTGAGTCTGCAAACTGTCGCCATCGAGTGATGCCTCGCATGTTGTTCCTGCTGTTGCCCGAGGCTGATAGTCAACGTTTGCACTACATGGACATCACAAGTATTTGGAGCTGAAATTATTAAAATTTAATATTAATTCAACAATATTTAGCGAATCATTGATTTAAGCCTTAAACTGCACACTGGGTTTACTACACCCAACGGGCTTTCCGATTTTTCTCCGTTTGTCTACGTTTTTTTTTCAAGTATTTTTTTCGAATAGTGAAATTATCACTGAGGCTCTGATGCTACTTTTTCTATTTTTCATTATTTCAAAACCACTCATTATTTGTTTTTAGCCATAATTATCTGAAGGCGTATTTGTAAGTGTGCAGTTTAAGGGTTAATAGAGATACTAAAATCGAGAAAAAGGATATAGACTCTTCTTACATTCCACACTTGGAATCTCTTGAGCTTCGGTAGCAAAACTGATGCATGGTTCCTTCAAGGAAAAGAGTGCCCAGTTTTTACTTTTAAAGTTGATGCCGTGGAAACAGGCGAGGCTGATGTTGGATCCATGCAGTTCCATCGTTCCGCCAAGAACTGTTCCGTTCGAGGGCAAAGAGAACCTCAAACTGCCTAATTGGAGGCCAGCCACTTGAGCCAAAACGCGTTGCCAGTGACGATGATGACGTGCATCCGAAATTGCCGTTTGGTTCATCGTCCAGGGACCTAGACCAAAAAAAAGTCACAAGCGACACACGTTTTCAATCTGAATGCATAATATTGCGCAATATACTCGACTGAGTACTCGCGTACTGCGGCCCTTCCGAGACGAGAGTCGCAAACGTCTCTGGCCCTACGCATTGAGTAACTGAGTGGACCAGTAATTCTAGGTTTTACTAAATCGGGAGTTACAAAATCGGAGTTCTGGTGTACGTGGCACTCTTAAAAATAAAGTATTTTAAATAAAATAGATAAACTTTTAGAAAATTGTTTAATCTGTTACCAAATAGCTCAATTTTCGATAAAAATTTAATTCAAATCAATTTTTAACAAAAAACAGTTAGATTTTCAATTCGAAAACATGATTTTTCAACAACAAAATTATTTTCTACCCAATAGTTAAATTTTCATAAGAACAGATTAGCTTTCAACGAAATATTGGCATTTTCTGCCAAAGATATGAGTATGTATTTAATAAAAAAGTTTTTTAAAACTAAATTGTTAAATTTGCATGATAAACAGACGACCAAAAAATCCCGAAAAAAATTAACGAATTGAAAAATTCCCAAATAATAAAATTCCTGAATGATAGGATTACCGAACAATCAAAATCACGAATTGGAAGATTCCTAAATAATAAAATTCCTGACAGTTAATGCTATTACCGGATTTAAAATTTCCGATTTTGAGGAATTAAATTGTTTCAGAAATATTATTTATTTATTAGAAATACAATAAAGGAAACATTTGTATAGAAAAAAATTATATTTGAGTGTCGAACATTATTGTTTGAGTTTGGAATAAGAATAATTAAACAAAATTTTCATCCAGAAATATAGTTTTGTCAATTATTGTTATTTTAAACTCAAACAATGATTTTAGAAACTTTAAATATTAAAAATATTTTTTGTTTATAAAAATATTTTATTGTTGTTTTCTTAATAAATAAATTTAAAAATCAGGGAAAAAATTCTACTTGTTCAAATGCAGGAACCAAAAACAACATATTTTCTACAAAATAGTTGAATCCTTAAAATGATGAAGTTTCAACAAAAAAGATTGATTTTATAACCAAATAGACGAATTTTCAACAAAATGCATGGATTTTCTACCAAATAGTTGAATTTCTAACTTATAAGAGATAACTTTGTAACCAAAAATATAATAATTAAATTTTCAGACAAAAAGAAAGTAATTTTTAGCAACAAAAAATAATTTCTAAAAAAATAGTTACATTTTTAAACAAATAGTTGAATATTAAACAAGAAATATAAATTTTCAATCAAAAATTATTTTTGAATCAAATATTTAAATTTTCTACTAAACTTTTGAATTTTCATACCCAAGAGAGGCGGCTCAAAAACCCCAGAAAATAAAATTCCCGACACTGTAAAATGGCCGAAAAATAAAATTCACGAATAATAAAATTTCCGAAAGTTTATAATTTTACTGAATTTGAAAATTCCCGAATGAAAAAATTTCAGAATTTAGACAATAAAATTTTTTTAGAAATTTAATTTATTTATTAAAAGTACTGTAACTAAATATTTTTATTTAAAAAAATCATAATTTTTCATGTTTGAAGTGTTATAACAATGTTTGATTGTTGTTGTCTTAAAATAAATATATTAAAAGATTATGAAAAAATTACCTAATTGTTTAAATTCAGGAACCAAAAACAAAATCTTTTTTAGAAAATAGTTGAATCCTCAAATAAAATGATGAAGTTTCAACAAAAAAGATTAATTTTATAACCAAATAGTTGAATTCGCAACTTATAAGAGATAACTTTAGAACCAAAAATAGAATAATTAAATTCTCAGATAAAAAGAAAATAATGTTTAGCAAAAAAATAGAATTTCTAGCAAAATAGTAACATTTTTAAACAAAGAGTTCCATTTTCTACTAAAATAGTGAAATATTAAACCAGAATTATAAATTTTCAATACAAAATTAATTTTCAACCAATTAATTAAATTTTCTACAAAAATTTTGAATTTTTATACCCAAACGTGAAGGCCAAAACCCCCAAAAAATAAAATTCCCGACACTGTAAAATTGCCGAATAATTAAATTTTCGAAAAATAAAATTTCCTAATTGAAAAATTCCCGAATAATAAAATGCCCAAACATTTTATAATATTACCAAATTGTAAAATTGCTGATAGTTTATAATATAACCGATTTTAAAAGTCCCGAATAATAAAATTTCCGGATTGAATCAATGAAATTTTTTTAGAAATATAATTTATTTATTAAAAAACTAAATATTTTCATTTAAAAAAATACATTTTTAATATTTTAAGTGTCTAAATTGATTGTTTGAATTAAAAATAAGAATAGTTGAACAAAACTGTCATCCAAAAATATTTTTTTTTTCAATTGTTGTTTTAAATTCAAGCAAGAATGTTAGAAAGTTTAAACATTAAAAATAATTTTTGTTTACAAATATATTTGATTGTTATTTTTTAATAAATATGAATAATTGAAACAAAATTTTAATTGTTTAAATTCGGCAACAAAAAACAACGTATTTTTTCACAAAATAGTTGAATCCTTAACTAAAATGAGACACCCTCAACAAAGACGATTAATTTTATAACCAAATAAGTAAGTTTTCAACAAAAGAATTGGATTTTGTACCAAATAGTTGAATTTACAAATTATAAAGCATAAATTTTGAAGCCAAAATAGAGTAATTAAATTTTCCGATAGAAAGAAAATAATTTTCAGCAAAAATAAAAACGATTTTCGAACCAAATAATTATATTTTCAAATCAATAGTTCAATTATAATATAAAAATATATAAAAATGCGGCTATTTAGTTCAAAAAGTAACAATTTATCATAGTTTTTAGCTGAAAATTCTGCTGTTTTGTTGAAAATTTAACTATTTTGAAGAAAACTTACTTTTTAATTAAATTTAATATTTTGGTGTTGAAAAGAGAACTGAAATATTTTCTGGATAAAAATTGAACTATAAAAAAAAATTTTTAATTAAAAATTCATCCGTTTTAAAAGAACTTTCATCTTTTTGGATAAAAATGCAACTTTTCAGTTAAAAATTAATCTATTTTGTTAAAAAGTCATACTCTTGGGTTGAACATTCTTACTGCTTTGTTGAAAATTTAACAATTTCGTAGAAAATTTAATTTTTAATTAAAATTTATATGTTGGTATTGAAAAATGAATGCAACAGTTTCGTGTCAAATTAATTTTTTAATGAAAAGTCATATTTTGGTTTGAAAATTCAATTTTTGTAGAAAAAAATCGTCTTTTGGATTGAAGATTAAACAATTTAAAATATGAAACTTTTTTTTTATCTTTTTGGTCAGAAAATTCAACTATGATGTTCAAAATTCAATTATTTTGTAAAAAAAATCAAGTATTTTATTAAAAAGTCATTCTTTATAGCAGAAAATACTTTTTTGTTGTTTAAAATAAATTAATAAACTTGAGAATTTTTTATTTGGATATAAAACTATACTTTTCCCTTCCGTTTACAAAATATTCTGTGTTAAAAATATTACAAGATTGAAATGATGGTATTTGAATATTAATGGTCAAGGAAAATGAAAAATTGGTCATGCTGAAAAGTCAATTGAAATATTTTTAGATGAAAATTTAACTCATTTTTTGTTGTTGTCAATTGGTCTTTCTAATCTAAAAATTCACATTTTTTCATACAATTTTCATTTTTTAAAACAAAAATGTAACTATTTCGTAAAAAAATGACGTTTTCTTTAAAATTTATAGTTTGGTATTGAAAAATGAACTTTTTTGTTGAAAAATGGCTTGGTTCTTAAAATTAAAAATCCATCTATTTGAAAAAAAATGTTATCATTCTTGGATAGAAATGCAAAATTTTGATTGAAGATTAATCTATTTGGTTAAAAATTGATACTTTTTGGTTGACATTGCTACTATTTTCTTGAAAACTTAACTCTTTCGTAGAAAATTTAGTTTTTAATATTTATATTTTGGTGCTGGAAAATGAACTGAAATCTTTTCTGGATGAAAGTTCAACTTAAAAAAAAATGTTTTTTTATTTAAAATTCATCTGTTTTAGTATAAATTTCATGTTTCTTGGATAAAAATGAAACCATTTGGTAGAGCATTCAACTGAAAAGTCAACTGAAATCTTTTTAAAAATAAAATTCAACCTGTTTTTTTTTTTAATTTTATCTTTTTGACTACAAAAGTTGATCTTTTTTAGTAGAAATATAATTTTTTATGAAAATGCAACTTTTTAGTTGAAAATTCTTCTTCTTTGCTTGAGTATTTAACTATTTTGTTTGAAAGATTTAATTGAATCACTTTGTTCAGAAATTATTTTTTCTTGAAGATTTAAATGAGTTTCTGAAAATTCATCTCTTTGGTTGAAAGTTGAACTATTTTGTTGAAAAATACTATTTTTCAGTTAATAATTGAACTATTTGGGTAAAAGATAAACTACATTATAAATATTTTGTTTGAAAGATTATATGTTTGGTTGTTAAAAAAATGAACTGTTTCTAGTAAAAACTTTTTTTAAAATAAATGTTTCAACTTAAAATGTAACTTTTTCAATTTTTTAAGATTGATCTTTTTTATTTAAAAAATTCTCCTTTTTAGTATAAAAGAAAAATCATTTTCTTCGTGTGGAATATCATGTTTGTTGGGTAAAAATTACGGGAAAATCCGAGATTTTTAGTACGACCCCTAAACTAATTAGTTTTTATAAATTTGTCAAAAAGTCCTTACCTTCATTTGTAGATTTCTTTTTTTGCTGTTTCTTCCTGAAACTATTGTTGTTCATTCTTTGATGCCGCGGCTGCAAGGAACTAAAGACTCGTTTGCTGCTTTTAAACTGTTGACTAAAAAACTCGTCCAATTTGTAAAACATTTTCAAAAGATCCGCCGTAGTCGATTTGCTGATCATGATTTGTAGCTGATCCCAACTCAAGTCACCATGCATGAAAATGATTGCTGGCCTAAATTAAATATGCTTCTGAAAAATTTGTTCAATTTTTTTGTTTTCAAATGTTTATCAGAGAGATAAGAAAATACCTTCTTGTGGGCATAAATGCGTCGCCACTATTGTTTCGGTTGATTTTCCACTCGTCCCTGAGAGTGACATCGAGTGAGGAAACTCTCGACATTAAAACACTTGTTCCCATATAGTCTAAACGCAATTCAAGAGCGAAAAGCTTCAAGCCCACTGTGTGGTCCGGCTCTGTTCCTGGTTCCTCTCGAATATGAACTACAATAATGGATTTAAAAAAAGAGTTTTTAACCAATCACTTGAATTTTCAACAAAATAGTTTCATTTTCAGTTTAAAAAATTAATTTTTAACAAAAAATCAGGGGTTATCCTCAAGAAATATCTCCGGATTACGGAAATTGGCTTCCAGACTTCACAGCAAAAGCAGAATGGCCGTTTTAATAGAAAAAAAAAATTATCGGTCATTTCACGGGTTTCTTCTGGTTCGCAAACCTTTTTTACGGTCAATGAAATTTAAAAAATCGAACTCTATTCTCAAGATTTTTCCATTTAAAGTAATAAACAATAAACAACAAATTAAATTTATACGTATGAAATGGAAGGGACTAACTCTTTTTAATTGAAATTTCTTTTAAATTAAATGCAAATAAACTGCAAATTATCATTTTAAATAGTTTGAGCAGCCTTCAAAAACTTCAAATTTATTTCAAAATATTGAAAAATTTAGAAGTGGGTTTATATTTTTCCAAATTTAAAATCATTGTTGAAATTTTTTCGAAACGTTTAAATATATTTGTAAATTAATTACATTTTTTCCTGTAACTTTTAGAAAATCCTGCAAATTAAAAAATCTTTAAAATTTGAATTTACAAATAACCATAGGAACACTTATTATTTTTAGAAAAATTACAGTAATTTTAAGAGATATTTAGATGTTTTTAAAATATCAAAATTAAATTTAGAACCTGAAATGATTTTAAATCATTCACCCGAACTTTGTAACCCGAAAAAGTTGGGCTATTCGTACCGAAAATATGGTGCAAATACTCACAACCGAATTTAATACAAAATGTAGATTTTTGCAGATTTCAAGCAAAAAATTTAGAAACTTTTTAAGAATTGTGAAAGGCTTAAAAAGAATTAAAACATTTTCTTAAGATTCTTAGGAAAATTGAAAATAATTTTTTATTTTTTATTGTAACAGAGAATTTAAAAAGATTTTAAGAGATTTCCAAAATGATCAAAACAGAACCTAGAATATTTAAAGGATTTTTTTTAATTCGCAGGATTTTCCAAAAGTTGTAGGAAAAATTCGGTGAATTTTAAAATGTATTTAGAAGACATTTCAAGTTTTTAATTAATTTTGAATCTTTTCAAAACTATGAAATATCTCTTGAAATTACTCAAATTTTGTTTACAAATAATAAGTGTTCAATTGCTACTTTTACGTCAAAATTTAACAATTTCACTTAAAAATTAAACATTTTTTAAACAGAACAATCTAAATTGTAACTTTAAAAGTTTAAAAGCTATTCTAAATTCCACATATTCAAAGCTTTCGATGTAAAACAATTCAGTTTCAAATTGTTTACTTTTACATATATTTATATTGAATTTACTCGTTTTAAATGAACAGTGAAATTTGTAATGGCTAAGAAAAATAATAAAAATAATATATTAATAATTATTATTTATTTATTTATTTAAAATTTTTTATTTAAAATTCAACTATTTTGTATAAGATTCGACTTTTGGTTTAAAAATTAAACTATTTAGTACAAATTTAATCATTTTTTAAAAATATTTGCTTTTTTATTGGAAATTAATTGTCTCGAATAAAAATTTCAATACTCCATTCGTGGATGAAAAAGCATCATTTTTTGTTTAAAAATTTAACTTTTGAGTTAAAATATTTAAGGAAAAAACAAAAATATAAACTAAAAATTAATCAAATAAAATTCAGACTACACCATATCCTTTCTTGTCTGAAATTTTTTGAATATCGAAATATTTTCTTTAACATTTATCTTTTTGTTAAAAACAATGCATCTCTTTCTGTAGAAATTTCACACTTTTTGGTTTAAATGGGACAGTCTGTTTAAAAATTAATCTGTGTCGATTACAAATTAAATTCTGAATTCAAAATTCACAATTCTCGATTGAAAATTTAACTGCCTTGTAGAAAATTAATATTTTCGAATCCACAATTCAAAAAATTTGGTAAAAAATCAATTTTTTGGTTAAAAACCAAATATTTTGTTAAAAATTTGTCTTTTTTGGTTAAATATAATTATTTTTTATTATGTTTTTTTTGTTGAAACATAAACTATTACATTTTTAGTAGAAAATTTTTGTTTTAATTAAAAATTCCACTATTTTTTTGAACATTCTTCTGTTTGATTAAAAAATTAATTTCTCTTTGTAGAAATGTCTTTTTTATAAATTCAACTGTTTCGTTAAAATTTATTCTGCCTCGGATGAAAAGGAACTTTTTTTGTTGAAAATTCAACTGTTTGTATAAATTTTTTTATTTTTTGGATAGCAAATTCAACAATTTGGTCGATCTTTTTAGGTTGAAAATTCAGCGCCTTATTTGAAAATGGACTCTTTTGCTGAATATTCATACTATCAGGTTCAAAATTCACATCTTTTGTAGAAAACTCGTCTTTTTTATTTAAAAATTCAATAATTTTGTACAAAATAATACTTTTTGTAAAAAATTAGTTTTAAAATGTTGTTAATTAATTCTCTTGAATAAAAATTTAACTACTCTATTTTTGTATCAAAATTAATCTTTTGTTTGTTGTTAAAAATGTAACTATTTACTTTAAAAAAATTTAGAAACGAGAAAAAATAAGCTTGTAATTTATCAAGTAAAATTTGAACTTTAGTTACATCCATTGTTGGAAATGAACTTCTTTGTCAAAAATTCATTTTTTTGGGTTAAAACTTTAACTATTTTATGAAGAATTTTTTTCTGCTTCATGATTCAACTGTTTTTTAGAAAATAATTTTTTTTTTGCTTAAAAATTCAACATTTGTATAATATTCAACTATTTGGCACCAAATTATACGCTTTTGCAGAAAATTAATTCTTTTAATTGAATATAAATTACTCTCAATAAAAACGTGACTATTTCATTTTTGGTTGAAAGTTTATAATTTTTAGTACGAATTTTAACTATTTAGTTAAATATTAGATGAAAATTGATGTAATTTGTTGAAAATTCGTCTTTCTTAGTATAAAATGAACCTTCTGGGTTGATAATTAATCTTTTTAGTTGAAAATTCAACTATTTAGTTAAAACTGTATGTATTTTGTTGAGAATTAATCTTTTTTGGTAGAAAAATAATCTTCTTAGTTGAAAATTTTATCTTTTTGCTAGATAATTTAAATATTTGTTTGAAAATTCAAAATTTTGGAAGAAAATTTGTTTTTTTGATTTGAAAATTTATCTTTTTTAGTGGAAACTTCTGTTTTTTGGTAAAAAAAAAAAAATGAAACTGAAAATTAATTTGTTTTGCTTGAAGATTTGAGTTTTTTTGTGAAAAATTCCATATTTTCGAGGAAATATAATAATAATTATAATAATAATACAAGAAATAACTCACTGTAGGTGTCAATTTTGCTCAGCTCGATGATACCGCCGACAATTCCACCTTTTGCGTCCAAGCTAGAACCTCCAAGCCCAACACCGATGTACAAATTTTTGTGTCCAGTACTGCCAATCGACAATCTACCGTCCGACCGGAAATCTTTGGTCATCCAAGAAACGTTGCCCATAACATTACCCATATTCATATGAACATTCAAACGAGTGAAATTCACCGCAAATAGAACCAGAGTTTCCCAAGCTGATTCCCTCATTTTTACCTCTGTTGGTGCCTGTTTTTCGGCAGTGAAGCTCCAACCTCTACCAATATCTAAAATTCATCCAAATGGTATAAAAAAACAAATAATTATTACAAAAATAGAACTTATTTTTTAAATAATTTCAGAAAATAAATTTGGAAAATTCTATATAACACCTAAACTTGAGAATTTTTACCCAATTTTAAATCTTTTATAAAGTTTTGATGCAATTTCTTTAATAACAAACAGAATTTTAAGATATTATAAAATAGATAATTAAATTCTAAAGAATTTCCATTTTTCCCCTGTTTCAAACAAAATTTCAAGAATTCGTTCTTTTTATTTATTTTTTACTGCTTACATACAATTATTTTTCATTAAATTGATTAATCTTGTCTTGCGCAAATAAATATATACAAAAAGTTATATTTTTCTTATCTCTTTCAATTTCAAAACTTTATTGAAATTTTCTTATTTAGCTACAGTTTGACTTGAATTTAAGTAAATTGTATTTAAAGTTTAAATTTAAATAAATTGCATTTCTATTCTTTATTGAATTAAATTGTATTTAAATGTTTAATATAACTAACATAAACTCAAATTTTTAATTTAAGCAAATTTTAATTAAATTTTTAACCCAACTAAATTGTATTTAATTTTTTAAATTGTCTAAATTTCATTCAAACTTTAAATTTAGTTTTGAAAATTAATATTTAAATTTTCAATACAATTCTAAAATACGAAAAGAATGTTTTCAAACTTATTTATTTAGTATCTCGAAAATTGATCTTTTAAAAGCAATCAGACGAGTAATTTATTTAATTACACTAAAGTTTATTTAATTTTTTAATTTAACTAAGTTTGGTTACAAGTTCAAGCATTAATTATTATTAATAACATGTTGAAAAATAATGTTGTTTTTAAATTCTTTTTTGAAACTTAATTTTCTGTGGAAAGTAATTTTCTCAACTGATTCCAATTGAATTTTCCATAGATTTAGTTAAAAATTCTTCTGTTTGGTTAACTATTAATTGTTTGAATTTAAAATGTAATCATATTTAAGTTTTGATTAACAATTAATCTTTTTAAGACAAAATTATTTGTTTGTTTGTTAAAAATTCAACTATTTAAGTTGAAGATTTATCGTTTCAATTGAAAATTCATCAGTTTGTTTAAAAATTATTTCCTGCAACTGGAAATTTAAATTCCCATTTTTGGTTGAAAATTTATCTTGTCTGGTTCAAAAATATATATACAAAAAGTCATATTTTTCTTACATTTTTCAGTTTCGAATCTTTATTGAAATTTTTTAATTTAGCCATAGTTTTATTTGAATTTAAGTAAATTGTATTTAAATTTCAAATTGAAATAAATTGTGTTTAAATTTTCAATATAACTGAAATATACTTAAATTTTTCTTAAATTTTGAATTGAACTAAATTATATGTACTTTTTAAAATTATATAATTTTATTCAAATTTTAAATTTAGTTTTGAAAGTAATTTTTTTAATTTCCTTTTCTAAGATAAGAAAAGAATTTTTTCAAACTTATTCATTTAGTATCTCGAAAATTTCTATCTTAAAAAAAACAATATGCGAAATTAATTTAATTAAACTAAACTTTATTTAATTTTTAAATTTAACTAAATTTTATTAACATTTTTGAATTGTACTAAATTTTATTTATATTTTAAATCCAACAAAATTTTATTTAAATTTTGAATCTAAGTTTGCTTTACTTTTTTAATTTTTTATTTAAATTTCATTAAAATTTAGTTAATTTTCAAATTTAAATAAATTGCATGTCAATGTTTTATTTAATTAAATTGTATTTAAATGTTTAATGTAACTGACATATAATCACATTTTAAATTCAAGGAAATTTTAATTACACTTTGAATCCACGCAAATTGTATTTACTTTTTAAAATTGTTTAAATATTCAATTTAGTTTTGAAAATTACTATTTAAAATTTCACTACAATTCTAAATTACTAAAAGAATTTTTTCACACTTATTTATTTAGTATCTCAAAAATTTCTCTTTTAAATCAACCAGACGAGTAATTAATTTAATTAATTCAAAGTATATTAAATTTTTAAATTAACTAAATTTTGTTTAAATTTTAAATCTAACTAAGTTTAGCTCTTTTTTTAAATTTATGTAAATTTCATTAAAATTTAAAAATGACCTATTTGATTAAAAACTTTTTATCTGAGGATAGAAAGGATTTTTTTGCCGAAAATTTAACTATTTTTTTTTAAATTTGTTTCTCTTTTAATTATTTTTTTTTAACGTAAATGTATGTTTAAAAATAATTTTCTTTAGTTAAAAATTCTTTATGTTTAGTACAAATTAAGTTTCTCAGTAGAAAATTCATCCTTTTGGTAAAAAATGCAATTATTTTAGTTAAAAATTCATCACTTTGTTTGAAAATGTAACTATTTCTTTAAAATTTAGATTTTTGTGGAAAATAATTTTCTCAACTGAAATTTTCACTTATTCCAATTGAAATTTCCATAGATTTAGTTGAAAATTCTTCTGTTTGATTGACTATTCATTGTTTAAACTTCAAATAAAAAAGTTTTTTATTGAAAATTGATCTTTTTTAGTAAAAATTAATTTTTTATTGTTAAAAATTCAAGTATTTTAGTCGAGGATTCATTGTTTTAGTAGAAAATTCATCAGTTAGGTTGAAAATTAAACTATTTTCTATAAAAGCAGATTTTTTGTCTAAAATTAATTGGGAAATTGTAAAATTAATTAGAAATTTATATTTTTTAGTGGAAAACTTAAATATTTTGTTGGACAATAAACTATTATCGTTGAAAAATTGTTTTTTTTTGTTTTCGAAAATCAATTTTTCCAACTATCAATTTAATTAATACCTTTTTGGTGGAAAGTTGATCCATTTTAGTTTAAAATTTAACTATTTGGTTGAAAGTGAACTACTTTGTTTTAAAATATTTTGTTGAAAATCCATCTCTTTAGTTAAAAATTATTTTTTGTTTGGATAAAGATCAATTCATTCAAGTGAAATTTGAAGTGTTTAGTATTCAATTCTTCCTTTTCGGTAAAAAATTAATACTATTGGTTTGAAAATTATTTTTTTGTTTGTTAAAAATTAATTTATTTAACTGGTAATTCAACTATTTTATCAATGTTAAAAATTGATTATTCTGAGTTGGAAATTGTAAAATTCGGTTGAAAATTTTAATATTTCGTCGTAAACTCGACTTTTTTGGTAAAAAATTAATCTTCTTGTTTCAAAATTCAACTGCTTCGTTGAAAGTTGAACTGCTTTATTGAAATGTTAATTTCGCATGGATTGAAAATGAACTTTTTGGTGAACAAAATATAATTTATGATAGAAAATGAATTTTTAACTGCAAATATTTCCTTTTTAATTGAAAATAGATCATTTTTAATTTTTAATGCAAATATTTGAAAGAAAATTAAATTTTTTATTCAAAGTTCATATTTTTCAGTTAAAAATTCAACTATTTGGATGAAAGTCGAACCACTTTATTAAAAAAGCATTTTATTAGTTTAAGATCCATCTTTATGGTTTCAAATTCGCTTTTTTTGTTTTGTTTTTTTAAATTAATTTTTTCGTCTGAAAATTAATTTTCTGGATTAAAAATTCAACAATTTGGTTGAAAGTTAAACTAACTTGTTATAGTCATTTAATTGGTTGAAGGATGAACTATTTTGTAAAAAAAATCACTTTTCTGCAAATTCATGTATTTTGTTGAAAGATTCTTTTTTGGTAGAAAATTAGTCTTCTTGATTGAAAATTCATTTTTTGAGTTGTAGATCCATCTTTTCGGTTGAAAATTTAACTATTTTTTTGAAAATTCTTTTTTTTATAAAAATTAATTTTTTAAAGTTGTAATTTAACTGTTCCATTATTGGTTGAAAATTAATCATTTGCAGTTAAAAAATGTACAATTTGTTTCAAGATATATGCATTTTGTTGTAACTCGTTAAAAAACTTTTTCAATAGAATATGAATTGATTTAACTTTCAATTTAACAATATTGAGGAAAAAATTATCGTTTTTAATTTAAAAAATAATTAATTTGGTTAAAAAATTTTGTAATTTATTGTAAATTTGTCGTTTTTGGCAAAAAATTGATCTTCTTGATTGTAAGTTGAACTACTTTGTTAAAAAAAAACATTTTATTACTTAAAGATCTCTTTGGCTCAAAATGTAACTATTCCGTTAAAAACTCTTGTTTTTTTAAATTAATGTTTGACGTGGTAATTTAACCATTTCATTATTAATTGAAAACTGATCGTTTTCTGTTAAAAATCAATTTATTTCAATGAAAAGTTAATTATTCCATCATAGATGAACAAGTGATCGTTTTTAGTTTAAAAAAATCAACAATTGGGTTTAAAAATTATTGTAAATTCTCTTTTTTTTTAGAAAATTAATCTTCTTGATTTAAAACTCAACAATTTGTTTTAAAGTTCAACTACTTTGTTGAAATGGCATTTTATTAGTTGAAGATCTATTTTTTTGTTAAATATTGAACTATTTTGTTGAAAATTCTTTTTTTTTATTTGTTAAAAATTAGGGTTTTCTAGTGAGAATTTAACGATTTAATCATTGATTAAAAATTGATCGTTTTCAGTTCAAAACTGTACAATTTGG
>NC_046663.1:3206020-3209042 GCF_010883055.1 Belonocnema kinseyi | reverse complement strand
TGATTTTTGATTGAAATTTTACCGTTTTTACTTTAAAATTCAACTATTTAGTGGAAAATTAACTTTCTTGTTCAGAATTCATATTTTTGGGTTTGATAATGAACTACTTGGTCAAACGTTTAACCACTTTGTTAAAAATTCAAATTTTTAGTGAAGAATTTTCAGTAAAAAATTAATCTTCTTTTACTTGAAATAATAAGCGTTTAAATTTAAATTTAATATTTGTATCTACATTAATTTCATTCAAGTTTCCCTCTTTAGGAAATATATGAAATTGTTATCATCAAAAAGTATCTTTTTGAAAGCATCTTGTTTCTTATGATCTTGAATTTCTCTTTATAATTTTTTTTAATGAATCAAAAAATTCGTAAAAAAGGGTTGCAAAAGTGAAAATTTGGGAGACAAAATTATCGATATCAGGTGTTTTAGAGGACTTTTCATCAAATTTAAAGAGGATTAGGCAAAAAAAGGGAGGGAATATAATTTTTTTGTCAAGTACCTTTCAGTCTAGTGTGCTTGGGAATGTCATTTTCGAGACTCAGTCTTAATTTATCTCTATTTAAGGTGGGGCTTCGTTCGGGTGCACTTTTCGAAAGTATCTCAGCCCCGTGTCTTTCATGGTGTTTCAGTAACGAACTTCCCATGACAGCTTCTTCTTGATTTAAAGGAGGAGTGCCATCGCCCTCCGAATAGGCGGTACTGCTACTCAAATCTCCAAGGAATAACCTTCTCACTATACTTCGCCGATACCAGGCTTTCGGAAAAGCGAGAATTTCAGTCAATCGACGCATGTCGTATTTAAACGACGCTGATCCGATGTCAATAATCGCTAGAATAAACGATTGTATTACCATTACTTAACTAAGGAATTCTTTTTTTGGAAATTAAATTTTAAAAAAGGAATACAGCAATCAAATTTCGACAACCTACACTCAAATGACTCGATTTCTTCACTAATTTAGGTAATTTTTGCTAATTCGCAAAAAACTATATGCTGAAGAGTATCTTTTTAGTTCTGAATTCTGGTGTTTGGTTAAAAATTTAACAATTTTCTTAAAAAGGCATAATCTTAGGTTGAAAATTCAACTGATTTGTTAAAAACTCGTATTTTTGGGTTGAAAATTCAACTCTCCGTAGAACATTAACATTTTGTTTACAATTTATATTTTGTTGCTACTAAGTCAACTGAAACCTTTTTTGGATGAAAGATATTTTTTCTGAAAATTGGTATTTTTCATTTAAAAGTTTATCTTTTTCAGTAGTATAAATACTGCTTTGTTGAAAATTCAACGATTTACGAGAAAATTTACTTTTTGTTTAAAAATTGTATTTTTATTTTAAAAAGTCAACTAAAATCATTTTTTGATGAAAATTCGATTCTGTTTATTGAAAATTTGTCTTTTGTATTTAAAAATTCACCTGTTTTATTAGAATTTTCATTTTACCTGGATAAAAATATAACTGTTTATTTGAAAACTGTTCAGCAGAAAATTAACTTATTCTTTATAATTCTTATTTTGGTGTTGGGAAGTCATCTTTGGACAAAAACTTAACTTTATTAAGGCCATGTAAGCGTAAGCTAGAAAAATTTGGTTAACGTTTTTTTTTAAATCCAACTTATGTTCACCCGAAACGCGATATCAAGTTGAAAACTTGTGAAATTAAATAAAAAGCATGAAGAAACGTTTGTCTCGTTCTAATGTTTTATGATTATGAAAAAATCAATAGAAAATTGGTTACAAAAACAAACTTTATAATTGTAAAAGTTTAGGACCAAAAAAGATTCCATTCAACTTTTCACGATCAAAATATGAATTAAAAAGAAAATAATTTTCTACGAAAAAGTTGAATTTTCAATCCAAAGAGACGAATTTTGAATAACAAAATTTGTTAAACAGTTGAATTTTTCTCCAGAAAAAATGTCAGTTCTCTTTTCAACAACAAAATATTAAATTTAAACAAAAAGTAAGTTTTGTACGTAATAGTTAAATTTTCAAAAAAACAGCAAAATTTTAAAGCAAAAAGTATGAGTTTTTAACGTGATTGTTGAATTTTTAACCGAATAGTTGCATTTTTATCAAAAAAAGAAGTAATTTCTGCTACGGCAGGCGAATTTTAAAATTAAAAAGACAAAGCTTCAAAGCATTTTTTTTCAAATCCAACTTACGTTTGATATACATCCTGATGTATAAAAGGGCAGATCTGTGAAATTCTGAAATTTGAGAACCACGGGCTTTGTAATTTTACTTTCAAATATTCAAGTTTCCCAACTCTCCCTTGACGAGCTTGCTTTGGTCACCCTATTATTCGTAGGTACCTGAGCACCAGACTCAGGCTCGACGTACGAGAATAGCCACCTTGGACGGGTGTGGAAAGTTTCCACGATTTAAGCGTCGCTTTCACCGTCTAGAGATTCTCCATCTCAACCTTCCATTTTTATCTCGGGAGTCACTTACAAATACTAATAATATAATATACTAATTATATATATATATATACACTTTATAGATCTATACTTTACATTTTATACTTTAAACCTTATATCAAACTACTATTTTATATATCTGCGGGCATATTATTATTTGATCGATAAATCAATTTTTCTTTCGCGTCACTAGTATTTAGGAAAATTGTAACGAAAAAGAGACGGAGAGAGGTGAGAGCCCGCGTCCCATATGCAGCACCTGCGTGCAATGACACCATTGGTGCGCGGGTCCCCAAAAACGACAGGAAGGGATGAACTCGCGAAATGACATCCCCTCTAAGCTCCAACCGTACGGAGTGGGGACGTTCCGGCGAGTGTTGTCGCGCGCCTCGGGGCGACAAGCATGAAGATGCGCGTTTCCACGACATTCGTCACTCGGCATCCCGCCACCATCACGCACGTTTCGCTCGCTCTCTTCAAGTCTCCTCTCTCTCTACGAGGGTAGTTCAATAAGTCCTTAGAATGAAGTATAAAAACAATTTTTTTTGGGTAAATTTTTTTTTATTTTTCAACATAATCTCCCTGGAGCTCTATACA
>NC_046663.1:3197065-3205920 GCF_010883055.1 Belonocnema kinseyi | reverse complement strand
CATATATCTAGTCGGGAGTGGTGCTGACTGAAAACAGATGATTTGGAGCGATTCGCGCGCCATCAGTTGGTCATTCTAAGGACTTATTGAACTACCCTCGTACCTAGGGAGAACAGCTAATAAATAACATCTACAACTTTAACGAGCCTAACTATATTACCTGAAAAATCAACCTGCTCTTTTAAGAGCAAAAATTTAAAACGTAGCTTATGTTGTCACTATCTCGCAGTCCTTGTTTCCAATCACTTAAACACATCTAGTGGTTACAATTCTAGGCACCCTAACGGGAAGTCCTTAAGTGGTACCTGCTAGATAGGATTTTGTGAAGGAAATAGGAGGAAGTAGAGAAAAGACGGGTGGATGGGACAGAATAAGAAGAAGAGGAAAGCTCAAAAGAAGTATAAGGCTCTCGCTGATGTTCGCCAAGGAGAGAATCGTCCCATCGTCGAGGGCCACCATAAGGTGCCCCGTCCCATCATCGACAGCCACCCGGAGGCACCTGGTCCTGGGCCAAGTTCTCAGTAGCCAGAAAGACATTGATACCAATTGACCCGAAACAGGATCGGGTGTTGGTAATAACTCGACACATCGAGAAAGGTATCCGGCCAATTTGGAGAATCGGGCAGAACTTCATCGTAACCCGAAGGAGAGGGACTTCATCCTGTGGAAGTAATTCGAAAGTATCGAGAAGTACGTAACGGCGAAACACAAGGCTTGGAACGTAGGGCCAGAAAACAAACGCCGCGAGGAAGAAAGTCCTACCACCGGAGCGCACCATCAGCACACGCGCAAGTGCCACCACTTCCGTCACAGCCACAGACATCACAGCAGCGATGGCCTCACAAGTGGACGAGCATACGACTCACGGCGATACGACTCACGTCACTCCTTCGCAACAAGCGCACGAGCATCCTATCGTGGCATACAACCGCAACATCCATAAATGACCCATTCGGAGCAAGTTCCTGCTATGTCGCAACCGACGACGGCCAGCACCCATTTATACGGCGCCACCCACGCTGCCCATGGGACAACTGCCTGCCTTCGATTGGACTGCTCTCATGAGAGCCATCAGGGCTCCACGGTTGGACCCCCTCCCCCCCAACTTCTCAGGGAAAGATCATAAAGATCCCGAAGTTTTCCTCAGGGACTGCGAGGCCTATTTCGCTCAGTCCAGCATCGAATCGTCCCAATGGACACGCGTGGCAGGGAAAACGCTGCAAGAATCGGCATCAAAGTGGTGGGAGATGTTTAAGTCCCTCTCACTAGCCTGGCACAAGTTAGGAGAGGTACTGCGGCAAAAAATACTCCAGTCATGCCACGGTCATGCGGTTTAACAAACAGCTCTATTCATGCAAGCAGACCGAAAAGGAGCCGGCATCGGTGTTCCTCCAAGAAAAGTACTTGCTGGCCCTATGAATTCTACCTACGGCGGCTGAAGAAGATATAGTTAGGATTCTCCTGGAGTCGCTATGCCCCGCAACCCGTCGAGTAATCCGAGCAGCCGGTCCCAGGACCTTTGGGGAGCTCATGGATTGTGCAATGGAAGCAGAGATGGACGAGGCTGAAGACCAACCGCGCAGAGAAGAGAAGAAAGAAGGACGGAAGAAAACTCCTACGCAACCAAGGTCACCGGCCGCAGGAGATACACAGCGGCGAGGGGGGTCTCCATGTCACTACTGCCCCGACTTCCATTTCCACAGAGACTGTCCGGTCTTTAGAAGTGAGCGAGGGAATGCTCCGCAGGAAAACTGGCGAAGGTCGGCGGCCCGGGAAACCGTCGAGCCCATTCTGGGAGCCACCGCGGCACAATCGATCCCACCAACTCTCCCTACAGCTCAGCAAGCGTAATGGCCGGAAAAAGAGACGGGGACTACCGTTTCTGCATTGATTACCGAATTATCAACAAGCAAACTTTGATGACATTACCATCTACTCAGAGAAGTGGGAACAACACCGCCTGCCAACGATATGCCTCGGGCATATCGTCACATCCAAGGAAAACCACCCGCAGCCAAAGCATCTACATGCAATCCTAAATGCCGAATCTCATCGTACCCGAAAGGGCCTCAGATCTCTGCTGGGAATCATGAATTGGCTGCACGAATTCATCCCGCACTACTCTGAGACCATAGCAGCCATGACGGATTTTCTCTCACCGAAGCGGCCAGACCCATCCTTACCCTTTATTCTTCAGACAGATGCCAGCGCCCGAGGCATGGGTACGGTTCTGTTACAACAAGTCCTCGACGAGCCTCATCGAATCCTGAGCTAAGCGAGTGCCAAGTTCTGCGCAACGGAAGCCTCCTACCACTGCAACGAGCAGAAGTGTTTGACAGTTATCTGGGCCATTACGCATTTCCGGCACTACTTGGAAGACCAGCGTTTTACCCTACGCACGGACAGCGAAACACTCACTTGGTTAGACAGGCACAAGGACACCCGGGACAAGCTCACCAGTTGGCACGTGTTTCTCAGCAGATTCACCTACGACATCGAAGATTGCCCAAGGAAAGAGAAAGAACTACCGGACGCCTTGTCTCGTCACCCAGATCCTAGGTCATTGTCACCTGGGGAACCAGGCCTCCACGAAATGGTGCCACCAAAACGCTCTGGTCAGCAGCAGGGGTCTTCGTACAAGAGGAAAGTTTCGTCGAGAGACATAAATGGAATCAAGATACGCTCGGCTACAGCAACTTCCATAGTCCAGATTCTGGAAGAAGTCTTCTCTCGTTGGGGATACCCCCGCCGAATCCTAAGTGACAACGGGACTCAGTTCACCGGGCTTATATGGGCCGAAGCTATTCAAAGTTAGGACTGCGAATTTTGGACAACTCCCGCCTACCACCCGCGAGCTAACCCCACCGAGAGACGGAACCAGAAAGTCAAGAAGAGACTCCGATTACGACTCACACCTCAGAATCAGCGCACATGGGACCGATACCTGCCTGAGATCCTATTCGGACTTCGCCGGATGCGAAATGCGGCTACTGGTAACAACCCCAGTTATTTCCTGATGGGTAAGACCATCCCACTACCTGGAGAATGGTGCCTAAAACCTCCATCGCCTCCAGCATCGGAAGTTAGCCCCGCAGAGGATCGACAACAGCGACAGGACCAAGCACCATTGGAGATTGGGTAATTACAACCAACCACCATCTCTCCAACAAGGCAGAGGGATACAATACCACTCTAGACCACCGTCGGATTGGACCCTACCAGATCACTCATCACGCCTCCGGAAACGTCTGCTGGATTCATTAAAATGGACGACAACAGAAGGTTCACGGAAAGTATCTCTGGCCAGCACCCGAGGGCCACTACAATTATCAACGGGTTATTGAGATCGGCGAGAAGTAGTCTCACAGGGAAGAACCTTCCTCGAGCCCCAACGAAGGAAGATATCCACCACCAGCTCTGGCCGGGGCCACTACCACTAGCATTGGCGCGAAGCCATGCTCAAAAACGCTCGCCCGAGCCTCAAAGGTCCCAGCCGAAGACATCCATGCACCAGGCCCGTCGGGTCTGCAGCGTCCACAAGCTGAGTCACGACCTACCTCTATTATTGGCGCGGAGCCATAATTAACAACGCTCGTGCGAGAACCACAGGTCTCAGCCCGAGACAGACGTGAATTCAACAGGACCAGGCCCTAATTTCACTATAGAAGAGCCCGACTACAAACTTCGCCGTAGAAGTCTAAGAGAATTATCGGGGTGCCCGACCTTACACGCGTAAATAGCATAACCGCGTTCGACCAATGTAGATGATGTAAATTCTGTAAATAAATATGTAAGCCACAACAAGACCAAAGCAAGTTTTTATCCGAAATGGGGGCGAATTGATATACATCGTAATGCATAAAAGGGGAGAGCTGTGAAACTCTGAATTTGTGAACCACGGGTTTGGAATTTTACTTTCAAATATTCAAGTTTCCCAATTCTCTCTTGACAAGCTTGCTTTGGTCACACTATTATTCATAGATACCTGAGTTCCGGGCTCAGGCTCGACGTACGTGAATAGCCACTTTGGGTGGTTACTTCATAACCTTTATACAACCTGCAACATATCAAGTTAACATGAAACGCGATATCGAGTTGAAAATTTGTGAAATTAAATAAGAAGCACGAAGAAAAGTTTGTCTGGTCCTAAATGTTTACAATTATAAAGCTTTTTTGTAAAAAATGTTGTTTTGCTTTTTTCATAATTATAAAAAATTAGGACCAGACAAACGTTTCTTCGTGCTTCTTATTTAATTTCACAAATTTTCAACTCCGTATCGCGTTTCGTGTGAACGGAAGTTGGATTTGAAAACAAATGTTTTGAAACTTTGTCTTTTTGATTTGAAAATTCATCTGTATTGCAGAAATTACATCGTTCTTGGATAAAAATACAACTATTCGGTTGAAAATTCAACAATTTCGTTGAAAAGTCATTGTTTTTGTTCTAAAATTCAGCACTTTTCTTGCAAACTTAACTAATTGATACAAAGCTAATTTTCTGTTTAAATTTAATATTTTTGTGTTGAAAAGAGAACTGACATCTTTTCTGAATAAAAATTCAACAATTCAAAAAAAAAATTTAATTAAAAATTCATCTGTTTTAAGAGAAATTTCCTCTTTCTGGGATAAAAATGCAACTATTTGATAGAGAATTCAACAATTTTGTTAAAAAGTCATCCTTTTTGGTTAGAAATTCGCCTTTTTGGATGGAAAATTCAACTTTTTGTAGAAACTTATTTTCTTTTTAATTCATAATTTTTATCGTGACAAGTTGGCAGAGCTGGAAGTCGAAATTAATAACGATTTATTGACAGTCATGCTTTTGCGAAGTTTACCATAAACTTTTGATGACTTTCGATGTGCAATGTCATCTCGTGATGAATTACCGACTTGAGAAACACTTCGAATAAAAATCGGAGAAGAATTTCACGCGCGTAAAGATACGAGTACTAAGATGGTACAAAACGGGATGGTCACGAAAAGGTCGGGGTATAAAAATATGAATCATAGGCAAGATCGGTACGAGAATACAGAAAAGGATGATTCTAACATAAAGTGTTTTAAGTATGGTACGATCGGACATCGGGCGAAAAATTGTAGAAAAAATAAGCTCAAAGAACAGGCTGGAAACAGTGTCGAAGATGTATGTTTGCTAGGAACGTCTGAAGTGTTATTGGAAGAGGAATTGTTTAAAATCGGACATAGTGGGGAGTGTAATACCTGGTGTGTTGACAGTGGATGCACATCCCACATGTGTAATGATATCAAATCCTTTACGAAAATTTGTCAAGATAGTGCATATGGAAAATTAAATCTGGCTAGCAATGCAAGCACGAATATATTCGGAAAGGGAACCGCGACGGCATTGACGAAAATGGATGGTAATGAAAAAGTTATACAGTTCAGTGACACTTTATACGTTCCGGACTTACGAAAGAATCTCGCCTCGGTTGCAAAGATTACTGATAAGGGACATGATGTTATTTCCAAAAAAACCAAGGCCTAGATGATAATTGTGGAAACGTGTTGCTCACTGCAAATCGCGAAAAGGATCTATATCTTTTTAGTGGGGCATGCGATGCAGAGTGTAAGCAAATTTTTGAGACGGATGTCAAAACTAGGACGCCGAAGAAAAATTCTCTGGAAGATTGGCATATCCGCATGGGTCATTTAAATATTCAATCTCTTCGTGAAGCCATCAGGACTGAACGCATTAAGGGAGTTAACATAAATAGATTAAACGAAGATTTTGAATGTGCTATTTCCTACAAGGAAAGATGTGTCGACTTCCGTTTCCTAAAATATCGCAAAGAGTGGCGAGTGTTGGAGAGAAAATACATTCCGATGTTTGTGGACCAATGCGCGTGGTTTCTCTTGAAAAGAAAGTCTATTTCGTCACTTTCATCGATGATTCTTCCAGGTTGTGCGAGGTTAAGTTCATAAGTCAAAAGAATCAAGTAATGGATGAATTTGAAAAATTAAGAGTTTTCATAAGCACGCATCGAGGTAATAATATTAAATATTTAAAGTCTAACAATGGAAAGGAATATGTCAATAAGGAATTTGACGATTTGATCCAGAAACACGGAATATTACGAAGACTAACAGCTCCTTATAATCCAGAACAAAATGGGGTTTCTGAGCGGAAAAACAGAACACTGATGGATATGGCGAGGTGTCTTTTGATACAATCGGGATTGCCTGCAACGTTCTGGGCGGAAGTTGTTAATACGGCGAGTTACATTCGAAACAGATCACCGACAAGTAAACTGAATGGAAAGACGCCCTACGACTCTTGATTTGGAGAACCACCGGATGTGGCTTATTTCAGACGTTTTGGAAATAAAGTGTTCGTCATGAATAGAGCACCAAGCAAGGGCAAGCTAGATCCGCGATCAAGAAGAGGTTTCTTTGTTGGATATAGCTCAGAATCGAAGGCTTATAGAGTTTGGTTACCAAACGAAAGGAAAGTCGTAATATCCAGGGACGTAAAACTCTTAGAGGAATTTCAGATTCGAACAACTAAGAACTACGAGATTTTCGATCCTAATGAAGACCTTGTTAGGGGAATGACTAGTTCATTGAACAATGTGACCGAAGTTGAAAACGAGGATCAATTTTTGCGAAATAGATTTCTGTGGTGATCGAAACTGGGATCATCATTTTAATGAGATCGTGCAGGAGATGCCTACTAATCGTGATGAAGAATTGGACAGCGTGGATTTTCGTGGTTTTGCTCGAGATGATCAATTAGATTCTGAAAATGAGGATATTCATGGTTTTACATCAAATGAACAACTGGATGCAGCTAGACTGGATGATCTATTCGAAATGTCCTTCAACGCAACAGAAATTCCTCTCAATCAAGCATTGACCAGTGAAGATTTCGACGAATGGATGGTGGCCATGGCTGACGAGGTAAAATCGATTTTAATGAAGGATACATGGAATATGATTGACAGATCTGAATCATCCAAAGTAATTGGTAGTCGTTTTGTTCTAACAAATAAATATGGCTTGGACGGTGTTCTAGTAAGAACATAAGCTACAATCATAGCCAAAGAATACTCCCAGGAATATGGGAAAGATTTTCATGAGACATATGCACCAGTCACACGTTTGAGTTCCATACGAACGATAATAGCTTATGCCACTCAAAGAAAGATGCATATTCAACAATATGATGTAGAAACGGCGTATCTCAACGGGAACCTAGATGAAACAGTATTTATGGAAGTTCCAAGTGGATTGGAAAAAGTTCTTAAGTTCATCATCAGCAAGGGAGAAAGCAAGAATGGGTTGAGTAACAAGGCTAAAGTCATGTTGAATGAACTGGAACGTGGTGACAAGGTATGCCTGATGAAGAAAGCCCTGTATGGACTAAAACAAGCTAAACGCGTTTGGTACAAACACCTGAATAGGGATTTACGATCCGTTGAAGTGGAACCAACGAAATCAGATCCCTGTGTCTACCTAAATAACAAGAAGGGGAAGTTAATGATTATTGTTATTTACGTTGACGATATCCTTGTGATGTGCGAAGACAGTGAAGAGATTGCAAAATTTGTTTGCAATCTAAGAACATTTTTCGAAGTTAAGGATATCGGGAATCTCAAACGCTGTTTGGAAATGGACTTTACCTATAGCAACAAAGGAATTCTGATAAACGAAAGGACGTATATTAAAGATGTGCTTCATCGATTTGGAATGCAGGACTGCAACCCTGTATCAACTCCTCTAGAAGTTGGAGCAAAGCTAGTTAGGAACAAACCTTGGTCTTATGCAGATGGCGAGAAACCACCTTATCGATAACTGATTGGGTGTTTGTTGTATTTATCTGTGGCAACACGACCAGACCTTGCTCACACCACAAGTCTACTGAGTCAATTTAATGACTGCTTCGACAAGACTCACTGGAATGCAGCGAAGAGAGTGCTTCGCTACATAAAAGGGAAAAGAGATCTTGGGATTTTCTACAGAAGTAGCGATAGTCCTCTGGAGGGATATGTTGATGCAGACTGGGGAGGTTCAATTGACGACAGGCGATCCTTCAAAGGCTATGTTTTTATGATCAACGATGGTATAGTTTCATGGGACTCCAGAAAGCAACGTACCGTTGCTCTATCATCGACCGAGGCCGTATGGCTTTGAGTGAAGCAGCTAAGGAAGCAGTACATCTTAGAAGATTTCTACTAGAACTTGGAGCGTCAAATGTTAAATCAATCAGGATAAAAGTTGATAATTGCAGTGCTCAGAAACTAGCAACTAATCCTGTCTATCATGCTCGGTCTAAACATATCGACATTAGACATTATTTTGTTCGCGAAGTTGTGAAATCAAATCAAGCGCAATTGGAGCACGTAGCATCTGAGGATGTGGCTGCTGACATTTTGACTAAGGCGTTAATAAAACCAAAGAACGATAGATGTATTCTTCTCCTAGGATTAGCAAAAATTTAAGTTTTCTTTTTATTTGGCAGAGTTTATCTCGAGGGGAAGTGTTAGAATTAGAATTTAAATACGATACAATCTCTGTGCTGCGATTGTTTGTTGTTTTTGTGTTACCTTGGTACCCTATCTTGTGTCTTCTTGATTTATCATATCCGATAAAATCGCTTGGAATCTTTTTGAATATTTTAAAACCTTATAAGTCCTATAAAATAGTTCCAGATCTACCGAAATTACTGAAAATTCTATAAAACAACCTAAAATCTTTAAAATTCTTTGAAATCTATTACAAATTCTTCGGAATACTTTTAGATACAGTCTGTCAAGTTAAAGCGTGGGTAACTTTTTTGGTAAAATATTTTATTTAAACGCATGTTTCTACATGGAATTACATTTGTCAAGGTGTCG
>NC_046663.1:3189897-3196965 GCF_010883055.1 Belonocnema kinseyi | reverse complement strand
GAGGGAGCTCTTCTTAATATTTTGACACCAAAATCATGTCGATACACCTTACCGACTGCGAGTAAAGCCACCCACGCTTTAACTTGACAGACTGTACTCAAAAATATTTCGAATCCTTTAAAATCCTATTAAATTATAGCAACCAATTAAAAATTTATCATAGTCTTTTAAAAGGCACTAAAATATTTTTTTAAATCCTTTGAAACCTTTTGAAGTCCCTGTAAATTGCTTAAACTGTTTAAAATCCCTGTGAATTTTTTAAAATATCTTAAAGTCTTTCAAATTTATTGAAATCCCTTCATATAATTTTAATAAATTGAAAATTCAATGAAATCTTTTAAAGTATTCTAAACTCTTTTAAATCCCTTCAAATTATTGAAATCTATTTCAAATTCTACGAAGTCTCTTGAAATCCTTAAAAACTTTTTAAAGTTTTTGATAATTCCTCGATTCTTTTTTTGATTCCCTAAAATCATTAAAATCCGTTAAAATCCCTTCCAATTATTGAAATCTGTTCAAAAATTTTAGAAATTTTTTAAAAGATCCCAAAATATTTAAAAAGAAATGAAGAAAATGTATTATCTTAGAAAAGTTACTAAAAAGTGACTAAAAGTGATTGTGTGGCCCAGATTTTTTTTTAATTGAATGAAAACATGTAGCATGTCCTTTGATCGCTGGATTCTTCTTCGTTGCTTAATTTTTAAGAATTTAATTTACAAAGTTTTTGTTGTTTTAACAACTGATATTTTTAGAAACAAATTGAAAAACTTACTCGAAAATCGTATGACTGCTCTACTGGAATCAGCCTTCTTGAGCTGCTCATTCTGAAAATTGAGTTTGCGACTCCTTGACAAATGAAACTTGACAAATTCGACGTTGATGCTGAGCGAGTCCTTTCGTTCGCTATCCGACAAAGGCGACCATTGCGCTTCTTTGAGCCCGGATTTTTTGCCACCGCCATAGGGGTGAAATATATAAACTGAAAAATCAGCAAGGCAGCCAGTCACTGAAAGTCCACCGATGGCCGATCCAGCTTCTTTTCCAGCCGTCTGCGAATTGTTTGGTTTGTATTCTTTAAATTCTGGCAATTCTTCCTCGGCTCGTTTCGAGGAAAATACGATGTCCAGTGAGGGCAGTTGCAACATGCATTCCACTCTTGATACTGGCAGGCAAGAAAACCTGAGAAAGCCAGTGACATTCTCAATCAGTTGAGATTTTTAATATTAGAAATTGGGCGGACAATTTTGAATTCTTGCCCATTTCCCGGTTTTTCCCTGTACCAACATTTATTTTAATTCATGAAGTTAATTTTAAACATTCTTTAACAAAACAGAGCAAAATTTTTTAAAATAAATGGATTTTGAAACAAATAATTGAATTTTCTATTAAAAAATATCAATTTCCAACAAAAAGTAAAATATTTTAACTTTAAGTTGAAAAATTAATTTTCAACAAAAAAGAAACTGATTTTCAAGAAAGTAGATCAATTTCCAACCTAAATAATGAATTTTTAACTAAAATGATAAACCTTCAACTGGAATAGTTAAATATTGAACTAACAACATGAGTTTTCCACTAAAACGATGAATCTTCAACTGAAATATTCGAATTAACAACAACAAAATTAATTTTTACTAAAAACAAGAAGAAAACAGAAGAATTTTCAATTAAATTTATGGAAAATCCAATTACAATAAGTTAATTTTTCAGTTTAAAAATGACTTTCCACAAAAAAAAATAACTAAAAAAAAATAGTTACATTTTTAAATATAGTGGTGAATTTTAAACTAACATTGTAAATCTTTAACTAGAATAATTAAATTTTGGAAAAAAAGGATGAATTTTCAACGAAAAAAATTAATTTCGACCAAAAATCAAGAATTTTCAACTAAAAAAGATCATTTTTCAACATAAATTTCAGTTTAAAAAAACAAAAAAATGTTCAACAGAACAGTTAAATTTTCGACAAAAAAATTCCTTTTTATCTAAAGAAATTTTTATTTATCAAATAGCTATAAAAACAAATTAAACTAAAATAAAGAACCTTGAACAGAAATAGTTTAATTAAAAATAGTTGAATTTTCATTTAAAAAATTAATTTTTACTAAGAAGATCAATTGTCAATTGAAAATTAAAATTAATGAAATTGTAAGTTTTTAAAATTAATTTTCAACCAAACAGAAGAATTGTCAACTAAATTTATCGAAAATTTAATTGCAATAAGTTAATTTTTCAGTTACAAAATAACTTTCCACAAAAAAACTAACTTTAAAAAAATAGTTACATTCTCAAACAAAGTGGTGAATTTTCAACTAAAATTGTAAATCTTTAACTGGAATAGTTACATTTTTATTTAGAAAAATGAATATTCAAATATAATAATGAATCTTTAACTAAAATAATTAAATTTTCGACCAAAAGGATGAATTAAAAAAAAACATTAGGTACTACCAAACATAAAGAAATTTCAACTAAAAAATATCATTTTCAACATAAATTTCAGTTTCAAACACAAAAAAATTGTCCACAAAAAAAGAAACAAATTGGCAACAAAAATTCCTTTTCATCCAAAAAAAAAAAGTTTTCAATCAAATAGCTATAAAATAATGTAAATATAAAATTCAACTAAAATGATAAATCTTCAAGAAAAAAATGGAATGTATTTAAACTTTTAGTTCAAAGAATTCTTTTTAAACAAAAAAGAAACTGATTTTCAGGAAAATAGTTTAATTTCCAACCTAACTGGTGACGCAAACAAAAAAAATAAAATAATTAATATTGAAACAGAATAATTAAATTTTGGACCAAAAGGATGAATTTTCAACCAAAAAGATTACTTTCCACCAAACATCAAAAATTTTCAACTAAAAGAGATTATTTTTCAATATAAATTTCAGTTAAAAATAAAAAATAAAATTTAATAAAAAAATAAAGAAATTTTCAACAAAAAATTCCTTTTCGTCCAAAGAAAAAAAAAGTTTTCAATCAAATAGCTATAAAAAAAATGTAAATATAAAATTCAACTAAAATGATAAATCTTTAATAAAAAAAATGGAATATATTTAAACTTTTAGTTCAAAGAATTATTTTTAAACAAAAAAGAAACTGATTTTCAGGAAAATAGTTTAATTTCCAACCTAACTGGTGACACAAACAAAAAAAACTAACTTTCAAAAAAATAGTTACATTTTCAACCAAAATTGCAAATCTTTAACTGGAGTAGTTAAATTTTTAATCAGAAAGATGCATATTAAAATAAAATAATTAATATTGAAACAGAATAGTTAAATTTTGGACCAAAAGGATGAATTTTCAACCAAAAAGATTAATTTCCACCAAACATAAAAAATTTTCAACTAAAAGAGATTATTTTTCAATATAAATTTCAGTTAAAAATACAGAAATAAAATTTAATAAAAAAATTAAGAAATTTTCAACAAAAAAATTCCTTTTCGTCCAAAGAAAAAAAAAGTTTTCAATCAAATAGCTATAAAAAAATATAAATATAAAACTCAACTAAAATAATAAATCTTCAACTACAAAAAATGAAATATATTTAAACTTTAAGTTGAAAAATTAATTTTCAACAAAAATATAACTGATTTTCAAGAAAATAGTTTACTTTGTAACCTGACTGATGAATTTTCAACTAAAATGATAAATCTTCAACTGGAATAGTTAAAGTTTGAACTAACAATATGAGTTTTCCACTAAAACGATGAATCGAAACTGAAATAGTTAAATTTTCAACAACAAAATTAAATTTTACTAAAAAGATTAATTGTCAATCGATACTTAAAATTAATTAAATTGTAAGTTCGAAAAATATATTTTTAACCAAACATTTTTATACAAAAAAGATGAAATTTATCTTAAAACAGATGCATTTTTTATTTATTTTTTTTAATTTCAAAGAAATAATTGAATTTTCATTTATAAAAAGATTCCAGTCGATTTTTCAAAATCAAAATATGGATTTTTAAACAATCCAAAAATACGAATTTTTAACCAAAAAGGATGACCTTTTAACAAAAATTTTGGAATTTTCTATCAAACAGTTTCATTTTTATCAAAAAAAAAAAATGAAATTTCTCTTAAAACAGATGAATTTTCACAACATTTTTTTTATTTGGTGAATTTTCATTCAAAAAAGATTCCATTTAGCTTTTCAAGATCAAAATATAAATGTCTTAATAAAAATAAGTTTCTATGAAAAAAATTGAATTTTCAATCCAAAAAGACGAATTTTTAACCAAAAAGGATGACTTTTTTTATAAATTTTATGACATTTTTATAAAAAAAGTATGACATTTCTCTTAAAACAGATGAATTTTTAAAACATTTTTTTTAAATTGTTGAATTTTCATCCAAAAAAGATTCCAGTTAGCTTTTCAAAAACAAAATACAAATGTCTTAATAAAAAATAAATTTCTATGAAAAAAATTGAATTTTCAATCCAAAAATACGAATTTTTAACCAAAAAGGATGACTTTTTGACAAAAATGTTTGAATTTTCTATGAAATAGTTTCACTTTTATCAAAAGAAAATATGAAATTTATCTTAAAACAGATGAATTTTTAAATTTTTTTAAAGTTTTTTACTTTTCATCCAAAAAAGATTCCAGTTGGCTTTTCAAGATTAAAATACAAATGTCTTAATAAAAAATAAGTTTCTATGAAAAAATATAATTTTCAATCCAAAAATACGATTTTTTAACCAAAAAGGATGATTTTTTAACAAGAAATTTTTGAATTCTCTACCAAACAGTTGAATTTTTATTTAAAAAAAAAGATGAAACTTTTTCGATAAACAGATGAATTTTTTTTTTAATTTTAAAAAATTGTTGAATTTTCATCCAAAAAAGGTTCCAGTTGGCTTTTCAAGATCAAAATATGAATCCCTTGAAGAAAAAAAAAGTTTTTACTAAAAAAATTGAATTTTCAATCCCAAAAGACGAATTTTTTCGAACAAAAAGGATTAATTTCCAACAGAAATTTTGTGATTCTCTACCAAATAGTTGAATTTTTATTTTTTTTTTTAAATATAAAATTTTTCTATAAACAGACGAATTTTTTTTTTAATTTCAAAAAATTGTAGAATTTACGTCCAAAAAAGGTTCCAGTTGGCTTCTCAAGATCAAAATATGAATTTCTTATTAAAAAAATAAGTTTATAAGAAAAAGACTAGATTTTAAATCCAAAAAGACGAGTTTTTAGCCAAAAAGGACTTTTTAACAAACCCGTTTAATTCTCTACTAAACAGTTGCAATTTTATCCAAAAAAAGATGAAATTTCTCGTAAACCAGATAAATTTTTTATTTTAAAAGAAATTTAAAATAAATAGTTGAATTTGCATTTAAAAAAAAGATTTCAGTAAACTATTCACAATTAAAAAATGAAGTTTTAAACAAAAAATAAGTTTCTACGAAAAAAAATAAATTTTCAATGCAAAATGACGAATTTTTTCGACTAAAAACGATGATTTTCTAATAAAATCGTTTAATTCTACTACTAAACAGTAGCAATTTTATCCAAAAAAGATGAAATTTCTCTTAAAACAGATGAATGTTTTTTTTCTGTAATTTCAAAGAAATAATTGAATTTTCATTTTTAAAAAAAATTCCAGTCGATTTTTCAAAATCAAAATATGGATTTTTAAACAAAAAATAAGTTTCTATGAAAAAAATTGAATTTTGAATACAAAGTGACGACTTTTTTCAACTAAAAACGATGAATTTTGAACAAAATTGTTTAATTCTCTACTAAACAGTTGCAATTTTATCCAAAAAAAGATGAAATTTATCTTAAAACAGATGAACTTTTATTTAAATTTTTTTTTCAAAAACTGTTGAATTTTTAGCCAAAAATACGAATTTTTAACCAAAAATGATGACTTTTTAACAAAATTTTTGGAATTTTCTATGAAATAGTTTTACTTTTATCAAAAAAAAATGAAATTTCTCTTAAAACAGATGAATTTTTACAACATTTTTTTAAATTGTTGAATTTTCATCCAAAAAAGATTCCAGTTGGCTTTTCAAGATTAAAATACAAATGTCTTAATAAAAAATAAGTTTCTATAAAAAAAATTGAATTTTCAATCCCAAAAGACGAATTTTTTCGAACAGAAAGGATTAATTTCCAACAGAAATTTTGTAATTCTCTACCAAATAGTTGAATTTTTATTTTTTTTTAAATATAAAATTTTTCTTTAAACAGACGAATTTTTTTTTTAATTTCAAAAAATTGTAGAATTTACGTCCAAAAAAGGTTCCAGTTGGCTTCTCAAGATCAAAATATGAATTTCTTATTAAAAAAATAAGTTTATAAGAAAAAAACTAGATTTTAAATCCAAAAAGACGAGTTTTTAGCCAAAAAGGACTTTTTAACAAACCCGTTTTTATCCAAAAAAAGATGAAATTTCTCGTAAACCAGATAAATTCTTAATTTTAAAAGAAATTTAAAATAAATAGTTGAATTTTCATTTTTTTTTAAATTCCAGTCGATTTTTCAAAATCAAAATATGGATTTTGAAACAAAAAATAAGTTTCTACGAAAAAAATTGAATTTTCAATCCAAAATGACGAATTTTTTCGACTAAAAACGATGATTTTCTAATAAAATCGTTTAATTCTGCTACTAAACGGTAGCAATTTTATCCAAAAAAGATGAAATTTCTCTTAAAACAGATGAGTTTTTAATTAAAGTTTTTTAAAAATAAATAGTTGAATATTCATTTTAAAAAAGATTCCAGTTGACTTTTCAAAATCAAAATATGATTTTTTTAAGAGAAAAAAAAAGTTTCTACGTAAAAAATAAATCTATCAATTTTAAACAAAATGTTTTACGAACAGAGTGGAATTTTTAAGCAAACAGTTGGATTTCCAACCGAAATGGATTTTTTTTTTTTCAAGAAAATTGTTGCTTCTTCAACTAAATAATAAATCTTATAACAAAAAAGATAATCATTGATTTCAAATCGTAGATTTCAAATTCTTTATGTCTTACGGTCCAATCGTAAATCGAAAAAATAAATATGAGTCAAAAAAACATGTTCTTCGAAACTCA
>NC_046663.1:3162771-3189797 GCF_010883055.1 Belonocnema kinseyi | reverse complement strand
CAGCCTTGGAGGAGATTATGTTGAGAAATAAAAAAAAAAAAATTCTTAAAAACGTTGTTTTTCTTGGTCAGGCCGGAAACTTATCAATCCACCCTCGTACATGAGGAATAAGTAATGAACGATGATGTGATAGGCAAGTTTCCATTGAAAACCACTGATGTGGAAGCGCGTAATTGAGTTTAAATTTGAAATAAGAAATTAAAAAAATTAATAATCAATTAAAATATCAACGGTCGAAGAAAGGATTGATTTGTTTCATCAAATCATTTTACAAAAAAGATAATCCTCAGAAAATGAAGATCCCTTATTACACCCGTATTTTTAAAAGAAAAAGAAAATGTCCCTTATTTTCCCTATAATTGAACTGCTGAAGCACTGCGATCCCTGTATTTAGTTTAGTTAAAAAATAAATTACCTAAAAGTTGAGGGCTGCATATGAAAGTAGACGATTACGTCAACTGGGAAGCTAGAATAGACATAATTCCCACTCGCAGCCGAGACAGCCCAGGAAGAACTGTCCATATTTTCCAGAGGAAACATAGCATTGGTCTGTCCTCCACTGTGAAACGAAGTTTTACTCGGAATGGGTTCCAGAGTTTGCTCCAGGAATTCAAGAATATGAGGGCTGATTATCGTTTCCTCTGGGATGCTTTGAAGCGTCATCCAGGCGAAGAGACTGGCTTTTTTGGTACTAGACTTTTTCAGTAAGTTGGATGCGGATGGATTTAGAATACTGTGATCAGCAGCTAATCGTGGAGACATTAGTTCTTCAGGAAGTGTCTTCGATTCATAGTGTATCTGCGCAAATCAATGTTTTATTTATTACTTTTTATTTCGAGGTTTCCAGCTAATTGGATCCGCAATCCAATAACAGATTATCGTTATTTCAGATGGATTTTGTTTTAAAACTAATTAAACATTTTCAGTTTTGAGAAATACTGGTTTTCAAATTCAACTCTATTTCAAAAAATCAAAACCAATTTTCAAAAAATGTTTCAAGATTTTTATTCAGGGTGGCCCCGTTTTAATTGACTAAATCAATTCCCGGTCGTTTCCCGGTTCGCAAACGTTTTTCACGGTCAATGAAATTTAACAAATGTAACACTAAAGCTACAAAATTTTCCAATTGAGGTAATAAAACCTGAGCTTTAAATGAAAGCACTCAAAGTGGAACTGTTAAATTTTGAACTTTTAAAATTGAAATTTAAAAGTTTTTTATTAAAAAAAATTTTCTATTTAAATGCTCAATAATTTACGCGTATAAAATTGAAGGTACTAACATTTTTCCATATAAAAACATATAAATCCACGTTATCATTTTCAATGCTCTAAATTAAAAAATCAATCAATGAACTTTACAATTATATAATTTCCAGGAATTTTAAGGTAGAAACATTAAATATTAAAAAAATTGTAACTGAACACTTCTTAAATTAGAAATTAAATTATTTTCTTTTTAAATAGTTTAAACATCCTTGGAAAGCTTCACCATTTTATTTCAAAATCTTGAGAATTCTAGAAGTTGCTTTAAATTTGTTTTAAATTTAAAATTATTTTGGAAATTTTTTCAGAACTTCTAAATATTGTCAAAATTAATTGAATTTCTTCTACAATTTCCAAAAGATCCTGTAAATTTTAGATAATTGCTTTTCAATTTGTATATAATAAATAACAATTTAATAACAATTGAACATTTATTATTTTTAGGCGAAATTTGAGTCATTTTAAATGACATGCAGAAGTTTTGAAAAGATTGAAACTTAATGTAAAACTTGAAATAATAGGCTAATATAAAACAAAATGTCAATTTTCGCAGATTTAAAAAACAAATTAGATTCTTTTCAAGAATTGTGAAAGGCTTCAAAAGAATGAAAACATTTTCTGAAGATTTCTAGGAAAATTAAAAATAACTTTTGACTTTGAAAAATTATTTTAAGAGAATATTTAAAAAGTTGTTCAAAGATTTAAACAAAATTTTGAAAAAAGATTCGAGAAGATTTTAAGAAAACTTTCTTAAATATGCATAATAATTTTTTATCTTTTTAAAATTCCTGAATATCTCTTAAAATTACTCAAATTTTGTCTATAAATATTCATTTGTAAATTATAAATCAAAAATTTTTTATTTCACTTACTTCGACATTTTAACCTTTCCTGGTTTTCTATGTCAAAGAATTCAGTTAAAGAATCTTTACTTTCAAATATTTGGTTTCAATTTACTTGTCTTCAATAAAAATTCAAATATTGTTAAATATTCAATAATTAATATTTTTTAAATTAAAAATTTCAAATTGAGGGGGTTAAAAATTAAATATTTTAGACTGAAACAATATTTTAAATTAAAGCAAATCCTTTAATTAACTTTCAAATTGAATCCGTTTAAGTTTTAACGATACAATCTGAAAATTCTTAAATTTTAAACTGGTTTAAAATCGTTTTGTCAAATCGTTTTTGCTCACTGTTTATTGCTTAAAGTACAGATGAATTTAAACAAACTTATTTATTTATCAAATAAAAATGTTTTTTATCCAAAATTTTCAACATCAAAGGCTTTTATTTTTTATTTCTTCAAGTCTTTAAGAAAGCATTTAAAAACTCTTTACATTAAAATTGTAAGCTTCGAAATACAAATTTTAAATGGAAAATTTTCAAAGTACAAAAATTTTGAATTACGCATTATAAGCTAAATAATAACATAATTGCAAAACATAAGAATTCCACTAATTATTTAAAAACTCTTAAAATCGAACGTGGACAAGCAGTAAATGCCATTAATTCACCTACGTGAATTTTTATTTCCTGATATTAAAAACATAAACAATTCAAAAATACACAATAACAAATTTTTAAATATTAAGTTTATTTTATTAAAATTTTAAACTAATTTATTTTAATAAAAAGGTTTTAAATTAAGAGCTAAAAAAATTAATTAATTCAAATTTAAAACGCGTTAAAAATGAGACAATTCCTGACTTTGTTTAAAATTCAAGTCATAAAAAATTAATCATTTTTTAATTTTGCATTTAACATTTTTATCTGAAATATTTTTGTATTCCGATTCAAAAAGATCATATGTTAAAAATATTGCTAGATTAAACTTTTCGTATTTGAATAGTAATGGTCAGGGAAAATTAAGAATTTGTCAAGGAAAAATCACGGAATTTTAAAAATTAAGTTTTCATCCTGATAATTCAGCTGAAATCTTTTTTGGATGAAACTATTTTTTCTGATATTATGCCTTTTTGATTTGAAAGTTAATATTTTTTAGTAGAAATATTCCATCTTTTTTGGATAAAAATGCAACTGTTTTGTTGAAAAATCAACTATTTCCTAGAGAATTTACTTTTTGTTTAAAATTCGTGTTTTTGGGTTAAAAAATAATTGAAATCTCTTTAGATGAAAATACGTCATTTTTTTGAAAATTTCTCTTTATGATTGAAAAATTTACCTATTTTAGTACAATTTTAGTTAAAAAGTCATATTTTTTGGTTAAAAATTCTACTGTTTTGTGGAAAATTTAGCTATTTCGTAGAAAATTTATTTTTTCTTCAAATTTAATATTTAAGTGTTAAAAAGAGAGTTGAAATCTTTTCTGTACGAAAATTCAACTAGTTTTTGGTTAAAATCTGTTTTAGAAGAAATTTTATCTTTATTTAATAGAAATGCAACTATTTGGTGGAAAATTCAACATTTTATCATATTTTTTGGTTGAAAATTCTGCTGCTTTGTTGAAAATATAACTTTTGTTAAAAACTCATAATTTTTGGTTGAAATTTTTACTGTTTTTTTTTTTTATAATGGAACTATTTCGTAGAAAATTTACTTTTTATTTAGAATTTATATTTTGGTGCTGAAAAATGAAGTAAAATCTTTTCTGGATGAAAGTTCAATTTTAAAAAATTGTAGTTTTTTTTATTAAAAATGTATCGGTTTCAGTACAAATTTTATCTTTCTTAAATACAGTAGAACAATTTGGTAGAATTTAACTATTTTCTTCAAAATTCATCCTTTTTGGTTGAAAAAATATCGTCTTTTTGGAAAAAAAATTTAATTTCTTTCGTAGAAATTTATTCTTGTATAAAAATTCATATTTTGTTCGTCAAAAGTCAACTGAAATCTTATTCAACAGAAAATTTAACTATTTTTTTTTAAATTATCTTTTTGATTTAAAAATTGATCGATTTTAGAAGAAATTTCTTTTTTAGAAATGAAAATACAAATTTTTGATTAAAAATTATTCTTCTTCGCTGAAGTATTAATCTATTTTGTTCGGAAGATTTGATTAAATCACTTTCTTAAGAAATCAGTTTTTTGGTTGAAGATTTATATTTTTATTTGGTCATTCATTTCTTTGATTGAAAGTTTGTAACATTTCTAATTTTGTTAACATTGATATTTTTTATTTGAAAATTCTCCTTTCTTGTTAAAAAAATCTAATTTCCTTGGTTTAAAATTTCATTTTTGTTGGGTAAAAATGCATCAGTTTCGTGGAAAATTAATTTTTGCTGAAAAGTCATATTTCGTCTTTTTGGTTTTAAAATTCTGTTTTTTTTTAAATAAAGTGCATTTTTTTATTGAAATATAAACTAAGACACTTTTTTGTTGAGTATTTATTTTTTCAGGTGGAAAATTCAACTATTATGTTAAAAATTAAATTATTTTAAAAGTATAAAATACATTTTTTTTGTTTAAAATAAATCAATTAAATTAATCGACCTATGAAGATGAATTTTCAATGAAAAATGTAATAGCTGATATTTTAACAGAATAGATTTCAATTAAAAACAAAAAAACTGTTGGATTTAACCCGCATATATGAATTTGAAACCAAATATTTCATTCCTGAACTAAAACACATCCATTTTCAGCTCAAAAGTGCCATTTTTTAAAAACAAAAAATGAATTTTCGGACAAACAAAAGAATCTGCAACAAAGAAAATAAATTTTCAATCAAATAAATTAAGATAAAATATAGGTTAACAAAAAATGTTTATTAATTGAAAATTCAATTTTTAACTATAAATGTAGCTATATCATGTTTGTGTGAACATTAATTTTGTTCAGTGGAAAATTCAACTCCTTGTTTGAAAATTTCTGTGTTTTCAAAAACTTTGTCCTTTGTGGTAGAATATTAATCTGCCTAGTGACAAATTCGCATTTTTCTTAAAAATTTAACTGTTAAGTTAAAAATTCCATTAAAAATTGAAATATTTTGTTGAAAAATTTAAAAAAATTAATTTTCTTAACTAAAAGTTTAACTAAGTTTTTTGTCCAACTCTTTTTTTTTTTGATAGACAAATAATCTTCTTGGTAGAAAATTCATTTGTTTGATTGAAATTGCAATTATTTCATTAAAAATTTATTTTAATTGCTTAAAGACTTATTTCTCTATTTAATAATTAAACTATTATTATTTTATTTCTCTAATTGACTGAAAATTCATCTGTTTCATTGAATATTTAACTATTTCGTTTCAAATTTATTTTATTTGGTTAAAAAACCTATTTGTCTGACTTAAAATTAAACTATTCTATTTTTAGTTGAAAATGGATCTATTTTGTATAAAGTTTACCCTTTTTTTTCTTAGAAATATAACCTTTTTTCATTGAAAATTCAATTAAAATAAAAATATTTTTCGTGAAAAATTCATTTATTTTGTTAAGAATTATTCTTTTTTGGTAGAAAATTAATCTTGTTGGTTAAAATTTCATTTTTTCAGTTGAAAATTTATTTTTTTATTTTAATATAAAAAGAAGTTGCTTCTGGTTTTAGTTGTGTGCGAAACTACGAATTATCGTGAAAGCATTCAATCTTATATTGTTTTTTTATTTTAATTGAAAATGAAGGTTTACCAATTCAGATAAACATTTATTTATTTCTTGAGTAAAAAATCTTTATTTGTTGAAAATTGATCTTTTTGGTGGAAATCTGTATAAAATAAATAAATAAATTTGAAAATTTTAATTTTGTATTTGAAAAACTCTTTTATTCAGTTTATAAAAGATTCTATGTTGAAAGAATTACCAGATTAAAGTGATAACTATCAATAGCTAGCAAAAAATTTCTGAAAACTAACAATTACGTGCAAGAAGAGGAGTTAATTTAAATTCGGATCCTTATAAAATTAAATTTCTTAAAACATTATAATTTATAAATATTTGTCTTTACCTTTACATCTAAGCCTGGAATGTGAAAAATGGTCAAATCTACTAAAGGCACGCTCGTGTGATGTAGATATCTCAATCTCGCTGAACTCGTCGCGTTTGATTTTTCCTTGCTGTTCAAATGTTTTCTACTGCTGCTTGGACTACTTGGCTGGAATTCGAACGTGCCCCCAGAACAAGAACGCTCCTTCTTCATTCTAGTCAATCTAAAAAAAAAAGTATAAAAAATCCACTCATCCAATTTTATGTTTCGGAACAAGTTTTAGTTAATTTATCTTTTTTTAAGCAGAAATAAACTCACAATTTCAGTTCGTCTTCTCTCGCTGGGTCTTTGGTGTGCAAAACACACTTTCCACTATTTATTAAAACTTTGACGTCGAGTTCAAAATCTATGTTGGGCTCTTGAGGTTTTTGTGGTACGATATGTGGCGAGGATGTCGTCAAAGTTTGGTCCCTTCCAAACGAATCAAGAAGTGGTGCACTTGAGATTTAAAATTTTTGAAAATACCATTTTTATAGATCAATAATGGTGCAAATAGTGTCGATTTTTTTTTAAACAGTCTAAAAATAGTCTCATTAAATGTTTCAGACATTAAAAATTAACTTCAGTGTTTTTCTTTGGTCTAAAAATTATAATTTTTGAAAATATTTGAAAGGCTTTTAAGGCCGAAAGAATTTTAAGGCTTTTGCCATTTATCAACTTAATTGCGAACTGATGTATTAAAACCCAATAAGAAAATCCAACTATTTTTGCTTGAAAGTTCATTCTTCTTGGTTCAAAAATCTATTACTAAATTTTCCGTTAATAATTCTTTTTTTTTTAATTTATAAATTTTATTATTTGGTTTAAAATGAAATTATTTTCTTGAAAAATTTTCTGTTTCGCTTGAAAATTCACATTTTCTGGTTCAAAATTAAACTGTTTTGTAAGAAAAAAATGTATTTTCGGCCAGAAAATGAAGCCATTTGATAGAAAATTTAAGTATTTGGTTGAAAATTTATCTTTGTTAGTTAAATCCAACTATTTTTTATTTTTTATTAACATCTTTTTTGTTTAAATATCAAATAATAATATATCTTTCGTAGAAAATTAATATTTTTAGATTGAAAATTCAACTCCTTGGTTAAAGTTGAAAAACTTCCTTAAAAGACCGCTTTTTTTTGTTACAAATTATTTTTTTTTAAACTGAAAATGTCACTATTTTTTTTTAAATTCATATTTTCAAGTTGAAAGTTCAACTGTTTTATTAAAAAATAGCTATTTGGTTGAAAATTAATTCTCCTAAATAAAAATTAGGCACGATTTTTTATAACAAATTTATCTTTTTAGCTTAAGAATTCAAGTATTTAGTTGAGAATTTTTAGAAACGAAAAAAAGAATAAAATTTAGTCAAACATCACATCCATTCTTTAAAATATTTTGTTGAAAATTCTTATTTTTTGGTAGAAAAAATAAAACTATAAGGTTAAAAATGTATGTATTGTGTTAAAAATTAATCTTTTTTGGTAAAAGATTAATCTTCTTAGTTGAAAATTTAATGATTTGGTACAAAATTTACGTATTTGCTTTAAAATTCATATTTTTTGTGGAAAATAAAATTATTTTTTTTTAAATGCAATGTATGGTTAAAAATTAACCTGTTGGCATTTACCATATTCCTAAGATCCCAAGTATAAATATATTGCATTTTCAACAAAATAATAAAATCTTTTTCTTCAAAGAGGCTGAATTTTCAACAAAAAATTGAGTTTTCTAGTTTAAAAGTCGACATCTCATTTTGAATAAATATTGTTAAAAATAAATATTATTTTAAATATTAATATACGATTTAAAAAATATTAAATTTCAACCAAATGTTTGAACTTTTAAACAATAGAGACAAATTTTAAACTAAATAGTTCAATTTTTTACCCAAAAATATGATTTTTTAACCAAACGATCGAATTTATAAATTAAAAAATTTAACTTGAACTAAACAAATTAATTTTCAACCAAATAGTTAAAGTTTAAGAAAAAAAAAACAAATTTTTTAAAACACAGTTCAATTTTCAAAGAAGAAAGATGAATTTTCGACCAAAAAAGGTGACTTTTCTATGAAAGGATCAATTTTCAATCAAAAATGCTAAATTTTTTACCACGAAAGATGATTTTTTAAGAAAATTGTTTAATTTTCAGCAAAATAATTAAATTTTCAAGTAAATAGAATTTTTAAACAAAAGAGATAATTTGTGGACAATAAATATATTATTAGGCTTTTTAATTGAAAAGAATTTACTTTGAACCCGAATATATGATTGTTTACCGAAAAAAGATTACTACTATCAAAAGATGAATTTTCAATCTAAAAAAACGAATTTTCTATTAAAAAAGATTAAGTTAAAAAAAACTCACACTTGTTTTCGACCAAAAAAGATTACTTCTTATCAATATAATTAAATTGCTAACAAAAAATAATTAAATATTGCATGAAATAATAGAGTTTTTAACCAAAAATATGAATTTTTGAAGAAAAAATCTTACTTTTTAACAAAATTGTTACATTTTCAATTGAATGAACTTTTAATCAAAAAAATTGCCCATAAAATTAACAAAATAACAAAATTAACAACAAAATTTAACCATAAAAATGGTTTTTTTAAACAAAAAAGATGTCTTTCCTAACAAAAGATGAATTTTCAATCCAAAGGATTGAGTTAAATTTTGGAGAAAATAAATTTTTAACCTAAATAAATAAAATTTGTATCAAAAATATAATAGTAGTTATTTCAACAAAAAGAAAATCAACTTCCAACCATTAAATATGAATCTTCAACCAAAAAAGTTTACTGTTAATCAAAATAGAAGAATTTTCACCAACTCAGATGAATTCTGAACCCAAAATGTAATTTTACACGTATTAAATAAACAGAATTAACTTTCAACCAGAAAATATGATTTTTTTTTTAGAAAATGTAATGTGGTTTTCAACAAAATAGTTAGATTTTCACCAAATAATAGAATTTTTAACGAAAAGAGAAGTAACTTTCTATCATTAAAAATTAATTTTCAACCAAGAATTTTTTTTAATAACCGATGAATTTTAAATCTAAAAGAATGAATTTGAATAAAAAAAGATGAATTTTTAAGGAAACACGTGACCAAAAAAGATTAATTTCCAACTATAAAAATATGCATTTTCAACAAAATAATCAAATTTTCAAACAAACAGTAGAGTTTTTAACTGAAAAAGATAAATTCTGAACAAAAATATAGAACTGCAAAAGATTAATTTTCAATCATAAAATATGAATTTTCCATCCAAAAGGAATTATTTTGAACAAAAAACCTATTTTTTACCAAACAACTTATATGAAAGAATTTCCAAAAAAATGGTCAAATTTAGAAACTAAAAAGATTAAATCTATTTTTAATGATTAAAAACAATTACAATTCAACCAAAAAATACTTGAACTTTAAACAACAAAAAAACATCAATTTTCAATTCAAATGGACGAATTTTCACAAAAATTCTTACATTTTAAACAGAAAGATTACTTTTTAACCAAATAGTTGACTTTGGAACCAAGAAATATGATTTTTAATCAAAGATGAATTTTGAACCAAAAATATAATATTATACTCTTTAATGAAAAATAATTTTCTTTCAACGAAAAAACATGGGGTTTTTTTAACGAAAATTTGAATTTTCAATCCGAAAGAAACAATTTTCTATCCTAAAAGACGAAAGATCAACAAAACAGTTAAATTTTCGACTAAAAAAGGTTAATTTTTAACAAAGCACTTGAATTTTCAACTAAATAAATAAATTTTACACCAAATAGTAGAATTTTCAATCAAAAGAGATTAATTCTGAACAAAAAATAAGATAGTAGACTTTTCAAACAAAAAGAATTAATCTTTAACAAAAAGAGATTAATTTCCAACTAAAAAAAATGAATTTTTAACAAAATATTAAAATTTTCAACAAAATAATCAAGCCATCGACCAAACATTAGAATTTTTAACTGAAAAATATAAATTCTGAACAAAAATATAGAACTGCAAAAGATTAATTTTCAACCATAAAATATGAATTTTCTATCCAAAAGGACGAATTTTCAACAAAAAACTTATTTTTGAATATAGGACAGTTTAATATTCGACATAAAAAATAAAATTTTACATAATAATTAAATCTCTGATAAAACAGTTAAATTTTTAACCTACAAGGAAGAATTTCCAAACAAATGGTCATATTTAAAAACTAAAAAGATTAAATCGAGTTTCGATAATTAAAAAAAAATTCAACTTAAAAAAAAAAACTTGAACTTTAAAGAAAAAACAAAAAAACATCAATTTTCAATTCAAATGGACAAATTTTCATAAAAATTGTAAAATTTTAAACAAAAAGATTACTTTCTAACAAAATAGTTGAATTATCAACATACGAAGAATTTTGAAGTCAATAGTCGATTTATCGACAAAAAAAGATTAAAGTGAGTACCGATGAATAAAAATATAAAAAAAAAGTAAATCTGAAACCATTGCATCAATTTTCTACAAAAAATGATCAAATATTAAGAAACTAACTGAATTTTCAATAAGTTAATTAAATTTTTAACAAATTAATTAAACTTTCAACAAAGAAATATTATTTTTAACCAGAGATGAATTTTGAACGAAAAATATAATATTAGACTCTTCAATGAAAAATAATTTGCTTTTAGCGAAAGAAACGGATTTTTTAACGAAAAGATAAATTTTCTATCCTAAAAGATGAAAAATCGACAAAACTGTTAAATTTTCGACCAGAAGAGATGGATTCTGAACCAAAAATATAATAATATAATTTTTCATTGAAAAGTATTCTTTCAACAAAAATGGTTGGATTTTTTCATGAGGTTCTATTAAATTAGTTCTTATTTAAGTGAAAAAAAGGAGAAGAGGCATTTTTTTAAATAGAGCAAATAATAGGAATTCTTTAATAAAAGAAAAATTCTATCTATTGTAATTCGTTTCGGATTTTCGGTGAGAAATCATACTTCATTCTATGCTCGATTCGGTAAAATTATACTGTTGTGTTTCCTAACTTAACGGCAATTATTAAATTATATATTCCAAGATATGCAAATTACTAATATTTAATTATAAAAATTTATTATTACTATTATAAATATCGAAAAAAGAATTTTTTATTCTCAAAATGAAATAATTCACGACTTTTTCCCAAAAATAAATTTGTCAAAATGTTATTTTTTGAATTTCATCCTGGTACTTATCTCAAAATAACGTTGCCATATTTTAAAAAATAATTTTGATACGTTTATCAGTTTTTCACAAATAAATGCAAAAAACTTGAAAATTGGACAATTCCAGGGTAATTTTTGGATTTCCGGATCTGCGGCTGAATTTATTTATAATATAATTTTATTATAATTTATATTATGATTATAATTATTATAATTTATATTACGTACCTTCCTTCCATACTGTCGTAGCTCGAAGTGCAGCTAATATCCCTGTGTTTTTTTCGCAATTCAACTTGCTCCCCTTCAATTTCGATAGTATCTGGCCAATCGAGTTCTCCTTCCGGTAAACTCAGTTCTGATCCTGCGCTTGGCAAGGACGATTGTCTGCACATTGTGTGAGTATCGCTAAATGTTACTCTTGGTCCGCCGAGTCCTCTGACTCTAAGAGAAGCAGATCTACAAAGCAAAAAATCCATTTTTGGTACTATCATCTATTTTCCTTAATTTTTTTTTATTTACTTATAATAAGACACGTAAAAGATACTTATTAAAAAATAGTTTGCGATATGGTTATACATAAATTGTGTTATAAAAAATTATAGCCTCGTTATATATGCAAAAAAGGTATTCTGCGAAAGATTCCGTATATAAAAAATGTAAATAATTTTATAATGTACTGTTACCTTCGTAATCTTTCATCCATTTGATATTTTTTAATGAATTTTTCAAATTTTTTTTCTCATTTCATTTTTAGGTCCTGATACTTGACATAAGTAAATTTTGGTCAGGGTGGCCGTTTTAATTGACGAAATAAATTGCCGGTCATTTCTCGGTTTTTTCCCGGTTCGCAAGCATTTTTCACGGTCAATGAAATTTTAAAAATGGAACACTAAAGCTAAAAAAATTTGCACTTGAGGTAATAAAAACTGAGCTTTAAATGAAAGCACTCAAAATGGAACTGTTCAATTTTGAACTTTTAAAATTAAATTTTCAAAGTTTTTAATTAAAAAATGTTGTATTCAAATGCCTAATAATTTACGCGTATAAAATTGAAGGTACTAACATTTTTCATATAAAAAAATATAAATCCATGTTATCATTTTCAATGCTCTAAATTAAAAAACCAATCAATGAACTTTAAAATGATATAATTTTAAGGAATTTTAAGCTAGAAACAATAAATATTGAAAAAATTGTAACTGAACACTTCTTAAATTAGAAATTAAATTATTTTCTTTTTAAATAGTTTGAACACCCAGTGGGCACAATGTTTGGCGACGTTTTTACGACATCGTTACGACATCTTGACGACAACTTTACGACATCCTATGTCCATGTCGTTAAGGTGTCTTTACGATACCGTAAATAAGTCCTATGATCTGACGATGTTTTTACGATATCGCAAAGACATCGAAACGACATGGACATTGGATGTCGTAAAGATGTCGTCAAGATGTCATAACGATGTCGTAAAGACGTCGCCAAATTTTGTGCCCACTGGGCATCCTTGGGAAGCTTCAAATTTTTATTTGAAAATCTTGAGAAATCTTGAAGTTGTTTTAAATTTGTTTTTAATTTAAAATTATTTTGTAAATTTTTTCAGAACTTCTAAATGTCTGTCAAAATTAATTGAAATTTTTCTACATTTTGCAGAAAATCCTGCAAATTTAAAAAAATTTCTTTACAATTTGGATGTATAAATAACAATTGAACATTTATTATTTTTAGGCGAAATTTGAGAAATTTTAAATGACATGTAGAAGTTTTGAAATGATTGAAACTTAATGTAAAACTTGAAATGACAGCCTAATAAAGACAAAATGTAGATTTTCGCAGATTTTAAATAAAAAAATTAGATTCTTTTCAAGAATGGTTAAAGGCTTCAAAAGAATAAAAAACATTTTCTTAAGATTCCTAGGAAAATTAATTTTTCATGTTGAAAAATCATTTTAAGAGAATATTTAAAAAGTTTTTCAAAGATTTAAACAAAATTTTCAAAAAAGATTCTAGAAGATTTTAAGAAAACTTTCTTCAAAATGCATGATAATTTTTCATCTTTTTAAAATTCCTAAATATCTCTTAAAATTAATCAAATTTTGTCTATAAATATTCATTTGTAAATTATGCATCAAAAATTTTTTATTTCACTTACAAATTAAGCATTTTTCAAATAAAATAATTAAAATTGTAACGTTCAAAGTTTAAAGGCTCTTCGAAAATTTAAAGATTCTAGGTTTTCTATGTCAAAGAATTCAGGTAAAGAATCTTTACTTTCAAATATTTGGTTTCAATTTACTTGTCTTCAATAAAAATTCAAATATTGCTAAATATTCAATAATTAATCTTTTTTTTTTAACTAAAAATTTCAAATTGAGTGGGTTAGAAATGAAATATTTTAGACTAAAACAATATTTTTAATGAAATCAAATCCTTTAATTAACTATCATATTGAAACCGTTTAAGTTTTAATGATACAATCTGAAAATTCTTAAATTTTAAACTGGTTTAAAATCGTTTTGTCAAATCGTGTTTGTTTACTGTTTATTACTTAAAGTACAGATGAATTTAAACAAATTTATTTATTTATCAAATAAAAATGTTTTTTATCCAAAATTTTCAACATCAAAGGCTTTTATTTTTTATTTCTTCAAGTTTTTAAGCAAGCATTTAAAAATTTTTTTAATTAACAATGTAAGCTTAGAAATAAAAATTTGAAATAGAAAATTTTTAAAGTAAAAAATTGTTGAATTACGCATTGTAAGCTAAATAATAGTATAATTGAAAAACATAACAATTCCACTAATTATTTAAAAACTATTAAAATCGAGGATGGACAGATTTTTCTTCAGATTTTTTGCGAGAAAGAAACTTTTTTTCTGAAAATGTGTTTTTTTTTGGATAAAAAATCAATTTTTTTGTTTAAATTTGTATTTTTGATTTAAAAATTCACATATTTTAGTAACATTTTCATCTATTTTAAGAGAAATCCTGTCTTTCTTGGACCAATAGTTGGTTAAAAATTAAACTATTTTTCTAAAAAGTCATAGTTTTTGGTTAAAAATTCTATGGTTTGGTTGAAAATGTAAATATTTCGTAGAAAATTGACTTTTTCTTTCAAATTTATATTTTGACGTTGAAAAATTACTTAAGTTTTTTCTGGATGAAAGTTCAATTTAAAAATAATGGTTGTATTTTATTAAAAATTAACCTGTTTCAGAATAACTTTCATCTTTCTTGGATAAATCATCCTTTTTGGTTGAAAAAATTTGTCTCTTTGGATTGAAAATTCAATTTTTTTCGTATAAACTTATTTTTTGTTGAAAAAAAAGACATATTTTGATTTTGTAAAGTCAACTAGCATCTTTTTGGAGGAAAATCCAACTATTCAAACAAAAATTGTGATCAAAATTCATTTGTTTTTAGGGAAATGTAATCTTTTTTGGATAAAAATGCAAAACAGTTTGGTAGAGAATGCAACAATTTTGCCAAAGTCATCTATTTTGGTTTATAATTCTGTTTTTTAGATTGAAAATTCAGCTGAAATCTTTTTTAAGAGAAAATTCAACTATTTCTTTAAAGATTTATCTTTTTGATTTAAAAATTCCTCTGTTTTAGTAGAAATTTATTTTTTTTTTTTTAATGAAAATTCAACTTTTTGTTTAAAAATTCTTCTCCTTTGCGTGAATATTTAACTTTTTTCAAAGATTTGGTTCAATTACTTTGTTATGAAATGACTTTTTTGGTTCAAAATTAATCTTTTTCAATTGAAAGTTCAAAGAAAATTCAAAGGAAAGGCCTTTTCTTTCTTTAAAATTAATTTTTGAACTGAAAATGTAACTTTTCCATTTTTTTAAAGATTGATATTTTTTAGTTGAAAATTGTCCTTTTTTGTAAACAAATCATATTCTCGCTTTAAAATTTCATTTTTGTTGGGTAAAAATGCAACAGTTTCTTGGAAAATTAAATTTTTTAAATAAAAATTTCATCTCTTGGCTTGAAGATTCAATAATTTGGATGAACATTTATTTATTTCTTGAGTGAAAATCTTTATTTGCTGAAAATTCATCTTTTTCATTTTGAAATTCTACTTTCTTTTTTTTATAAATGTAATCTTTTTGATTGAAATATAAACTATGACCCTTCTTTTGTACGAAGTTGCCCTTGGGCTGTAAATAATTTTTAAATTTACAAATAATTTAATTAAAATGTAAATTCAAATTTTGTCATTTAGTTGTACAAAAACTGGATCAAAAAATAATTTGTATATGTTTATTAGTTTTTTGATCAATGAATGCAAAATTAGTGACAATAATTTGTTGTGAAAATATCTATGATTTTATTTGCAGGTATTTATTATGTAAGTTTTAATAACGTGATGTGATTTTAGTTGAAAATTAATTAATTTTTTTTTTAAATCCAACTGTTTTGTAGAAAAACTATTTTTGGTTTGAAAATTCAGCAATTTGTTCAAAAATATAACTATCAGGTTGAAAATATATATTATTTGTTAAAAATTAATTTGTTTTAGTTAAGGATTCAAGCACTTTGTTGAAAATTAATCTTTTTAACTTGAAAATTCAACTTTTTGGTTGAAAGTTGAACTACTCTCGCAAAAAATCATTAATTTGTGTAAGATTCATCATTTTAGTTCAAAATTCGTTTTTTCCTTGGTTAAATTTTTTTTTACTGAATATTTAAATATTTTGTTAAAAATTCAACATTAAGAGTCTTTGTAAAAAATTAATTTCATTTATTGCAAATTAATTCTCTCAAATGGAAATTTAACTACGCCATTTTTGGTATAAAATTGATCTTTTTTCGTTTAAAAATTTAATTATTTAATTAAAAATTTTTAGAAAATAAAAAATATAAAGTGAAAATTAATAAACTAATATTTGGACTAACATTAAATTCATATTTTTCAAACTATTTAGTTAAAAATTAATATAATTTGTTGAAAATTCCTCTTTTCTTATAGAAAATTATCCTTCTTAGTAGAAAATTCAACTATTTGGTTAAAAATGTAATATTTACCTGAAAACACGTATTTTCTGGCAGATGAACTAATATTGTTTTTCAAAAATTTAACTTTATGGTAAAAATTATTTTATTCAAGTACTATTTTTTTAGAAATTCACCTTTTGTTGGTTAAAACCAAATATTTTTTATTTTGAATTAAAAATAAATAAAAATTCAACGTTTTAGGTCAAAAATTCAGCAACTTGGTAGAAGGTGAACTACTTTTTTTAAAAGTCTTTTTTTTTGTTTAAAAATTCTTAATTTTAGATGACAAATTTTGTTTATCAAATATTAATTTATTTAACTGAAAATTGTACAATTTGCTTAAAAATTAATATTCTGGGGTTTATTATTCAACTGTTTCGTCAAAAATTAATATTTTTGGCCCCAAAAATTAAACTATTTAATATAAAAATAATTTTTTTTTGTATAAAATTGGTTTTTTTATTTAAAATTATCTTAAACAAAATTTAACTGCTTCATTTTTTGATGAAAATTGCTCGTCTTCAGTTAAATAATTCGACTATTTAGTTACAAACCTTCAGAAACGAACAAAATATAAACAAAAAATTAATAAAATAATATTTTAACTAACAACAAATTCATATTTTTCAAACTATTTAGTTAAAAATTAATGTAATTTGTTGAAAATTCCTCTTTTCTTATAAAAAATTAACCTTCTTATTTGAAAATTCAACTATTTGGTTAAAAATGTAATATTTACCCGAAAACACATATTTTCTTGCAGAAAAATTAATCTTGCTGTCCGAAAATTTAACTATTTGGTTGAAAATTATTATATTTTGTTGAGAATTGATCTTTTTGGGTAAAAATAAATCTCTCTTAGTTGATAATTCAACTACTATTTATTTGGAAAATCCTTTTTGTTGGTTAAATCCAGCTATCTTTAATTTCTAATTAAAATTTTTTAAATAGAAATATTTCAGATCATACTTTTCATAAAAAATTCAACGCTTTAAGTCAAAAATCCAGCTACTTGATAGAAGTGAAACTACTGTTTTTAAGAGATCATTTTTATGTTTAAAGATTCATAATTTTAGTTGAAAAATTTGGTTTATTAAATATTAATTTATTTAACTGAAAATTGTACTATTTTGTTGAAAATTCATATTCTGGGATTTATTATTCAACAGTTTCGTCGAAAATTAATAATTTTGGCGCAAAAATTACACTATTTAATATAAAAATAATTATTTTTGTGGGTCGAAAATTCATTTTTTTTTTAATTCAAAATTCATTATCTTAAACAGAAATCTAGCTGCTTCATTTTTGGGTAAAAATGTATCTTTTTCAGTTAAAAAATTTGACTAGTTAGTTTTAAATGTTCAGAAACGAAAAAATATAAACACAAAATTTTAAAAATAATATTTGGACTAACATCAAATTTATATTTTTCCAAGTATTTAGTTGAGAATTTATGTAATTTGTGGAAAATCGATCTTTTTTCATAGAAAATGATCCTTCTTAGTTGAAAATTCAACTATTTGGTTAAAAATTATTATATTTTGTTAAGAATTGATCTCTTTTGTTCGAAATGAATCTATCTTAGCTGAGAATTTAACTACTATTTATTTGGAAAATCGTTTTTGTTGGTTAAATCCAACTATTCTTAATTTTTAATAAAAATGTTTTTGTTTTTTATTAAAATATCAACGATTATACTTTTCATTAAAAATTCAACGTTTTAGGTCGAAAATTCAGCAACTTGGTAGAAGGTGAACTACTTTTATTAAAAATCTTTTTTTGTTTGTTTAAAGTTTCATACTTTTAGTTGACAAATTTTGTTTGTCAAATATTAATTTATTTAACTGAAAATTGTACAATTTTCTTAAAAATTAATATTCTGGGGTTTCTAATTCAACTGTTTTGTCGAAAATTAATAATTTTGGCGCAAAAATTAAACTATTTAGTATAAAAATAATTTTCTTTTGTAAAAAATTCGTTTTTTTATTCAAAATTAATTTTCTTAAACAAAAATTTAACTGCTTCATTTTTCAATAACAATAAATCTTTTTCAGTTAAAATTTTGGACTATTTTTAAATGTTCAGAAACGAACAAATATAAACAAAAAATTATTTTAAATAAAATTATTGTATAGGTACCATATTAAGTTTAACATAAAACTATGTGCTTGAAAAAAATAATCCGTATTCGTTGAAGATTCAACGCTTTTGTTTGAAATTCATCCTTTTTGGTTCAATTCGACCATTTATTAATATAAAATAAAAATCTTTCCTTGCTCAAAACTATCATTAAATTTTTGTTGATAATTAATATCTTTTCGTTAAAAAAATTTGCATTATAAATAAATAGAAAAATATATATAGATAAATTTTTTAATTTTCGTGCAAAACTTACCTGCTTGGTCCACTTCTAGGACTACTTTCATAACTCGCAGAGTTTGCCGAGTTGATGTCATTATTCAAATCCTCTGGACTTTCCAGCTGATGCTCTGGAGTTGGCGACGGCACGATAAACGATCTGGAACGATACGCATTCGTTTTGCTTCCCAAACCCAATTTTCCTTTCAATCCAGATGCTTTCACCGACTGTCTTCTCAATTTCTGAATCATATCTCTGCGAAATTAATATTTTCAATTTAATTTCCTCACACAAAAATTAGTTGAATACATTTTGATACAGTGGTGTAGACCCAAAAGAAAAAGTGTCCTCACGGTACTTTCCAAGGGTAAAAGTTCATTTTTTTCAGTTCGAAAAAGCTACTAGAGTCAAAATATCTCAAGTGTGCCTTTTTTAAATCCATAGTTCTATTTTCAATCAATTTATACAGTTTTCGATTCATTTTTATATCAAAATAACTCTCCTAAAATATTTTTGCAAAAAATTTATTTTTTGAAAAGTTATTAACAATCAAAGTTCGTGATCATTATTTTTTTCAAACATGGATTAGTCGCGAACGGTTAATCGAAAATCAATAATTGAGTTATGACTATTTTTTTATAAAGCATATTTTACGCTAAGAAAATTCTTCGGCAGTAAAAAAACATTCTTTTATTATTTAAATAATCGTTTGTTTTCAAACATTGAAAAATGCAACCAAGAAGATTAATTTGCTACAAAAAAAAGTATTTCTTTGAAGATTTTTAATTTAAATACCAACTACTAAATTTTTTTTATTGAAAACTCATCTTTTTTTTATTTAAAATTTAACTACTAGATTGAATGTTTGAACCGATTTTAAAAAAAAATACTTTTTTGGTAGAAAATTAATTTTCTTGTTTGAAAATTTCATTATACTTTGTTGAAGATTAACCTATTTTATTAACAATTCAGTTTTTGTGTTCAAACTTCATTAGTTCAGTTAAAAATTCATCTTTTTGCTGAAAAAATTTATTTTTTGAAAAGTTATTAACAATCAAAGTTCGTGTTCATTATTTTATTCAAACATGGATTACTCGCGAACGGTTAATCGAAAATCAATAATTGAGTTATGACTATTTTTTTATAAAGCATATTTTACGCTAAGAAAATTCTTCGGCAGTAAAAAAACATTCTTTTATTATTTAAATAATCGTTTGTTTTCAAACATTGAAAAATGCAACAAAGAAGATTAATTTGCTACAAAAAAAAGTATTTCTTTGAAGATTTTTAATTTAATAGCAACTACTAAATTTTTTTTATTGAAAACTCATCTTTTTTTTATTTAAAATTTAACTACTAGATTGAATGTTTGAACCGATTTTTTAAAAAAATACTTTTTTGGTAGAAAATTAATTTTCTTGTTTGAAAATTTCACTATACTTTGTTGAAGAGTAAACTATTTTATTAACAATTCAGGTTTTTGTGTTCAAACTTCATTAGTTCAGTTAAAAATTAATCTTTTTGTTGACAAAATTTATTTTTTTGGTTGAAAATTTTTATTTTTTTTATTAAAAACTAATATTTTCAATGATAATTTGACTATTCAACTTTTTGTTTGTTTGAAATTAACATGTTTTGATTGAAAATTCAACTACTTGATTGAATACTTGACCACTCTCGTAAAAAACAATATTTTTGTTTGAAAATTCATTTTTTAGTTGAAAATTTATCTATGCTTAATTGAAAATTAAACCACCTTATTCTTTTTTAGTAGAAAATTAATCTTCTTGGCTGAAAATTCATCTTTTTGATTAAAAAATTGACTATAATTTGTAGAAAGTTGAACCTCTTGATTAAAAATGCATTTTTTAAATGAAAATTTATCATTTCAGTTTCAAAATCGTTTCATATTGTGCTTAATTTTATACCCACAATAATTTTACTCAAAATAATTTATTACCCAATTCTTCCTCTATTTCTTGGCTTAAAGTTGATCTACTTTATTAAAAATTTGGAAAAGTGAAATATTTTGATATTATTTTTTTTTAATTAATCTTTTTAACTGAAAACTTAACCATTCAACTTTCGGTTAAAAATCGATTTTTTTAGTTAATAATGGATCTATTTTGTTGAAAATTCATCTTTTTTAGTAAAAAATTATAAATAATGGATGGAATAATTTATTACCCAATTCTTCCTCTATTTCTTGGCTTAAAGTTGATCTACTTTATCAAAAATTTGGAAAAGTGAAATATTTTGATATTATTTTTTTTTTAATTAATCTTTTTAACTGAAAACTTAACCATTCAACTTTCGGTTAAAAATCGATTTTTTTAGTTAATAATGGATCTATTTTGTTGAAAATTCATCTTTTTTAGTAAAAAATGAATCTTCTTGGTTAAAAATTTATCTTCTTAATTAAAAAATTGACTATACCCTCTAGAAAGTTAAACAACTTTATTAAATTTATTAAACATTTTTGGAAAAAAGATCAAGAACTTTGATAGTCAATCATTTTTTTAAAAATTAATTTTTTGCAAAAATATTTTAGGGGAATTATTTTGATATAAAAATGAATCTAAAACTGTATGAATGGATTGAAAATAGAACTACCGAAATAAAATTGGCAAACTTGAGATATTTTGACCCCCTATTATATTGCTGGCTCAAAATTGATCTCGTTTAGTTAAAAAATCCATTATTATTGGGTCGAAAATTTGATTCTTTTTTTGAAAATACCACTATAAAGTTAAAAAGAAATTTTTAACAATCAAAAATTCAAGCACTTTCTTAAATGTTTTTATTTTTATCTACATTATTTGTTCGGTTGAAAATTTATTATTTTCGTGGAAATTCGTTTAATGTTTGGTTGTACATAAAATTTTCAAATTGATAAATAAACTATTTCATTTTTGGTTGAAAATTTATACTTTTTGGTTAAAAATTCGAAGGTCTGGTTAAAAAACAAACTGTTACAAATTGGTAAAAAAATTTAATTTCTTAATCAAGGATTCATAATTATAGTTAAATATTTAACTATTTGCTTTTAAATGAACTTTTATGTTTACAAAATCGACTGCTCTGTAGAAAATTCATCTTTTTGGCTTGAAACTTAAACAATTTGATAGAGAATTTAACTATGCGGTTGAAAATTAAACTTATTTGTTGAAAAATCATATTTTTGAGCGGAAAAGTCATCTTTTTGTAGACAATTTATCTTTTTGGCTTTAAAATAAAATGGTTTTGTTTAAAATTAATGTATTTTGTTAAAAAATCTCTATTTTGGTAGAACATTAATCTTCTTGGTCGGAAATTAATCTTTTTAGTTGAAAATTAAAAAACTTTGTTAAAAATTCACCTTTTTGTTAAACAAAATTTTTTCTTGAAAATTTAACTATTCAATCTTTGGTTAAATCCTGTATATTGGATCATTTTGAAATTCATATTTATTATCTTGGACAAAAACTCATCCTTTTGGTTGAAAATTAGTTGTTTTTTTTCGGTTCAAGGTTACGTTTCTTATGAGAGTTTTTAGCTGAAAAATTTAACTAGTCCATTTTTGGTTAAAATGTTAACCAGTATATTCCATAAGCGAAAAACCCAACCATTTGTTATAAAATGTATGTAATTTGTTGAAAAGTCGTTTTTTTGGGTAGAAAATTGATCATGGTTGTTAAAAAATTCGAATTTTTGGTAAAAAACTCATCTTTTTGTATAAAATTTACGTAATTTGTTAAAAAGTTGTGTACTTGGGTAGCAAATTGTTCTTGTTTGTTTATGATGCAACTTTTTATTACCAATTCATCTTTTCCAAATTAAAAGTCCATTTTTTCTAAAAAATTCGACTTTTTAGCTGAAAACTTTAACTTTTTTGTTGAAAATTTATCTTGCATAGTAGAAAAGTCATCTTTCTTGGTTGAAAATGAACTTTTTTAAATAAAAATTCAATTTTTTTCTACAAAATTAGTCCTTTTGTCTTGGAAATTGAAATATTTGATTAAATTTTAGTCTTCTACGTTTGAAAATTTTTAGGAAATTCGACCTTTCGATTGAAAATGCTTCTTTCTGAGCTGGAAATTTAACTATTTTATTAGTGACCATTTTAAGTCGAAAATTGAACTATCCTATAAAATATTCATCCTTTTCGATTCAAAATTCGGCTTTTATGTGGAAAAGTCATTTTTCTTGGTCGAAAATAAAACAAATTTGGTTGAAAATTTGCTTGATATTTCATCATTTTAGTTGAAAATTCGTTTTCTTTTATTATAAATTATCTCTTTAACTTAAAATTGAACAACTTTGTTGAAAATTAACTTTTTTTTGTTTAAAATTAATTCTCAGGTTAAAAATTCAATTGTTTTATAGAAAATTCATCTTTTCGGCATGAAAGTTAAAAAAATTTGATAAAAAGTTCATCTACTTGGTAAAAAATTCAAATATTTTCTTGGAAATTTCTTCTTTTTGGTTCAATTCGACTGTTTTTTTATTTAAAATTAAAATTTTGTGTTTATTAAAATATCAACTATTTCATTTTTATTGTTGTTGAGAATTTATCATTTTCCGTTGAAAAATCATATTTTCAGGTGGAAAATTCAACTTTTTCGATACAGAATTAGTGTTTATGACATTGAAATGAAATAATTTTGTTGATAATCCATGTAAATTCGTAAAAAATTCATCGTTTTTAATGAAAACTTAACAACTTTGTTGAAAACTCTTTGTCTTTTTTGTTCACAGTCACGTTTCTAATCAGAGTTTTTATCTGAAAATTTATCTATTTGTTAGAAAATTCATGTAATTTGTTGAAAATTGATGTTTATTGAAAATTCGACTTTATGGCCGAAATTCAACTCTTTTGTAGAAAATGTACGGATTTGTTGAAAAATTGTTTATTTAAATTGTACTTTTTTGTAGAAAATTCATCTTTCATAGTAGAAAAATCATCTCTCTTGGTTTAAAATTAGATTTTTTAATGGAAATTCAACTGTTATCTAAAATCTTGGTCACTTTGTCTTAAAAATTTAAATATTTAATGGAGTTTTAATCTTTTTTGTTTGAAAATTCGACCAGTTGATTGAAAATGCATCTTTCTATGCTAAAAGTTCAACAATTTGGTTAAAAATTCAACTATTTTGTTAGAAATCTAATTATTCAAAAATTAAATATTTGGTCGAAAATTTAATAATTCTGTTAAAAAATAATCCTTTTAGATTCAAAACTTAACATTTTCGTTGAAAATAAACCTTTCATTTTGAAAATTCATTCTGGGGTTTAAATTCAATTGTTTTATAGAAAATGTACGGATTTTGTTGCAAAGTTGTTTTCTTAAATTGTACTTTTCTGTGGAAAATTCATCTTTTATACTAGAAAAATCATCTTTCTTGGTTGAAAATGAACTTTTTAAATGAAAATTCCACTGTTATTTAAAAACGTTGTCTCTTTATCTTCAAAAATTGAAATGTTTTATGAAATTTTATTCTTTTTTGTTTGAAAATTCAACCAGTTGATTGAAAATACATATTTTTTGCTGAAAATTCTACTATTTGGTTAAAAAACTAATTATTAAAAAAAAAGAAATATTTTATTAGTGACCATTTTTGATCGAAAATTCAACTATGCTGTAAAAAATTAATCCTTTTGGATTGAAAATTTAACATTTTTGTTGAAAATAAAAGTTTTTTGTTGAAAATTCATTATCGGATTGAAAATTCATCTTTCATGGTAAAAAAATTATCTTTTTTGTTTGAAAATGAACTTTTTAAATGAAAATTACACTATTATCTAAAAACTTGGTCTGATTGTCTTCAAAATTTAAATATTTGATGAAGTTTTAATCTTTTTTGTTTCAAAATTCGACCAGTTGATTGAAAATGCATCTTTCTATACTGAAAATTCAACAATTTGGTTAAAAATTCAACTATTTTATTAGAAATTTAATTATTAAAAAAAAAATATTTAGTTACTAACCATTTTTGGTCGAAAATTAAGCTATGCTGTTAAAAATTCATCCTTTTGGATTGAAAATTTAACATTTGTATTGAAAATAAACTTTTTGTTGAAAATTAATTATCGGGTTGAAAATTTAATTGTTTGATAGAAAATTCGTCTTTTCGGCATGAAAATTCAACTGGTTGATACAAAGTTAAACTATTTTATAAAAAAATAATTTTTTTGAATTGAAAATTAATTTTCTTAAAAGAAAATTTAACTACACCATTTGTGATTAAAAATTCATCTTTTCTAGTTTAAAGATTCAATTTTTTGGTATAAAATGAATCTTCTGTATTAAAAATTCATCTCTTTTTGGTAGAAAATTGAACTGCTTTGTAGAAAATTCACCTTTTTTGTGGAGAGCTCATCTTTTTTGTAGAAAATTGAACTATTTTGTGGAAAATTCAACTGTTTTAATTGAGTATTTAAATATTTTGTTGGAAATTCAACTTTTTTTATAGATAATTATTCTTTCTGACATAAAAATAAAATAATTTTATTGATAATTCATGTATTCTCTTCAAAATTCGTCTTTTCGGTAAAATATTAATCGTCTTCGTTAAAAATTCATTTTTTTAATTAAAAACTTAACAATTTGTTGAAACTTCATTTTTTTCGAAGTTATTTTTTTTTTCTTAGAGTTTTTATTTGAAAATTTAACTAATCCATTTTTAGTTGAAACTTTATCCTGTTGATTGTATAAGTAAAAAATTCAAATATTTAATAAAAAACAACGTATTTTATTGAATAGTTGTCTGTTTGAATAGAAAATTAATCTTGCTTCTTGGTCATTCAATTTTTTTATTGAACATTCAACTATTTGGCAGAAGAGTCAACTATTTACTAGAAAATTCATATATTTTGTTAAAAAGTCATCAGGTTTGGGTTAAAAATTATTCTTGTTTGTTAAAAGTTCAATTTTGTGGTTGAGAATTCAAGAATCTTTTTAAAAATTCATCTTCTTTTATTGAAAATGGCATCTTTTAGTAAAACTTCATCTTTTCCAAATTAAAAGTCCATTTTTTTCTGAAAAATTCGACTTTTTAGCTTAAAAACTTTACTTTTTTTGTTAAAAATTCATCTTTCATGGTAAAAAAGTCATATTTTTTGGCTTAAAGTCAACTTTTTTGATGAAAATTCAACTGTTATAAAAAATTGGTCTTTTTATCTTGTGAATTCAAATATTTGTTTGAAAATTATTCATTATTTTATTTTATTTTTTTGAAAAATCGACCATTTAATTCAAAATGCATATTTGTATTTTGTTAAAAACATATTTACGTTTAGAAAATTTAACTGTTTTATAAGTGATCATTTATGGTTGAAAATTCAACAACGTTGATAATAATTCATCCTTTTGGATTAAAAAATTCGTCTTTCATTTTAGAAAAATCATCATTCTTGGTCAGAAATTTATATTTCTTGTTTGATAGGTAAAGTTTATGTTGAAAATTCAACTTTCTCTTAAAAAATTCATTTTTTTTTTTAAAATGGTACTATTGTGTTAAATCTTTAACTTCTTTTTAGAAAACTTGACTCTTTTACTAAAAAGTTCATCTACTTGATTTTTACGGCTATTGTTTGGTTTCAAATTAATTTTTTTTATTGAAAATTCTTCTTTTTATCTTTATGGATGGGCCATAACGGGAAAAATTTTCCGTATGACAAAGAAAGCTGCTCGGCGCCGCCAAGCCTTGAAAAAAAGCACCCTGGTGGCGCCAGGTGCCGCCAGGTCTCGACTAAACCACAGAATTGAAAAATAACACACCTTCTAAAATCTTTGAAGACCATAGCTTCCAGTTCATGTAAACGTTTCATCTCTTGCTCAATCGTTCCGTGAGATGCGCCCAGAGATCTAAGATCGTTTATGATTTTAGCTTGCTCGTTCATTTCCTTCTCGATCAGTTTCGATCTCTTTTTTGCATCCAGCGATGGATCAAAGACAAACGCCGGCAAGCTGTCTGTCCAGTTTTTCGATTTCTTCATCAGAATACTCTCCTGTAAAGTGAAATCAGTTGATTTCGTTTCAAACCGAGAGATTAATCGAGATTCTACACAAATTACGAATTAATTACGATTCTGAAAAAATCAACTTTAAACAGAAAAAATCTGCAAATTCTCTTGATATCTTAAAAATAGATTTAAAAGATTTAATTGAGATTCATTAAAATCCCTCTTATCAGAGTTTTTATCTAAAAATTTAAATATTTCTTAGAAAATTCATATAGTTTGTTAAAAATTAGTCTTTTTAGGTAAAGAATTGATCATATTTATTGAAA
>NC_046663.1:3149344-3162671 GCF_010883055.1 Belonocnema kinseyi | reverse complement strand
TTAAAAATTCATACTTTTGGATTAAAAATTTAACATTTTTGTTGAAAATGAAATTTTTTGTCGAAAAAAGCTAAAATCACTTGATATCGTTTCAAATCGAGAGATTAATCGAGATTCTACACAAAGTACGAATTAATTACGATTCTGAAAAAATCAACTTTAAACAGAAAAAATCTGCAAATTCTCTTGATGTCTTAAAAATAGATTTAAAAGATTTATAATGAGATCCATTGAAATCTTTTGGAATTTCTTAAAATATCTTTTGATTCTTTGAAATTTAATTTAATTTATTTTCCAAACTTCACTAGAAATATCTTGAAATCTTTGGAAATCCATTTACATTTTTCTTGACATTTTTAGAGATTTATTAAAATCCTTTAGAAAAGTCACTTGAAATTGTTGGAATCGCTAAGAATTTTTTCAAATGTCATTTCATTTATTTTCTACTATTCACTAAAAATATCTTGAAATATTGGGAAATCCCTTGACATTTTTTATACCTCTTGAAATCCTTTATAATCTCTTAAAATCTTTGGAAAACATAAAAAAATTTAAAATAGGTATAAATCATTTGAAATCTCTTAAATATAATTTAAAGTTGTGCATTAAAGTTATCTGGAAAACCCGTTTTCATTCCTAGAAATCTTAAAAATCTCTTTAAATCCTTGCAGATTTATTAAAGTCCTTTATGTCTTCTGAATTTCTTTTAAAAAACTTTAAATTTCTTGAAATCTTTGCAAATCTTAGAAATTTATTACGGTTCTTTCAGTTTTGTGAAATTTTTTTAAATAACTTAAAATCTCTTGAAATCTTTGGAATCGATAAGAATCCCTTGAAATTTCATTTCATTGAATTTATTTTCCAAAGTTCACTCGAAATATCTTGAAATCTTAGAAAATCCCTTGGAATTTTTTATATCTCTTAAATTTGTAACTTATGTTTCGAAATTCATTGAAATCCGTAGAAATATTTTTAAATTTCTTGAAAACCGATTAAGTCTTTTAAAATTAGTGAAATTTTTATCAAATCTCACGAAATCACTTAAATTGATAGAAAATTGGTGGTATTCCTTAACATTGGTTGAAATCCTACGTAAATATATAAATAAATTTTTTATTCAAATTTTAGATATTTTTGCATCCATTTATTTAACATTTTAACATTCTTTTGTTCTATACTGATACCATGACATTTTAATGTTCTAATAATTTCAACATAGCATCTTTTTATAAACGCAAGAAAACAATATTACACTTTTATTTAAAAAATTAATTTTTTCGGCCAAAAAAAGGCTTTTCCACTAAACAGTTCATTTTCCAAACGAAAATAAGCTTTAAAAGAAAACTATTTTTTTACAATGTAGTTTAACTTTTAGCCAAGTAGTTGAATTTTCGATACAAAAAGATTAATTTTCAACTAAATAGTTCAACATATCATTCAATATATTTCAATATATTTTCAATATATTTTTCAATAATTTTCAATAATTTTTCAATATATTTTCAACAAATATATAAATCTGCAAAAAAATTATTGCTTAACAAAGTGATTCAAACCGATCCTTTCGAACTGGTTAAATCAATAAATAATTTTTAACCAAAAAGGTGCATTTTCACTAGGAAATTGGAAATTTCTACTAAAACAGATGAATTTTTCAACAAAAAAAAATTTTAACAATAGTTGAATTTTCTGTTAAAAAAGATTAAATTTGATTTTTCACGATCAAAATGTGTACTTTAAACCAAAGAGGATGACTTTTCAACAAAATAGTGAAATTCTCTAACAAAGAGTTGCATTTTTATCTAAAAAGATTAAATTTCTCTTAAGACAATAAAGAATGTATTTTTAACAAAATACTTGAATTTTCTACAAAACGGTTGCATTTTTATCCGAAAAATATGAAATTTGTACTAAAACATATGAGTTTTTATTTTAAAAAAAGAAAGCAAATGTTTTAAAAAATAGCTGAGTTTTCATCCAAAAATGATTCCAGATGACTTTTCAAAATATGAATTTTTTAACAAAAAATAAGATTCTACGAAAAAAATCGATTTTTGAATCCAAAAAGAAGAATTTTTACCAAAAAGGATGACTTTTCAACAAAATTTTTTAATTCTCCAAGAAATAGTTGCATTTATACCCAAAAAAGCTCAAATTTCTCTTAAAACAGATGAATTTTTATTAATGGAAAAAAAGGTTGAATTTTCACCCAAAAAAGATTTTAGTGTATTTTTCAGGAACAAAATATGAATTTTTTAACAAAAAGTGTCTACGAAAAAAATTTAGTTTTCAATAAAAAAATACGAATTTTTTTAACCAAAAAGGATAAATTTATAACAAAATGCTTGAATCCTCTACCAAACAGTTGCATTCTTATCTAAAAAATATGAAATTTGTACTAAAACAGACGAATTTTTAATAAAAAACGAGAATTTTTTATTAAAGTTAAACTTACATTCAAAAAATATTTCAGTTCACTTTTAAACCACAAAATGTAAATTTTAAACAAACAGAAAATTTTCTACAAAATAGTTAAATTAAAAAAAAAACAATAAAAGTTTCAACCAGAAAATATTACTTTTAACCAAAGAGGACGACTTTTTAACAAAATAATGAAATTCTCTATCAAATAGTTGCATTTTTATCTAAAAAGATTAAATTTCTCTTAAAACAGATGAATTTTTATTTAAAAAAAAGAAAGAAAATGTTTTTAAAAAATAGCAGAATTTTCATCCAAAAAATATTCCAGATGAATTTTAAAACTCAAAATGTAAATTTTTTAACAAAAAATAAGATTCTACAAAAAAATTTAATTTTCAATCCAAAAAGAAGAATTTTTACCAAAAAGGATGACTTTTCAACAAAATTTTTCAATTCTCCAAGAAATAGTTGCATTTATATCCAAAAAAGATGAAATTTCTCTCAAAACAGATAAAATTATATATATTTTTTAATGTTAAAAAAAAGGATGAATTTTCATCCCAAAAAATTCCAGTTGACTTTTCAAGCTTAAAATATGAATTTTTTAACAAAAAATAAGTTACTACGAAAAAAGTTGAATTTTAAATTAAAAAGTACGAATTTTTTCAACTAAAAGGGATGCATTTTTAATAAAATACTTGAATTCTTTACAAAACAGTTGTATTTTCATCCAAAAACTATGAAATAGTTGAATTTTCAACCAAACAGTTGCATTTTTATCCAAGATTTGTACTAAAAAATATGAAATTAAAAAGAAAGAATCGTGAATAATCAGTTAATTTTGTGTTAAATAGTTGAATTTTTAAACAAAAAATATGACTTTTTAACAAAATCTTTAAGTTTTCAAACAGATAATTGCATTTTTGTCCAAGAAAAATGAGAATTCTACTAAAACAGGAGAATTTTTAAATCAAATAGACTTTGAAACAAAAAAAAATTAATTTTGATTCAACAAGATTTTAATTACTTTACAACACAAAAATCCGGATTTTAAACAAAAAGTATGTTTTCTAGGAAATAGTTGATTTTCCAACAAAACAGTTAAATTTTTATTCAAAAAAGATCCAATATTTCTAATAAAAAGATGAACTTTTAAATCAAAGAGACAAATTTTAAGAAAAAAAAAAAAAAAAATTTCATCCGAAAAAGATTTCAGTTATCTTATCAGCAAAAAAATATAAATATTAACCAAAAAGGTTAATGTTCTACGAAAAGATTTGAATTTTCAAACCAAGAAGACGAATTTTTAACACAAGAGTTGAACTTACAACCAAAAAGGATTTGTTTAAAGAAAATTATTAAATTTTCAACCAAATAATAAGATTTCGAACTAAAAAGATAATCTTCAGGAGAAATTTGTTGTGAATTTGCAAAAAATACGTACATGAATGAAGGACCCCCTTTCGTAACCTGATATGCTCGGAAATATTTAAAATTCCCGTAAAAATTTGTATAGAAACGCTTAAATTCCTGGACATTTTTTATAATTCCTCAAAATTGATTGAAATCCTAAGTTAAATATATAAATAAATTATTAAATTATTAAATTATTATATATAAACATTCGTTATTTCTATACTGATTTTTTCACAATGATTTTCTAGAATGTTTTTTCTAGAATCGTGAAAAAAAATCCTATGAAATTAATTATATGAAGATCATTATAGCCCTATACTGAATTTCCCATAATATTATCGAGTGAGAATTACAAGGAATTTTCAAAGATTGCACAGGTTTGAATGCGATTTTAAAGAGAATCAACAACCAGATTGCAGAATTAATTAACCCCTCGTTTCGAATAAAAATTGACATTGATTAGAAGTATCTAAAAATATGGATTAATGTTTGTTAAAATAAAGCGCATGCACAATTGTTAGTACTTTACCAGAATGAAGAGACCACACCACACGACACCAGATCACAGGACAAAGGAAATAAAATAAAAAAATAAACCATACTTTTTTCTTAACCTGGCTCGTGCTATTGTTCGGTTGGTCCGCATCGTCGCTGTCATAATCCATCGAGGCATGAGCATCATCCTCTTCCGAACCAGTCAGCATTGTCAATGTATGACCCAAAGCAGACAATTGTTTACCTACACTCACATCCAAATGAATGTCCACACCCTCCATTTGCCATTGCACGTTCAAGAGCCATTTTGCATTATCTAAAAGTATATTTTTTTTGTAATTTATACTTTTTCTAATTAATTTATTCATTTAGAGGGCTCGATGTCTCTTTTTTTAAATAAGAACGCCCAGCCATTCTTCTAAACGCCTGAGGAATTTTAGGCAATTAGAAGAAACCAGTCATATAGTATTAAAACACACATTAAATGGCTATCTAATATTTTATTCTTATTTTTATCTAATTAATGAAATATACTTTTACAAAATAATAGGAATAATTGACTTATGTTGTATGTTATATATCGAAAAAGTCTAATGTTCAAGCAAAAAAAGACGAATTTTCTACAAAACAGTTTAATTTTAAGTTACAATAATTACCTATTTACCCCAAAAAAATTCAACACGAAGATTAATTTTCTAACAAAAGATAAGAGTTTTCTACAAATTACATACGGTTTTAACTAAATAGTTTAAACAATGTATGTGATGCTAGTCTCGAAAAAAGGTAAACTAAATAATGGAATTTGTAAACTAAAAAATATCCATTATGAACCAAAAATGGCGTAGTTAAATTTTAAGAAAATTAATTTTCATTAAAAAAAACTAATTTTTTTCGAAACAGTTGAATTTTCGACAAAATACTTAAATCTTTAGTAAAAAAAAAAACAACATTTTTAACAACAAAAAAATTTCAGCACAGAAGATTAATTTTATACCAAAAAAGACGAATTGTGCACAAAATACATACATTTTCAGTTATTTTCCAAAAATTTGCAACTAAATAGGGGAGTTTAAAAAATTAAAAATATCATTTTTTAACAAAAAATGGTGAAGTATAATTTTAATGTAAGAGTATTCATTTTTAATTTAAAAAATGAATGTACTACAAACCGATTAAATTTTCAACCCCAGATCAGAATATGAATTTTCAACAAAAAAGTTAATTTTCAACCAATCATTTGAATTTGCAGCAAAATATTTAAGTTTTCAGTTTAAAAAATTAATTTACAAAAAGCACAACTTTCCAATTAAAACGACAAATGTAATCATTGATTTTATTACAAAACAATAGTGTAATTAAAAATAAATCGCTGTCGTACTTAACTAATAAAAACGATCTTTCAAAAGAATATTTGAATCTACTAAAAAAAATTACTCAAGCAAACATTTAAATTTTCAAGCAAAAAATTAATATCCTTTTAAGAAAGATGAATTATCAAGAAAATAGTTCAATTTTCTACCAAATGATTGCCTTTTTGAGCAAAAATGCCAATTTTCCACGAAAAAGTTGAATTTTCGAAAATAAGATTACTTTTTAACAAAAAAGTTAAATTTTCAATATAATAATTAGATTTTCCATAAAATGGTTGCATTTTTAACCACATAGTTGAATTATTAAACCATGTGTTCCAATTTTTAAACAAAAAAGATTAAAATAATAGATTTACCTGGTCGACACTCACTAACATCAACAAAAAAAGATTAAACTTCAACAAAAAATAGTTGAATTTTCAACCAAATCTATAAATTTTCAACGCAAAATTTGTCATTAATATAATTATTTTTTCAACAAAATAATTTAATTTTCAATAGAAAATAGTTTCATTTTCAACTAAAATGATCAATTTTCACAATAACAAAAAAAAACATTTAAAAATGTAATAACTGATATTTTAAGAACAAAAAATTAATTTTAAATCAAGAACAGTTGAATTAAAAAAAAAAGAAACGAATTTCAAAACTAAAAAGATGAATTTTATAAACAAAAAGTTCATTTTCAACCAGATAGTTGAACTTTCTACGAAAATAATAAAAGTTTCAACAAAATAAAGGAATTTTTGAAAATTTCATTTAAAACAAAACAAAACAAAACACGTTTTTCATTCAAACAGTTTAATTTCCAACCAAGAAGATGGATCTTCACATAAAAAAAAATGTTTTTTAACCATTTTTGAGGGGGGGGGTTTCTTCATTGGAATTCTAAAAATTATTTTAAAATCTTTAAAATCCTTTCAAATTATTGAAATATGTTTAAAATCCCGTAGAGTCTTTTAAAATAAATACTATGTAAAATTTAAATTCCTTCGAAAGATGTAACATTTTTAAGATATATATTGAAAAGTAAGACTTCAATGAAACTATATTTTAAAACAGTACAACTGCAACATAAATTCGTTCACCTTTTAATAATCAAATTTGAAATTATTCGATTTTAGACGATTTGGACTTGAAATGTTCAACCAGTAAATGCTAAAAATTAAAATGGTTCGATTTTCGAAGATTTTTTATCTAAAATGATTTTATTTTTGAGGGCAAGTGAAGAAATAGTGGAATTTTTTTGAAAATAGTGTCAAAAGTGGCGCAAATCTGAGCCCGGAATTTATGAAACACATTTTTGAACCAGAAAACAATCAGTTTCTCACCAGATTTATCTTGTTTCTGAGCAATAGTTCTACTGCAAACTTCGTAGGTGCCTTCTGAAACCACACAGAGGTTCATCACACTATTGTCACTCATGTCCGGCTTCCAATCGTCTAGGGAAGTTTCGAAATCTTCTGCAAATCTCAAACAGAGGCCGACAAATCTAAAACAAATAATAAAATTTGCTTCAGAAGAGGCATTCTCAACCTAAAAAGAACAATTTTCAACCAAATGTTCTAATTTTCAATCAAAAATGATTATATTGATTTTATATGATTGAAAAAATATTAAACATCACCAGAAAACAGTTGAACTTTCAACAAAAAAGATAATAGTTTCATTTTTATAAAGCCAAAAAATGCAAGTTTTACCAATAGAGATCAATTTTAAAATCAAATAAAGACACATTTTCAACACAATATATGAATTCTTAAACAAGCCGTTGAATTTTTAACAAAAAAAGGTCCATTTTTAACCAAAGATGGAAAAGGTAAATTTTTAATGAAAATAATTAATTCTCAACACAAAAAAAACGAATTATCAATCAAATAGGTTAAATTTTAAACCAAAAATCTGAATTTTTATCCAAAATGATGAATTAGAAAATTCGTAGAGAAAAGTCCAAATAGGCTTGAATTTTCAAGAAAATAATTAAATTTTTAACAAAAAGTTAAATTTTTAACCCAATTTTTTACCCACAAAGATGAATTTTCAAACCAAATAGTAGAAATGTCAAACAAAAAAGAATAAACTTCAACCAAAATCCGTTGCATTTTCAACCAAATAATTGAAATTTTGATTAAACAATCAAATGTCTAGCAAAAAAATCCAGTTTAGAACCAAAAGGACGAATTTTAAACCATGAAGATTAATTTTCTACCAGAAAGACGAATTTTCAACAAAATACAGTCGAGCTGCTCATTAGGGCGCCTCTCAATAGAGCGCCTTCTCCTCAACTGCGCAAGAACGTTACCCCCACTACCTAGCCTGCGCGTTGACCGACGGAGATTTCGAAGCATTGCCTCTCAATAGGGCGCTCGCGATGAAAATAAATCTGCCTATGCATTGTACTTATGTACATTCATATTGCATATGGTATCAAGTATACTGAGAAATAATTATATTCTGCGATTATAAAATCATAGATAAATGAAGACGAATGGATAATATCTGCTATGAAATCATTTTTCATAATTGAGGAATAGTTTGACAATCAGATTCATCATTGTAATCCAAAAGATATTTTTTTATTCGAAAAACTTACGGCATATGCGTTTTTTTTTTTTTTTGTTAACCAGGCAATCGTAGGAAATGAATAATTCAGACAGTCAATGGTTAGAATGAAAGTATACATAACAAAATAATTCGTTTATAAATGATTTAAAAATGCGTGTGGCATGTATTTCACAGCAAACGGTCAGCGCCAAAAATTTAAAAACAACTATTTTTTTACGTATTATTGTTAATTTTCAGTAGTTTTTGCCATTTTTTAAAGATAAATAATTACAAACAGACAATTTGAATATCCACCATGACTTGTGAAACCATTTTTAATTGTTTAAATAAATTTAACTTAATTAAACAATTATTTTTTTCCAAAAAATCGAAAAATATCATATATTTTCAATGAAATGTAAAATTTAGTAATTTTTTGGAGTAGCACTTTTTAAAAAAAATATTATGTGAGTATTTGAACAAGTAATTATTGTTTATTATGAAAATATCTAAAAATTGAGTCAAATATGTCCACTTTTTTCTCAAATTCGTATCCTATGCTACTTTATGTTTAATAATTGCATAATTTCGATACACTTATTTTAATGATTAAGACATTTCTATTTTTTTAAAAAAATTTTATTTGCTCAAGCAGTTTTCTTTCGAAAACTTAAAAAAAATATATATATATATATAATGGAACACATACTATTATTTTCCTGGCTGTATAGTAAATAGGAAAAATATATTAACTATTTTAAAAATGTTTTAAACAAACTAAATTTGTTTAAACAAATTTTTCCCCAAAAAATAACTTAAAAATCGCAATTTATGAATTGAACACAATATTGAATGATTTTGAGTAGTGAATTCTGCTAAAAGCTTGATGTCATTGTTTCTACAATTAATGACTGTTTTTTTTTTAAATTTGCTTCAAATTGAATATGGATGGATTACGAATAAAAATTGTTAAAAAAATTACATAAGGTTTTTAACAGCATTTACTAATCCTCAAAATCATTTAATATTATGTTAAATTCAGAGAATACGATTTAAAAATAGATTATTTTAAATAATTTAAAAAAAAATTGTATTCGTTAAAACCATTTAAAAATCGGTAGCATATTCTTTTTATATATTATATAGTCAGAAAAATAATTTTATGTATTCTATTTTATATTATGCTTTTTAAGTCATCGAAAAAAACTGATTAAGCAAATAAAAATTGTTTAAACAAATGGAAATTTGTTAGAAATTAGAAAAAATGTGCTAAAATTGCCTAATTATTTAACAAAAAGTAGCAAAGGATACTAAATTGAAAAAAGTGGACACTTCTGACTCAATTTTGAGAAATTTTGAAAATAAACAATAATTAATTGTTTCGATGATTATATCTTTTCAACCAAATTTATTACTCCAAACGATAACCAACTATTAAATTTCATTGAGAAAATACGATTGTTTTATTTATAGTTTTTAAGAATAAACAATTATTTAAACAAGTTACATTTATTCAAAGAATTAAAAGGTGTTTAAAAATTCATGGGAAATATTCAAATTGTCCATTAGTAATTATTTCTATTAAAAAAGACGATAAAAATTGTTGAGAATTAAAAATAATACGTAAAAATCTAGTTTTATATTTCTTGGGTAATATTTGGGTCGTTGTGGGCGGAGGGGAGTTAAAGATAAAAGTTATTAGTGTGGTTTTATTTCGTGGACATTTCTCTTCAACCCCTAAAAAACTTGGCACTTTTCGATCAAACACTGAAGTATGAGTTAAATTTTTCGAAAATCCAAAATTGTTCCATGTTAAGGCCATGTGACGAGTGAGTCACGTGACCAGATTCCTACCTTAACATCACTTTTTTTTATTTCTCAATTTATTTTCACACGAAACGCCACATCGAGTTGAAAATTTGGGATAATAAATAAGAAACACTAAGAAAGGTGGGCCTGGTCCTAAATTTTAATCATTATGAAAAGAGCAAAAAAAATTATTGAGCCTTTTTGAATTATTGAAAAATTATTGCGCCTTATTGAGAGGCAGGGCATGCAAAAGTTTCGAGGTGCGAAGGACATTGGTGGGGGTAGCGTGCTTCCGAGAAAAATATCCCCTACTGCCCCGTGAGGCGAATTATTGAGAGGCTCGACGTACATGAATTCTCAAACGAATAGTTTAATTTTTAACGAAAAAAAATAACATTTTTAGCAAACACGGAAAAGATTAATGTTTAAGGAAAAGAATTAATTTTCAAAAAAATAGGCAAATTTTCAACAAACAGTGGTTTTTTTTATAAATGGAAGAAAACAATTTTAAATTGTAGTGTATTATATTTTTTTGTTGAAAATTCAATATTTTATACAGAATTCGTATGTTTGACTTAAAAATGCAGCAATTTAGTTGAAAATTCGACTTCTTTTGTTTACAATTTAAGCAAGCTTTTGAAATTTAACTAAATTATGTACATGAATGAAGCAACCCCTTACCACTACTGTAATAAATCGTAAAAAAGGCCTCCCCTCCCCTCTTGGGGGTGTTACGTAATTTAAGTACGATCCCAAAGTAATGAAATAGTGACATCAGCGGATAATTGTGAGAAAAGAGTGTCTTTAGTGTGTTTTTTGTCTCGAAATTGTGATTGTAATGGTGAATCCAAGGCCCGCCCTGTAAAATATCCAAAGGAAAATTAAAGGGGAAATACTCACCTTCCTTTGCTCACAAGACTACCACTGCTACAAGCGGAAATACTCGTATTTTCCAAGGTAATAACAACAGCTCCCCTCGATTCTCCATCGTAAAGTCCTCGACTCAATCCCCAATTATTAGGTGGCAGTGAATTCAACGGAATGCAAATTCCCATATCATCAACAGTTAGTTGCAGGAACAAAGTTCCTAAATGAGGAGCGCTCAATTGACTCGTCAGTTGTCCAAATGGCACTTTTTCAAACACTTGTTGCGTAGCAGTCAACACTTCCTTGTTCAAGTTAGCCCTCTTCTCGTTCCAATATTCATACGCATTTTTGTAATTCAACCAGACCAAAATCGCTTTGTCGACTGCCACCGGTTGGATGTAAATTAGAGGTCTCTTCAGGGTAATTAGGACCACTTCCTTGGCTTCGCCCTCTGCCATTTCCTCCTGAAAAGCGTTCCGCAATCCGACCCTAGTGTTGAAGAAGGCAAACTGCTGAAACTCGGGCTCTGCTTCTTCAAACATGACGTTCTTCAGCAATTGGCCAAGACTCAGATTGATGTCTACTTGGGCCTTGCCAAACAGTTTCATATGAGTAGAACCCGAGACGTTTTGCACGCGATTCGACAGCTGCAATTCCACTGCCCCGGTTTCTAGTCGCACTGCCGAATTCGTGGGAGTCGTTGCGGTCAATTGAATTCGCTGCAACATTTTTTTTTATTAGTGTTGCAGGCAAAGTATATAATCCGGCAATATATATATAATCCCTAGACACTATATATAATGCCGAACAGAGGCCAGGCAAAGTATCTAATACTCTCTATTATACAGATAGCATAGGCATCATGTATAATGCCTAGAGGAGTTTGTATTTTTCAAAAACAAATGTTTAAACTTAATTTTTGAAGAAGAAAAAACACTTTGGATTTCATTTCAATTCTTTTTTAAATATAGTTTACAATGTGCTTTAAAATCCCTTTAAAGTCTGGATTTTCCAAATTCTTACACATTTATTTCCAACTTTTTAATTAGTGTGTGCTAATAATTCAAGTAGACAAAAATAATTGTCTATGCAATTAAACGATTAAACGAACTTACCTGTAAGTGAAGTTCAATCGTAATTATACGAAGAACCTCGCTTAAAGAGATTATAACTCGTAGTACCATTTTGGACTACGTGAAAGTCACACCTTTAACGCTATAGGAAGAAAACAAAGTCACGTGATCCCCTCCCTTAACCATAATCCTCACTCATTTAGAGCTTCCCCCCCCCCGAAATTTCTATCGTTCCAAGAGATTGGGTGGGTAAATAAGTTATTGTTGGCAGGGATTATAATCTCTTCGAACGAGGTTCTTCGTATAATTACGATTGAACTTCACTTACAGGTAATTTCGTTTAATCGTTTAATTATACTTCATTACCTCGTTCTCGAGATTATAACTTGTAGATGTTTAGAGTCACCAGAAATTTCAGCGAACAAAAATACTATTTTATTCAAAATCGACATCCTTTTTCTTTCTTATAACATAATAGGAACGAATTATTTTAGTTATTTATTTTAATTATTTAAAACCGCGTTGGCGAATGCATTAATAGCTGGTTTCAATGGCCTATTATAATGTTTCGCAAACGTTTGAGACCTTTCTGACCAAGAAGCTGCCTTACAGATAGACGCAATATATAGACCTGCTCTGTAAGCTGCAGACGTTGCCGCGTGTCTTGTCAAATATGAAGAAAAAATATTGCTGTCTATGTTACATTGAACCAGTACTGATTTTAACCATTTGCTTAAAGTTTGCGCCCCAACTGCGTTATGAGGATATCATACACTTAGGAATAAATTATCGGTATTACGCAATTCTTTGGTCACTGCGATATATACCTCTAACGTTGAGGCAACACAAATATTTGGTTTCTGCTTAATATAAGGTAATCCTAGTAAGGCCTGCGGTTTTCCAGGGCCTGAGGTTTTGATTAACTCCGGTATTTTTATCGCAATTCCCGAACGCGTCTTAATAACATTTGTGATTTTTAATAAGGTAAAAGTTTGTATCCTATGTCGCGCGGAAAGGGCTAACAACATCATTGTTTTTTGTGACAACTTACTCAAGGTAAGTGTGTTAGATGGGGACCAACCCTCTAAAGTGTCTAGAACGTCGTTCGTATCCCAAACGGTATCATATCGTGGTCTGGGAGGAACTGTTCTGTAAATCCCTATCATTAATCTAATTACATTCGCGTTATCTCCGATAGAAAATCCATAAGGTTTTTGTAACTTAGGTCGTAAGGGTCGGTTCCCTTCTTTTAACAGAAGCCCCACCATTGTTTTAAGCCTACTTCATATTGTTTCAACGTTGAGCTGGATAGTGATGCAATCATCAAATCAA
>NC_046663.1:3142734-3149244 GCF_010883055.1 Belonocnema kinseyi | reverse complement strand
AGGGTCGGTTCCCTTCTTTTAACAGAAGCCCCACCATTGTTTTAAGCCTACTTCATATTGTTTCAACGTTGAGCTGGATAGTGATGCAATCATCAAATCAAATGATTCCACCGGGCTATCTTTCAGTCTAAATGTCGTCCTGAGATAATCCCTGATATTAGAGAAAGACACGCGCTCAGGGGATGTTCTGTCCTGAAAGGAGACGAAAGTCACTCGTAAGCAGTGACTTAAAGATCGGATACCAGGCTTGTATGGGTCAGTTTGGTAATAATACAATTCCCTGAGCTCTATTCTGAATAACTTTTTTAAAGAGTTTGAAAATCTGGGGTAATGGGGAAAAGGCGTAGAAAAAAAAGGTTTGACCAGTTAATAGTAAAAGCATCGACTGCCAAGGCTTGTTTCTCAGGGTACCACGACACGAAGTTGTTACATTTTTTGTTACAATACGATGCAAATAAGTCGACCTTTGGATTGCAAAATTTCGCGATAATTTCCTGAAAGGCTAAGTTTGAAATCTCCCACTCTGTATCTATATTTTTGATTCGCGAGAACTGGTCAGCTCTTATATTTTCAGCGGTCGGGATATAAGATGCAAATAGCCAATTATTTCGCCTTTCTGCCCATTCCCAAATTTCGCTACTCAGGGTGTTTAAATGCTCGTACTTTACGCCCCCCATCCGATTAACATAAGACACTACGGTAGTGTTATCTAACCTTAACAATATTTCGCAATTTCTTTCTCCGTTTGCCAAGGCTTCTAAAGCCAATTTCACCGTAAATAACTCGAGTATATTAATGTGCAATTTTTTCTGAGTGACTGACCACAATCCGAATACATCTTTCCCTTTACACCAGGCCCCCCAACCGGAAGTAGATGCATCTGTAAAAATCTTCATATCGTAACTCCCGGTATGAATTGGGATTATAATTCGAATCTATATTATTGAGCCACCAGTCTATGTCTTCACGAGTTGAGTAAGGGATTTTTATGACGGAATCGTAATCCCCCTTTGTCAAATTTAAGGCTAAGATATTCTCTCTCTTCAAAATTTTTGTATGGGCCCAACCGAGCCCTACTCCGGGGCATGCTGCAACTAAATTCCCGATCAATTGTGAGAAGTCTCTAATTTTTGTGCTTCGTTGTTTTTTGACTTTGAGTAAAGACTTTTTAATTTTTTTCCTTTCTTCTCTCGGGAGTTCCACAGTTAATTTGTTCAAATTCAGTAAAAACCCTAAAAATTTACCAACTTTTCGCGGCTCTAATTGGCATTTTTGGTAATTTATGACAAAACCTAAGGACTCTAGTGTTCCTAATGAGTATTTTACATTCTTTTCGCATTCTTCGTAGGAATTACATATCAAAAGGAAATTTATCTAAGTAATTAACCGAAACAAATTCTTTTTCTCTGAGTACCAATAAAACAGGTTTCATTATTTTTGCCAATGTGTAAGGGCACGCGGATAGTCCGAAGGGGAGACATACGAATTCAAAAAGTTGGCCTTCGAAACTGAATCTCAAAACTTTCTGGAATTTTCGTGAATCGGCACCGAGAAATACGCATCTTTTCAATCGATCGTGCAAATAAAGATTTCGGGTTTCAACGTTTTTACCACTGTTCTAAGATCCTCGAGCTTAAAGTGTTCCGTGGTAATAAACATATTTAACTCTTTTAGATTAATGATAAAACGATTTGTACCGTCTCACTTTCTTACGAGGAAGAACGGAGAAAGAAATTGACCTTGAACCGGATCACATTTGCGAATAGCTTTTTTCTTTAACAATTTTCCGATCTCTATTTCCATCGACGCCCTTTCTTTTGTTGAAAGATCTTTAATTTTAGGAGGAAGGTTTGGAAAGGTTTTTCGTGAAAACTGATCTTAAACCCTGGTATGGCCTCCAATACAAAGCGATCGGTTGAAATTTCGTGCCACTGTGTAACGAAACGCTTTAAATTTCCCGCTACTGTACCTACATTTAGTACTTCTTGTTGGGAGTTCCCCTCTTGGTTGGGCTCTAGTAGGGTTGAAGTCCATGATTGTAAACTCGGTTCGATTACCCTCCTATCGATGGTTGTCGTCTCGCTTGTCCTCTCGATTGCAAGTACCAGTTGTTGCTTGTTTAGCATTGGCTTTGCCAGTTTAAATTCATCTATCTCGCATGCCACTTGTATGTCTTGAACTTATTCGTAGGGGGCTTCCTCAGAGTTTGGGCAATCTTTTTTATCGACCTGACCTCTTTGAACTGCTCGGACAGTTTCTCGACAAATAGGAATTTCCCAGTTTTATTCTCTTTGATGACATTCTTGACGGGTTTGGTAAGGCCTGGTTGAATAAACGCAATCCTGGCTTCCGTAAGTTGGTGATGTAGTCCCACCATTAATCTCTCGGCGTCACTAAACTGCTCGATGACTTCCCGCACGTCGAAATCACCCGTGGGGTTATTCAACACGGTGGAGAGTGCGGTACGTGAGGCGACTACCGCGGAAGCCAGTCTTTTCTGGTATCACACGAAATATTCATCTCTCTTTTGTCCCGACTCAGAGAGGGTAAATTTAATTTATGCATTGCAGGCTGGTGTTTCCAATACGCCGGAGTCCGGGTACTTTTTCAAAAATTGTTCTGCGAGCTCTTGGTCCAGGCCTTTTTCTTTGATAGCCATCCACCTCTTCATAAAGCTGGGATGGATGACAGTCTTTGCCCCAAAGGAATTTTTCGGGGTCATCGCCCAAGGCTTCGAGGATTTCGTCGTCTAATTCGACGTTTTCTTGGTTTGTTTGTAAAATGGCAGTTTCCCCATTTTCCTTGTTTTCCTGTATAATGGGTGCTTCCTCATTTTCAGAGTCCCCCTGTGACACAGTGCCACGGTCGTTGTCTTCTACGGACAATAAAAGAAAGGAAAGAGGATAAGTTCTGTTTTCTTTATCATTTATTTATATATTTATTATCGATATCTTGCCTCTCGTGCAAGCTTATCGATTGAACTCTGGCTCGTCTTACCTCTCGTGCAAGATCACCAGGTAGCTTTTGATTTGACTTGCCACTCGTGCAAGTTCATCAATTTGAGGTTATGTCAATTCATTTTTTTCCTTTCTTTAAATTTATTTTTTACTTTATGTTCTGAATTGTAACTTACCATGATTTTGTATTTTGCTGATGAACGGGGCTTGTAATCTACGGAGAAATTCTTCCCCAGACTCGTCATCACGAGGTGCTGGGAGGTTAATTCCGATAACTGTTGCACACTTACGAAACCTCTTAATCTTTTGCGATACGTCGTCTTCCTCGTCGACGTCGTCCTCCAACACTTTTCTCTTCCTATTTTTGTTCATCTTTCGTTCGATAATAATTCGCGATTATTAACGAAAATGTACGCTTCAACTCTCACGAGGTGTTAACATTCACGCACACACAAAATGAATGAGGATTATGGTTAAGGGAGAGGATCACGTGACTTTTTTCTTCCTATAGCGCTAAAGGTGTGACTTTCACGTTGTCCAAAACGGCACTACAAGTTATAATCTCGAGAACGAGGTAATGAAGTATAATAAATAACTTTGTTACAAAATCTTGGCGAAATATTTGAAATTTTTGTATATCTTTCAGGAATTATTGAAATATGCATTTTATGCGTGTATTTATTATTAATCCTTATTTACTATTTATTGTTCATCAATTATTATTTATGTAGAATTTGTATTTAATATAATATTATTATGCAATGTACAATGTACAATGTAAAAGTTCCGTCGCTTCTGCGGTCAGAATTCTCAGTGTTAGGTGTTTTAGGGCATTTTTAATATTTAAGAGAAAAAAGGGGAAATCGGTAAAAAAATGACAACTAGCACATATCACGCATATTTAACATATATATTTAATATATGTGAGGATAATCCGCTATAGCTGTGTTTGCGCAAATGAAAATAAAATAAAAAAAACTTCCGGTGCGAATTCGCACCAGTGTACCATTTGACGGTTAAAAAAAAGTTTGTACGTTAGTTAAGGTTTGTAATAGCATATTACCTTGATACGAATGATCAGAGTGAACAAGATTCTTTTCAAGGAAGAAGTAGTGGTGGATGGTTCCTCATCTTCCAGCCAGAGCGGTACAGGTTTTTCTCCTCCGTATACCTTTTGCACAACTTCATTTACTTCTCTCATAAACACCTTTTGCACAAAGACCAAATGGTTCAACAAATCAGTCGACAGGGAATGTTCAAAGACTCCAATGTCTGCTTTTGCGCTCAAGTAACTGCCTTGTCGCAATACGACTCCATCTGCAGGAAATTAAATTTAAACAAATTCAAATCAATTAATAATTTGGTAGAAAATTCTACTATTTTGTTTTGTTGAAATGTTATATTTTTAATTGAAAATTGATCCTTTCTAGTTGAAAATTCAACTATTTGGTTTAAACTTGATTTATTTCGTGGAAAATTCGTATTTTCTTATACAAAATTATCGTTCTTGGTTGAAAATTCATATTTGGTATGTTTGTTAAAAATGCAATTGCTTGGTGAAATCTAATCTGTTTTAGTTGAGGATTCAAGAATTTTGTTGAAAATTCATTTTCGGGTTGACATTTAAATTGTTTTCTAGAAAAATCGTCTTTTGGCGTGAAAATTCAATAATTTGATAGAAAATTCAACTATCTGGTAGATAATTAAATTATTTTATAACAAATTTATTTTATTAGTGCAAACTAGATCTCTTTAGTCAAAATTTAACTAATCCGTTTCTGGTTAAAAATTGATCTTTTCAAGTTTAAAAGTTTAACTATTTAATAAACCACTTTTTTTAAAAGTATAAACTAAAAACATATTCAAATAAAATGTGGGCTAACATCACATCCATTTTTCAAACTATTTAGTTAAAAATTTATATAATTAGCTGAAAATTTATCTATTTTGGTAGAAAAATAATCTTCTTGGTTGAAAATTCAACTATTTTTTTAAAAACGATATGTATTTCGTTTGAGAATTCATCTTTTTTGGTTGAAAATTGAGCTTATTCATGTTTTTCCTTAAAAATATAATTTCTTGGTTTAAAATTCAACTATTTGGTTGAAAATCCAATTGTTTTGTGAGAAAGCTAATTTTTTCCTTATAAATTAAACGTTTTGGATAAAATTTTTGTTATTGAATGAAAAATCTTCCTTGGATGAAAAATTGTCTTTTTTATTTGAAAATTTATCTCTATTGTCAAAAATTTTATCGTGTTTGGTTGAGGATTCAAATATTTTGTTGAAAATTCATCATTTTTCATTACATTCAACTGCCTTTAATTTAATTTATTTGATTTGAAAATTTATCTCTTTATTTTTTTGTGGTTATATTTAACTGTTTTTTTATGTGAAATAAAAATTTTTTTCTTAGTTAAAATATAAATTCTCACATTTTTGTGGTGCATTTATCTGTTTTGCTTACAAATTCAACTGCTTGGTTGAAAATTCAATTACTTGGCCAAAATGTACTTTTTTTTTTTTGAAAATTGATCTTTTCTGGTAGAAAATTAATCTTCCGTGTTGAAAAATTCTTCTTTTTGGTACATAAAATATCAGTTCATACCTGAATAAATTTACGAAAAAAATGCAGACCGGAAAAATTAAGTAAAATATTACTTAATCTTTCCAATAAATCTAATTTTTTTGGGCAGAAGTCCAATAAAAAAATACAACTATATTTTTGGGTACAAGTTCTTTTTTTTTATTGCAAAAGCTAATATTACATTTTTAGTTCGGAACTCATCTCACTAGGTACAAAAATTCTATTATTTAGTTCAACGTTTCATTATTTTGTAGAAAATGAAACTATTCTGTTAAAAAGTCTTCTTTTTTTATCGAAAATTCAACTTCTTTGTTAAAAATCCATTTTTTTAAATTAAAGATTTATGTCTTTGGTAGAAAATTTAACTCGTCTGATGAAAAATCGTTTCATGTTTGGTTGAAAATAAATGTTTTAAAGTGAAAATAAAATTATTCAATTTTTGGTTAAATATTTAGCTTTATGAGATAAAAAGTTAAGTATTTGATTGAAAATTTAACTTTTTTAACTTTTTGTTCAAGCTTTTTTAGTTGAAAATTTATCTTTTTTGGTTAAAAATAATTTTTGAGTTAATTCTTTATTAAAAATGCATTTTTTTTAAATTAAAGATATGTCTTTGGTAGAAAATTTAACTCTTCTGATAAAACATCGTTTCATTTTTGGTTGAAAATAAATGTTTTAAACTAAAAATAAAATGATTCTATTTTTGGTTAAATATTCAGCTTTTTGAGATAAAAAGTTAACTATTTGATTGAAAATTCATCTTTTTAAGCTTTTTTGGTTGAAAATTTATCTTTTTTGTTTAACAATAATTTTTGGTTTACTTCTTTGTTAAAACTTCATTTTTTTTTTAAATTAAAGGTTTATATCTTTGGTAGAAAATTTAACTCTTCTGATGAAAAATCGTTTCATGTTTGGTTGAAAATAAATGTTTTAAACTAAAAATAAAATTATTCAATTTTTGGTTAAT
>NC_046663.1:3141436-3142634 GCF_010883055.1 Belonocnema kinseyi | reverse complement strand
AGGGAGCTCTTCTTAATATTTTGACACCAAAATCATGTCGATACACCTTACCGACTGCGAGTAAAGCCACCCACGCTTTAACTTGACAGACTGTAAGTTACAAAATCCTTATGGATTTTCTTTCCGAAAAGTTCAGAGAAGGATCATCGTACAGCTCAGTAAACTCGTTTCGATCAGCCATCTCACTCATTTCGAAAGATAAGGCCGGAGAAAATCCGAATGTAATTAGATTAATGAAAGGGATTTACAGAACAGTTCCTCCCAGACCGCGATATGATACCGTTTGGGATACGAACGACGTTCTAGGCACTTTAGAGGGTTGGTCCCCATCTAACACACTTACCTTGAGTAAGTTGTCACAAAAAACAATTATGTTGTTAGCCCTTTCCACGGGATAGAGAGTACAAACTTTTACCTTATTAAAAATCTCAAATATTATTAAGACGCGTTCGGGAATTGCGATAAAAATTCCGGAGTTAATCAAAACCTCAGGCCCTGGAAAACCGCATGCCTTACTAGAATTACCTTATATTAAGCAGAAACCAAATATTTGTGTTGCGTCAACGTTAGAGGTATATATCGCAGTGACCAAAGAATTGCGTAATACAGATAGTTTATTCCTAAGTGTACGACGTCTTCTTAACGCAGTTGGGGCGCAAACTTTAAGCAAATGGTTAAAATCAGTACTGGTTTAATGTAACATAGACAGCAATATTTTTTCTTCGTATTCGACGAGACACGCGGCAACGTCTGCAGCTTACAGAGCAGGTCTAGATATTGCGTCTATTTGCAAGGCAGCATCTTGGTCAGGAAGGCCTCAAACATTTGCGAAACATTATAATAGGCCATTGAAACCAGCTATTAATGGATTCGCCAACGCGGTTTTAAATTTTTTTATTATTATTATTACACCATTAAGCCACTTCCCTTTCGAGGTAGGCGTGACTCCCTCGGCAGGGGAAAGGAGTAGTGTGTGGAAGGGATAGAGATTTTTCAGATTGATCCAGAATTCTCGTGCTATTTAAGCAAATAACACGTTCGTTCCGCAACACTGCTCCGGCCCAGGTTGCTGATCAATCTCTCTAGCAATCACCCTAAGCGAAGAACCTCACGAAGTCGTTATGTAAGGTTCCCACTTGGGTCCATTAATAGCCAAGGTCTTTGTTTCAGGCGTCATTCACTCTACTGACACTCTTTT
>NC_046663.1:3137097-3141336 GCF_010883055.1 Belonocnema kinseyi | reverse complement strand
TATTTGAAAATTCATTTATTCTGTTGAAATTTCGTGTTTTGGTAGAAAATTAATCTTGTTTGTTGAAAATTCGTGTTTTTGCATTAAAAAACACAATAATTTGGTTAAAAAATAACTTTTTGGTTGAAATTCCTCTTTTTATTGGTTTAAAATTAATTTTGTATACTGAAAATTTAACTATTACATTTTCATTAAAAATTTTTTGATCCTCTTTATTTGAAAATTCATTTATTCTGTTGAAATTTCGTGTTTTGGTAGAAAATTAATCTCGTTTGTTGAAAATGTATATTTTCGTGTTAAAATTTAACTGGTTTTTGAAAATTCGTGTTTTTGAATTAAAAACACAATTTGTAGAAAATTTTCTTTTTCGTTTATTGTAAATTAATTTTGTAAACTGTAAATTTAACTATTACGTTTGTATTTAAAAAAGTGTAAATCCTTTTTAGATGAAGATTAATCTACTTTGTTTAAAAATGATCTTTTTAGATTGAAAAGTCAGCTGTTTAAAAAAAATTTCAATGTTACATGGAGTATTTGTCTTTTTGATAGAAAATTAACCTTCTCAGTTGAAAATTCAACTTTTTGCTTAAAACTTCAACTATTTTGTTGAAAGTTCATGTTTTTTATTGGATATAATGCTTTTTTGATAATTAATTTTTTTCGTGGTCAAAAGTTTTATTCTAAAACATTCGACTTGTTAGATTTTAAGAAATTCTAGGAACTTGTAACGTTTCATATTGAATTTAATATAATATCTACATTAATTTTATATAAAAAAAAACTGCTCTCCTATTATTCTCCTACTTTTTAGAAAAATATTCCAATATCGTTTTGATAGAATTTTTGGCTCTGAAGTGAGAACCCTTCGAGTCATTTGAAAGTTGTGAAACCTTTCGCAATGCATTGGAATCATTTGCAAAATCCTAAAACTATTTTAATCCTTCGAAATATTTTTTAATATATTAGTTTAAAAATTAAAATTAAAAATAAATTGTCTAAACCATAAAATAATGAAATCGTTCGTCTTGAAATGATAGAATGAGAGTGACAAGTGGGAGATTCGACGTCACGTATTTGCGAATGGAGTGGACAGACGAACGATAAGACTCTTGCTTCAGAAAATATTTGTCTCTTGTTCCTGCGTCTCGATAAAGGGAAAAGCGAATGGAGACAGATGTGCGGGCCACGAGGTCGCGATCCCAATTGAAGAAACGGTCCGGGCTCTCGACATTACTGAAGAAACCATTTCCACTCTCCTCTGCTACCTCGAGCTTCATCCCAAAAGATTCATCACAGTTTTGTCCTCTGCATATGTCACGGCTCGTGTTTCGAGCTATGGCGGGCCCAAGGCTTTGAAATTGGCAGCGCAATCTGTAAGTTTTTTTCTTTCTTTTGTTGAAAAATAAAAAAGTATTAACCCTTAAAGGGCATACTGGGTGTAAAACACCCAGAGACTTGTTGCGCTTTAACAAAACGTACCAAATTCAAGAAATGACATGAAAACCTATTTTTCTATTTCATTTTCACCTAATTTTGATTTTTATAATAGGTAGGGTGTTTCATTTTTTACAAAATTGAAGCTTTTATTTTTGAAGTACCGTATCTCGGAAGTATTTAGGTAAAATTTTAAGTAAAAATATCAAGAACCTAAAAAGTTATGAATATTAGAGTGAAAGAAGTCATTCTTAATTTTTTTTTTCAAAAAGCATTTTTTAACTACTTTAAATTTCACAAACTGTTAGGAAACTTTTTCTCCTTAAACTAGATAGATTAAACATCATTAATTGATTTTCTAGTAAAAAAGTATTCAATACCGTTGGCACAGCACACGTTTGAATACCCTTGGGTATAAATCACCCAGTATGCTCTTTATTTAATTTTACGGAAGTGTGCCATCTGAGGGTCAATATTTTCAAAAGGAGTCTTGAAATATTTATGGTTTTTTTATTTTCGTTTGAAAGTCGCCACCGCTCGCAATGGCGGTTGCACGGGACATGAAAAGAGGGAAAAGTCACGAGAATAGCGCCTTTATTGAATTTCCGGTGATTGATGTGGCTTCTGCGATTGGTTGGGACAGTGGAGTTGTGAAGAGTCACTTGAAGAATTTGGAATGGACGACAGGTAAGAAAACTTTTGGATTTACTTGAAAACAATATTTAGAGTAGAAAATTTAGAAAAAAAAAGGTACCATTTCTTTAAGATAGAGATTTTATAGCTTAGTTTTCAGTTTACGAAATTAATTTTCAGAAAATGAAAAGACCAATTTTTTTTACAAAAAAAGCTAATTTTCTAACTAATAGTTAAATTTTCAGTTCACAAAATTAATTTTCGACAAATAAAAAGACGAATTTTCTATAAAAAAAACTAGTTTTCCAACTAATAGTTGAATTTTCAGTTTACAAAATTCATTTTCAATAAACAAAAAGACGAATTTTCTAACTAAGAACATGAATTTTTAACCAAAGAAGTTAATTCTGTACCTAAAAGTTAAGTTTCCAAATAAAAAAAAATTGTATAAAAAAGATGTATTTTCCAGCCAGAAACTTTTAATCAAATATCTCCATTTTTAATCAAATAACTAATTTTTCAATCTAAAAACGTGAATTTTCAACTCAGAAGGTTAATTGTCTACCAAAACAGGTACTTTCCACAGAATAAATAAATCTTTAACTAAAAAAATATATAGTTTTTAAATACAAATGTGATACTTAAATTTTTAATTTGCAAAATTAATTTTCAACAAACAGAAAGATGAATTTTTACAAAAAATTCAATTTTCAAAGAAAAATATGAATTTTTAAGCAGAGAAGTTAATTTTCTACCCAATAGTTAAATTTTGCAAATAAATAGTTGAATTTTTAAATGAATTTTGAAATTTGTCACATCGAAAATATTAATTTTCAACAAAATACGTAATAATTAAATTTACAATGTACAAAATTAATTTTCACAAAATGTGAACACAAAAAACGTTAATTTTTTACCTAATAGTGAAATTTTCAAATAAATAGTTCAATTTTCAAACCGATAATATGAATTTTCAACAAAGAAAATTAATTTTTTTATCTAATACTTAAATTTTAAATTTAATAGTTAAATTCTCAATCGAGCAGTTACATTTTTTACATGAATTTTCAACTAAATAATTTCATATTTTAAGAGAAAAGGAAAGAAATTTTGTTTAAAAAAAAATCTAACCACAAAAATGAATTTTGTACAAAAGAGCTGAATTTTCAACCAAGAAAGTGTATTTAGTCAAATTCATTTACAACCAAATATAATTAAATTTTCAACTAAAGTGATGAATCTTCAATAATAAAAGATAAAGTTTTTATCAAAAATATGAATTTTCTACAAAAAAATGGAATATTCAAACCAAAAATATGAATTTTCAACAAAACAAAAAGTTAATTTTTTACCTAATACTTACAATTTTAATGAAATAGTTGAATTTTTAATCAAGGGGCTGAATTTCCTACCAAAGAAGACGAAATTTCAATAAAATTGAAGAATTTTCAACTAAACAGTTGCAAATTTTACCAAAAAAAGATGAAATTTTCATAAAAAAAGATGAATTTTATACAAAAGAGTTGCATTTTCAAACAAGAAGATTAATTTTCAGATAAAATAATGCATACGTAACTGAAATATTGAAATTTTGGAACAAGAAGATTAAGTTTCTACCGGAAAAGACCATTTTTCAACAAAATGCGTAAATTTTCTTCGAACTAAAAAAGATCAATTTTGACCATAATTGGAATAGTTCAATTTTCAGTTAAAAAAATTAATTTATACAAAAAAGATCACATTTTCAGTTTACCAAATTCTTTTTCAAGACAAAAAGAAGGATTTTCTACCAAAAAATTCAATTTTCTAACTAAAAACACGAATTTTTAACAAAAGAAGTTAATATTCTACCCAATAGTTAAATTTTCAAATAAATAACAAATTTTGTATAAAAAAGATGTATTTTCATGCCAGGAAGAAAAATTTTTTATGGAGAAATTCAATTTTATAACTAAAAACATGAATTTTCAATAAAAGAAGTTAATTTTCTGCCCAATAGTTAAATTTTCAAATAAATAAACAAATTTTGTATAAAAAAGATGTATTTTTAATCCAGAAAGACAAATTTTCTACAAAACAATTAAATTCTAACCCGAAAATATAAATTTTCAACAAAAAAGATTAATTTTCCACCAAAACAAGAACTTTCAACAGAATAAACTAATTTTCCAA
>NC_046663.1:3128988-3136997 GCF_010883055.1 Belonocnema kinseyi | reverse complement strand
AATTAATTTTCAACCAATAAAAAGAGGAATTTGAACCAAAAAGTTATTTTTTAACCAAAATATTGTGTTTTTTAATTCAAAAACACGAAATTTCAACAGAATGAAGGAATTTTCATCTAAAAAAGATCAAATTTTTTTAAATAAAAATGTAATAGTTACATTGTCAATTTATAAAATTCATTTCAAACAAACAAAAAGACGAATTTTCTACCACAAAATTCAATTTTCAATCCAAAAATATGAAATTTTACCAAAAGAAGTTAATTTTCTACCGAATATTTAAATTATCAAACGGAAAATATTAATTTTCAACAAAATACTTGAACTTTAAAAGACACATTCAAATTTTCAAAATAAAAATATAATTTTTTAACAAAAGATGTTAATTTTCCATTCACCAGTTAAAGTTTCAAATAAATATTTGAATTTGTCAAACAAAAAATATTAATTTTCAACAAAATAATTTGACTTTTAAACACACGTTAAAATTTTCAACCTAAAAAGATCAATTTTCAACTAAAAATGTCAATTTTTTTACCAAAACACGAACTTTCGACAGAATAAAATAATTTTCAACTATCAAAAATAATTGTTTTTTCAAATATACATGTAATATTTAAATTTACAATGCACAAAACTCATTTTCAAACAGAAAATATGAAATAAAAAAAAAGTTAATTTTTAACCAAATTATAGTTTTCAAGATAAAAAGACGATTTTTCACAAAACAGATCAATTCTAACCCGAAAATATAAATTTTCAACAAAGAAGATTAATTTTCTACCAAAACACGAACTTTCAACAGAATAAATGAATTTTCAACTGCAAAAGATAACAAAATTTTGAATAAAAGTGTAATAGTTACATTTTCAGTTTACAGAATTAATTTTCAACCAACAAAAAGACGAATTTTCTACAAAAAATTTAATTTTCAACCGAAAAATATCAATTTTTAATAAGTAAAGTTAATTTTCTACCGAATAGTTAAATTTTCAAATGAATATTTAAATTTTCTATCCAAAAAGGCGAATGTTCAACACAAAATTGAGTTTTCGACCTAAAAAGGCGAATTTTTAACAAAGAAAGACATTTTCAACCAGGCCATTAAATTTTCAACAAAATAATTAATATTTATTAAAATTTCTGAATTTTTAACCAAATAGCTGACTGTTCAACCTAAAAGAAGGCATTTTCAACTAAGAAGGTTAATTTTCTACCAAAACACGAAATTTCAACAGAATAAATTAATTTTCAAATACAAAAAATAATCTTTTTTAAAATACAAATGTGATATTTAAATTTTCAACACAAAAAATTAATTTTCAATAAACAGAAAGATGAATTTTCTACACGAAAATACAATTTTCAGCCCCAAAATATGAATTTTTAACAAAAGAAGTTAATTTTCTGCCAAATAATTACATTATCAAATGAATAGTTGAATTTTCAACGAATAGTTGAACTTTTAAATAATCAGTTAAATTTTCAACCACCAAAGATAAATTTTCAACCAAGAAAGAAGACTTTTCTACTGAAAAGATGAATTTTCAACTCAGAAGGTTAATTTTCTACCAAAACAGGTACTTTCCACAGAATAAATAAATTTTCAACTAAAAAAATTATATAGTTTTCAAATACAAATGTGATACTTAAATTTTTAATTTGCAAAATTAATTTTCAACAAACAGAAAGATGAATTTTTACAAAAAATTCAATTTTCAAAGAAAAATATGAATTTTTAAGCAGAGAAGTTAATTTTCTACCCAATAGTTAAATTTTGCAAATAAATAGTTGAATTTTTAAATGAATTTTGAAATTTGTCACACCGAAAATATTAATTTTCAACAAAATAATTGAACTTTTAAATAGACGTTAAAATTTTCTACCAAAAAAGATGAATTTTTAACAAAGAAAGAAATTGTGCACAATGCAATTAAAATTTCAATAAAATAATTAGATTTTTAATGAAATATCTGAATTTTTAACCAGACAGCTGAATTTTCAACCTAAAAAGATGCATTTTCAAATAAAAATTTTAATTTTCTATCAAAACACGAACTTTCCACAGAATAAATGAATTTTTCATTAAAAAATATATAAGAGTTTAAAAGACAAACGTAATAGTTAAATTTACAATGTACAAAATTAATTTTCACAAAATTTGAACACAAAAAACGTTAATTTTTTACCTAATAGTGAAATTTTCAAATAAATAGTTCAATTTTCTAACCAATAATATGAATTTTCAACTAAAGTGATGAATCTTCAATAATAAAAGATCAAGTTTTTACCAAAAATGCGAATTTTCTACAAAAAAAATGGAATATTCAAGCCGATAATCTGAATTTTCAACAAAAAAAAGTTATTTTTTTACCTAATACTTACAATTTTAATGAAATAGTTGAATTTTTAATCAAGCAGTTTAATTTTTTACCAAAAAGGACGAAATTTCAATAAAATTGAAATTTTCTTCAAACTAAAAAATATCAATTTTTTAACTAAAATTATGAATCTTTGACTGAAATAGTTCAATTTTAAACCAAAAGGATGGATTTTCAAACAAGAAAATTAATTTTAACGAAAAGGAGGAATTTTCAACTAAAAAAACTTGAATTGTCAATAAAAATTTCAGTAGTTAAATCTTTAGTTAAATTAATCATAATTTCCAAACAAAAAAAAGTTCAATTTTTAAACAAAGTGATAAATTTTTAACTAAAATGATGAATTTTCAACATAATTAGTGAAATTTTTAACAAAAAATATATATTTCAAATAAAATGATGAATATTAAACTCGAGCATTTGAACTTTCAACAAAAAAGATAAATTTCAAAAAAAAAACTATCAATTTTCAACCAAAAATGTAACAGATAAATTGTGGGTAAAAAAATGCAACCAAATTGATAAATTTTTAATTAAAATGGTGAATATCCAACTGGAATGGTTGAATTTTAGAGAAAAAAAAGAAGAGGTTGCAACTAAATTGATGAATCTTTAACTGGAATATTTTCTTTTTTAATCAAAAAGATAAATTTTCAAAGAAAAATTGAATAGTAAAATTTTCAGCTAAAAAAATGATATTCAAACAGATTAATTTTTACCTAAAACAAAAGACTATTCCATTGGAATAGTTATTTACATTTTCAATTAGAAAAATTAATTTTCAAGAAAAAAACGATTTTTCAACAAAATAGTTAAAGTTTAAGTTGTTATAATTAAATTTTCAGTTAAAAAGAAAAATAATTTTGAGCAGAAAAAAAAACAAGTGGTGAATCCTTGAATGGGATATTAAATTTTAAACCAAACAGATGAATATTCAACTAAAATTATGAACCTTTAACTGTAATAATTAAATTTTCAAACAAAAGGATGAACTTTTAATCAAGAAAATTTATTTCTACCAAAAAGACGAATTTTCAACTAAAAGAGTTAAATTGTCAATCAAAAATTCAATAATTAAATTTTCACTTAAAATAATAATAATTCTCAACAAAAAAAAAATACATTTCTTAAAAAGTCATGAATTTACAACTAAAATGATAAATCTTCAACTGAAATAGTGAATTTTTCAACAACAAAATCTTTTAAGAAAAATGATGAATATTTAACTGAAATATTTTAATTTTCAACGAAAAATATGAATTTTCAAACAAGATTAATTTCTACCAAAGAAGAATTTCAAAAAAATACCTGAATTTTAAACTAAAAAAGATCAATTATCAACCCAAAAATAAATATTAAAATTTTCAGTTGAAAAAAAAGTTTAAACAGATTAATTTTTACCTTAAATAAAAGACTACTCCATTGGAATAGTTATTTACATTTTTAATAAAAAAAATTAATTATCAAGAAAAAAACGACTTTTCAACAAAATAGTTCAAGTTTAAACTGCAATAATTAAATTTTCAGTAAAAAAATTAATTTGCAGCCAAGGAAAAAACGAATTTTCAACAATACATAAAGAAAACTTGATAGAATTTTATGAAAAGCCTAAGAATTCAAATGAATTGAACATTTTTTTTAAATCCAAAAAAAATTGATTAAAAATAATCAAATTTAACCTTCAAACGGTACACTAGTGCGAATTCGCACCGCAAGTTTTTTCATGTTCTTGGCATTTACGCAAACATAGCTGTAGCGGATTATCCCCACATACATTAAATATACATGTTAAATATCAAAAACATAAAAAAAATTCATTGAATTGAGTAAGTTTTAAATAATTTCAGAAAAATGAAAGATAATTTAAAAGGATTTAATGAAATGCCTGAGAATTTTAGGTGGGTTTCAAAGATTTCAAGAAGAATTAAACGGAAAATTAAAAAAAAAAAATCTATTGAATTGATTAGAATTTAGAAGAATTCAAACGAAATCCAAATTAATCGAAAAAAAAATCAAATCTTAAAATACCCTGAAATATTTCTAATCCTTTAAAATCTTTCCAAATCCCTTTAAAAATTCTTGAAAACGCTAAATATTTGAAAAAAATAAGTAACAATATTTCTATTCCTTGGATCAATTTATCAACTGATACTCAGGATTAATAAAATAAAAATGTTATTATAAAATTATGGGCTGCAGAGAGGGTAACGTAGGGACCAAATCTTGAAAATAGGATACTTTAGGGACCTTAACTGAAAATAGGATGCAGTAGGGGATAATTAAATTATAATAATTATAAACTATAATTAATATACGATTCCTGAGTATTTCTACTAAATAATTTTCTAATAAAATATTTTTTTTTTAATAAATCTTTACCCTTGGACTGATGAAAAGATGACACTGGGCAGGAAGTCCGTCTCGTCCAGCTCTTCCGATTTCCTGTACGTAGTTTTCGAAACTAGCTGGCATATTATAGTGGATAACAGATCGAATATCCGATTTATTGATTCCCATCCCGAAAGCCACGGTGGCCACAACAATCCTCGTTTCTCCACTCATGAACGATTTCTGGACGATTTTTCTCCGATGAGCGGACAATCCTGCATGATAAGCTTCCGCCAGGCTCGATATCTTCACATTCGCGCTCTCCCGATTTTCAGGATTCTTCAAATAATAATTAATCATCAAAACCGCTATAAAATTAGGTTCAGGGTGGCCACTCGAACTTTGAAAAAAATTCTAGGCTCTTTTCCGGTTTTCTTGGTCAAAAATTACATTTTCCGGGGTGAAATCTAAGCGTTAATAATTATAATTATTCAATACTAATAGATTTTTATATAAATTTGAAAAAAAAAATTAATTTAGAACTCCAATATAAAATATATTATGCAAATTATTGTAAAAGTGATTTCAGACTTTACAAAATTCTCAAAAGAGGGGAAATATGATGTTTTTAAAAAAAAAAATAGGAGAGGAATAAATTAGTTTTAATGAAATTAATTTAAATTTATGTTTATATTATATTTATATTTCTTAAATTTCATGTCGAAATATATTGAATTTTAAACAAAAGATTTGAGTTTTCTAGGCAAAGTCAAATTTTTAAAGAAATTATTTGATTTTTAAACCGGAAAAGATGAAATTTTAACAACAATAAAATAATTTTCAACCAAATAGTTAAACTTCCAAAAGGATGAATTTTCTATCTAAAAAGACGAATGTGCAACAAAATAATGAAATTTTGAAACAAATATCCCTTAATTTTGAACCAAATATAAAAAAGTGGTCCTTTCAATTAAAAAGAATTAACTTTCAACCATAACATGATAATTTTTAGTGCAAAAATAAGAATTTTAAACCAAAAAAAGATGACTTTTTAACGAAATAGTTGAATTTAAACAAATTAAATTTTCAATAAAAATATCAGAATAAAAAAAAAAGAGATGAATTCTAAAATAAAAAATATTATAGTAGACTTTTCAATTAAAAAAAATTAACTTTCAACCGAAAAATATAAATTTCCAATCCAAAATGACTCATTTTCTGTCCTAACGAATTAAGAACAAATCAGTTGAATTTTCGACCAAAAAAGAGACTTTTTGAGCAATCAATTAAAAAAAGAGGAATTGTTAAATTTTGAACTTTTAAAATTGAAATTTAAAAGTTTTTAATTAAAAAATGTTGTATTCAAATGCTCAATAATTTACACGTATAAAATTGACTGTACTAACAATTTTCAATATAAAAAAATATAAATCCACGTAATCATTTCCAAAGCTCTAAATTAAAAAATCAATCAATGAACTTTAATATTTTCAAAATTATATAATTTTAAGGAATTGAAAAATTTTTTTGAAGTACGCATTGTAAGCTAAATAATAGCATAATTGAAAAACATAAAAATTCCATCAATTATTTAAAAACTGTTAAAATCGAACGTGGACAGATTTTTCTTCTACAAATTTGTAAAATTCCCGGTAAAAAAAAAAATTACTGTCATTTACCGGTTTCCCGGTCCATCGGCCACCCTGCAAATAGTAGAATTTTTACTCAAAAGAAATGAATTATGAACCGAAAATATAATAGTTGACTTTTCAATTGTAAATAATTAACTTTTAGCCACAAAGGATGAACTTTTAAGTAAAAAAGATGGATTTTCATTCCGAAAGGACAAATTTCGTATCCAAAAAGACCACTGTTCAACAAATGAATTAAATTTTCAACCAAATAGCAGAATTTTTACTCAAAAGAGATGAATTCTAAACAAAAAGGATAAGAGTAGATTTTTGAATGTAAAATAATTTACTTTTTACAAAAAAAAGACAACTTTTCTACCAAAAGATGAATTTTTAATCTAAAAAGATAAATTTTTTATTAAAAAAAGACGAATTTTCAAGAAAAGAGTTAAATTTTCGCCCAAAGGAAGTGATTTTTAACCAAACAATTTAATTTTCAACCAATGAGTACAGTTTTTCATTTTTAATGTATTTTCAATTACTTCAATTCTTTTACTTCAATTTTGCAATATAAAATAAATTATTTTTAACCAGAAAATACGATTTTTCTACCAAAAGATGAATTTTCAATCCAAAAGGACAAATTTTGTATCCAAAAAAAGACGAATGTTCAAGAAAAGAGTTAAATTTTCGCCCAAAGAAAATGATTTTCATAAAAATAATTTAATTTTCAACCAATGAGTAGAATTTTTAATCAAAATAAATGAATTCTGAACCCAAAATGTAATCATAGACTTTTCAATTGCAAATAATTTACTTTAAACCAAAAGTTGACTTTTTTCCGAAACATGAATTTTCAATCCAAATGAAACAAAACGAGAAAAAAGACAATTTTCTTGAAAACAGGGGGGAAAAAAGCAAAGAGCGAGAAAATAATTATTGCAAAAGTAAAAACAAATCTTAAAAATTCCCGGATTAAAAAAAAAGTTAAAAATTTTTTAACAATCAGTGACAACCGTAAAGTTTAAATGAATTCTGAATATTATATTGTGCACCAAAGAAGCCAAGTCTTTTACGGCCGAGCATGATCTTGCAAGAACGAGGCTACGCCTCAACTTCGCCTCGTTATTGCAAACTCGTGCTCGGCCATAAAAAGACTTCACTTTAATATATTTTATTTAATAAGAGCATGGTTTCCGAGTTCTCTCATGAAATTACGTCTCAGGTTTCAGCTTATATTAAAGGAACAAGTATTTCGCAGAAATCTGAAAAAATCCCGGAATTCAAACAAATTTTCAATGTTTAAAATTCGGGGCTAATTTTCGTTATTTAAGGATTAATGGCTAACCAAAAATTTAGATGAGACCTGAAAATTATATTGTGCACCAAGGAAGCTAAATAGTTTTTTGCGGCTGAGCACGTGTTTGCAATAAGCCTCAGCTACGCCTCGTTCTTGCAGACTTATGCTCAACCGTAAAAAGACTTCACTTCCTCGATTAACACGATATTTTATTTAGTAAAACTATCTTTTCTGAATTCTCTAATGAAAATACGTCTCAGGTTTCACCTTATATTAAAGGAACAAGTATTTCGCAGAAATCTGAAAAAATCCCGGAATTCAAACAAATTTTCAATGTTTAAAATTCGGGGCTAATTTTCGTTATTTAAG